>NW_027526445.1:111759069-112069243 GCF_048455015.1 Haemaphysalis longicornis
CTTCGCACAAAACAATTGCTGTAAGACCAACTGTACAGCCCCTGTTATCAGCCTAAAGCAAGTTCGTGCAAGAAGCTGAGAGGAATTAAACTTCATTGGAGCAGCTCATTCCTGATAGACACTATGATTCTATGCTCTGGTGATCGAGTAGGTGTCTCCTTTGTTAATAGCGCTGTGTGGACCTTGCAGGTGGCTTTAAACAAATTTGTACACAAATAAATGTGAGGGGTCAGAGTTTGTCTTGGAGGTCTGGAGTAGCCCGGGTCATCTAGAAACAGGGATAAGCGTGTGGCAAAAGTGAGGAAGGCGGAGGTGTGGTGCTTTGTACCTCAAGGGCAGATTGCTTTAGCGAGTTGGATGGGTTGCCTGCGAATACCTCGCAAGGACTTTTTATATCGAATATAATAAGGGAGGCCACTGTTACACTCAGTTAGTAAGCGTGTGAAAATCCCAGTTCCCTCCGGGGCACAATTTTACATGTAGCCACCGACTGCAAATTGTTGCACAAGTGGGTGAAAACTATTCAATCAATACACCATGATGTGACTCCCAAAAATAGTGCACGCAGGCAGGTCTTGTTCTAAATTGTAAGGAATGGAAGATAGTAGATATTATTGGTTGAACCTACAAGGAGACTAAGAACTTTAAGTCGTGTACCGAACTGTGCAGTGCAGTCCATGCATTGCAGTGTCAAATCATATTTGTAAGTCTTGCTTACTGATGTTCATGGTTTTTTTACATTTATCAATCACTGAAGCATAAAAAGTGCTTTTAAAATTTTACTGTCAATACAGTATAAGGTGTCCCACATTACTACTAGCAAAATTCAACATTTAATTTCATTTATTTACCCCTGAAAGGGCATTACATAAAGGGGGGGGGGGGGGCGGGGGCTCTTGGCCGAAGTATACTGCGTTGCAATGCATACAAAAAACAAGACAATGAGAACAAAAAGAATACAAGATTAACGAGGTGAAATTCAACTCACTGCTGCAAACGGTGTTAATCAGGGTAATGGAACTAACAATGTGGCTCTTCGACGTGCAAGTGCCAGTCAACACAGGGTGCGTAATACGTTATTGTGCAGCTGGGTTCTGAAATGATATTTATCCTCTCTTGTTTATGGAAATTAAATTTCATGTCGCACTTTTACTGTGTAAAATTATTTAGACTGAGCGTGTTTAATTGCATTCTATATGTCATCAGCAAGTGAAATATCTCATTCATGAGTATTAATTACAGCACATGATTCGTAACTGCCCTAGAGCGTAATAAACAGCTGATACCAACGTTATGTACATCCTATTGTTGAACGGTAAAGCTACTGTTTATGCCAGCATCAAGTATAATAGTGGGGCATGCAACAAGCATTACTGCAAAAAAACTATAGTTCATATCACAAGCTAGCTGCAGCACTGTGGAGGCTACATTGTTATCAATAGTGCGCCCACTGAGGGCGCCTAATCCGCCGTGAAGGGGGTCCTGGAAGGACACTCCCTTCTCCCCTCTCGGCACGTGGCACCGCACGGCCCCGGCGCCTTTTGTCGCTTCCTTCGCGGTGAGTTAGGCGCCCTGAGGGGGACAACAATGTAGCCTCCACAGTGCTGCAGCTAGCTTCTGATATGAACTATAGTTAGCAATTTTCACGCAAGAGAGGATATCGGAGTACTTTTAAAAATTTCAGTGTTGGTAAAGGAAGTCAGATAAATATTTGAACGCCGTAGGTGTTGTGTTTTATTTTTCTTTCAACTTGTGATGCTGCTTTGCGCGTGCGTGGGGCCTGTCGCACCCCCCAAAAGAGATAGAGAAAAAAACGCCGTACCTCAAACACTCGCTCACGGATTTTATTTCCATTGCTACGTTCAAATGTAGATTTTCGCAGTAAGCGAGATTTCGCAATAACTATCGCTTTAATCCGAGAGACTTTCCAAGCGTCTGTGTCCTTCGTAACTTGTTGCGACGTCCAAAAAGAAAAAAGATACGGACAGCAGAATATTGGAAGCAATGTGCTCTTCGTTCGAAATCTTAGCGCTAGTGAACGAGTTGTTATGGAAAAAAAAATGTCACGAAAGCGACGTACAATTGCAGCGATCGAAATGAAATGATGTCCTGGTTTCTGTAAACTTGCGGATGTCAATAAACGATTTGTTCTCACTTGCTGCTCACTGTGGTCTGTGCCAGTCGAGGCCATTTGCAACATTTGCAACGACATTTGCAACGAAAGGAGCAGATACGCGGCCAATTCTTTTTTTTCGTGGAGTACACAAGTGTGAAGATACATGCAGAGAGAGACGGAGAGAGAAAGATACGTGCGTGTGTGTCTGCTTGTGTGTGCGCACGCGCGTGCGGGCGGGCGTGCGTGCGTGTATGTGTGTGTGCGCGTGTTCGTGCGTGCGCGCGTGCGTGTGTGTTTGTTTAAAACCTGATTTAAACAAAGTAACGTAATTTCGTTAAAGTCAAGTAAATAGTTTGTCCCGAAATGTTGTGAACGTGTCCAGGTATTTAGGAAAAACCAATATGAATTAATTCAAATCGGGCTCCAGGACGAAGAAATCAGATGTTTGCGTTCAAATTGCGAGCGTCTCAAAACACTTTCAGTGGTCATTTTACAGACGCTCGACAATAGACAAATGTCAACATAAATTAGATAGACTTTCTATATACAACCGTCAACAGACAAATGTCAACGTAAATTAAGTAGACTTTCTATATACAAGAGTCAATAGACGAGTGTCAACATACATTCAATAGACTTTTTACAGACAACTGTCAATAGAATGTAAGAGTATGTAGGATAGCAATAAAGTTGTTAGGATGTCAACAGAACGTGTACAGAATGTAAAGAAGCATTTTTATGAGGGTATTGCCGCACGGTTCATACTACGAAGTTTGCAGCGCGACAGTGGATTTTCTCCTTATTGTACGTTCTGTTCTTTCATTTAATCCGTAAAATAGGCGTATAGTGCTATACGACCGACCAGAAATTTTGTTTCGTTTTTTTTTTCACTAAGAAAAAAATTCTGCGGGCACTTAGGACTGTTGTCATTTGAAGCCGAAAGCAGAGATTATCAAACACTTACCACTCCTTCATCGTGGTTTCCTTCCTTCCTCCGTCTTTTGACGCGAATTACTCCCACGTGCTGACTGGACGCAATTCACGCGGCAGCGAGAGCTTTCCTCCGCTTACACCCATTATACGCACGTGTCGCCTTGTGAACCTGTGGCTCTCTGGGTGCACATCAGCATTGATTTTGTGCCCCTCTGGCACCGTGCCAGGCTAGTCTAGCGGCGGTTTTTGCACTCGCCTCGCGCTCTGGGGATCCCGGTACAAAGCCACACTAAATGAAATATGTTTTTAAGACAAAAGCATCGGTGTCTCATCGAAAGCGAAAAGGGACCGTAGTCATCGTCGTTGTTGTCGTCGGACTCAACACGAACGGTACCAAAATGGCCGCCATTGTAAACATAAAATAAACTGGGTTCGTGTGTGATTTGATCCCAGGTCACCACAGCAGCACGCGGGTGCCCTAACCCTGTTTAATTCTAACCCTAACGCTAATCGGGCACCCTGTCTAGCCCCTCTAGTCTAGCCTCATGCGCCTGTGGGTTTCTGTTTTGCACCACCAGATGGCCCTGGCCTCCACACTCAACGGCCGTCGGGGCCAGCGAAGCGACAGCGTATTGCACACAGCCGAACTGGCCAGAGAAATTTCAAGAGGTGACATCGAGGAACATAAATTGGTAATGCTGACAACTTTGTTCTTAAGGGGCGTATGGCGGGATGCCTCTGGAAACCGGGTTAGCCTTGCCAAACACCTACGCCTCCACTAACAACGCCGTGTATATCTTTGCACGCACCACGCATCGACCATGGAATTGAGTGAACGCGTTCCCGCAGGCGAACAGTAGGTGCCACAATTGAAGAAGAATAGAACACTTTTATTATAAGGCCACCGAGTTTTGCCCATTTTAAGTTTTGCCCATTCGTTCGCCCTCGCTGGAGTCCTGGTCCCGCACCTGAGTCTCCGACATGGTCGTTCTGATCCTGGCTGTACTCTGCTGGTCCGACATCATAGCCCCGTTTACATTGACCCGACAAGGGCGCGTTGAGTCGAAATAAACAGGTTTTTTGGACTCAGCCCTCCCATGTATAAAGGGTGGTTTCTTCTTAGTCCGACTGAGCCCGACATGGTCCGACTGGGCCTGTCGTGCCCTGTCGGAGAGGCCCTGTTGGGCCAAGTTGGACGCCCAGGCCGAATTCGCTCGGCGAGCGAATTCACCCGGCTCAGCCGTCCGGCTCCGCCATCTGACTCGAGCTGGCTCCGCCCATCGGCCTTCGCCAACAAGGCGGCGGCGAGCTGCGGGGACGGTGTGCGTCGCACAACTCGATTGTGATATCAAAACGACAAGCACTTGCAGAAGTTACGACAGACCACCGCGGTCCTGAGTCGGTACTGCGATACGCGTTTATCGTTGGTCTATTTCAAATGTTCGCGCTTTGTGTGGAGCGTCTGCAGAGTGGTGCGCCGTGTTTTCGTTCTCTATCAAGTGTGTAGAGATACGCTCGTCGTGCTCATCGCAAGCGCGAGACGACCGATGAGTCCAAATCATCGTGGCCTGGCTCTCGCGTGCGCTGAGCTGCCAAGGCCTGTTTCCGCGCTTGGGTCATCGATAACGTTCAAAACACGGTCACTGTGAGTGAAAGCAACGCGCAGTGGCGGCCAGCGCTTGTGTACAGTGCAAGATTTCATATCAAGTGTGTACGCCGATGTGTCGAAGTTCGGCTCTCGCGATCAGCCGTGTGTGGAACGTCGCAGTTCTCCCGGAGTTGAATGTGTGTCTGTATACGGCGCCGCTAGCTCCGATACTGCAAGAAACACATCGCATCCGAGGGGTGCACCTTTTACATAACTTTCCCTGTGTATATCTGCGCAGTTGGTGGCGATGTGTGGCGGTGTTTCTGCGTTTGGAAATATGAGGGTGTTCCCAGTGCTTTGGTGCCGCTGATGGACTGCAGCGTTTCCAAACCAGCGTCTTGAGTGCTCCGCTAGTTCGCCTATTCTAGTGGCCGCGTGATGTGGTGGCAAGTGTGCTTTGTGCAGCAACCGCAGTGTGTGTCCAGGCAGTGCTTTTTTTTTTTTTTTCGCGTTCAGCACTGCCTGGTTACGTGACGTGTGCTTCATGCGAGATGCTGTTTCCGTTTGGGGCTAGTTTTCGTGGTCATTTCACTTGCAGCTGTTGCTTGTTTACGCATGCCGCGTATAGGCGCTAGGTAAAGCTTCCATGCACCACTATCCGAAAAAGTACCTTTACTAATCAAGCACATGGTTATTGTAATGTAATCATGCAGTAATGACATATTCCTGTGAGTAGTGTTTACACACCATGTTCACAAAATGGTTTCTATCATAAGCCTTTCAAATGCCCATTTACGCTTTTGTTATAGTTGTTTGCTTTATGCCACACCAAAGTTGGCTATGTTGCGGTCTTCCCTGAACTCTTAAAATGCCAGCACTGTCAATCATCAGTGAACATTCTTAAAGCTGAGTCGGGGGTAATTCGTGTTCCGTGGGCGCCACACGTGAGAATCCCTTTTTGCTCCCAACATATCCAGTATCGTTCAGCTTGATTAAGCTCGTCGGATATGAGGGGTCCCAATTCACTCCTTTGTTGTTTGGTTCTGGCGATGAACTGAAAAACCCGAGCTGTGACTCTGATTAGCTTTAAGATTTTGCCGTAGTGTTCCAGGTCGATCACGCCCGACTCAGTAGGTGGCGATGTTGCCGTTGGCAATGATCTTGTTTTCTTCCTTTCCCCTAGTTCGATTTCATCGTAGCATAGCCCACTTATAGCGAACCCGGTTTTAACGATATAGCGGTTATAACGAACAAATCTTCATTTCCCGTTACCATTGGTATACATAGATTTTCTGTCCAGATATAGCGAAAAGCGGATATAACGAAGTGATTTCGGTTTCCCGTTGTGTTCGTTATAAGCGGGCTCGCCTGTATATCGCTTTCGGAACCACTCATTCCCAATATGCATGCGGGACAAATCCACAGTGCTTTGCTTCGCTACAGTGCGTTTTTGGCGAGCTGCGTGGCTGGGATCTCGCGTGCTGGATTTTCTCTTCCCGGATAATGTCTACATACGCACTTGTCCGCGAGGCGTTGAATTTTAGGGACTCAGTTGCGTACGAACTGCTTCCAGCGGCCAACATCTTCATAAATCCAATAGAGTGCTGTTGTTGAATCTGTCCGTAGGTAGATGTTTGATGGCTGTTGCTTGAGGGTTTCCAAAATATAGCCAGTCAATCGACCAGCGAGCAGGCATGCCATCAGTAGCATGTCAGTAGCATCAGTGTTATGCTACTTCCCTAGTCGTTTGGTTCTTGCTCTTGAACAAAATCTTGCAAATAGTGGAAGCGCCAGAAATTTACAAAGCCGGAGACGGATGCTTTAGTCAAGCATCAATTACTTTATCGGCAAAAGAGATTGCTTATTTGGAAGCCCGTGGCTCGGGAAGGGGGCGATAAGATTGTCTTGTGGGGAATCAAATTTATTTTTCCTTGTTTTTGGTTTGTGCCGCGTAGGTTGTCTGTTATCATGTACGCTGTTCTTTAAATGTGTGCTTCTTTCAATAAACCAGTAGTTGCAAGTTAGCGCTTCGTCCTCGTGCATTCTTTGTCATTCGTCTTTTTTTTTTTTTGCGCTATACAACTCTTAATAATGATCGACCAACTAGAGAGAGAGAGAGAGAAAATTCTTTAATGAGACCGAAGAGGTCAGCCCTGCATAATGCTGGACTTGCTACTTCAGATGGTTGGTGAACATGTGATAAGGGTTATATGCTTACATGAATAATACAAATAAGAAAAATAAAAAAAACGAAAGAAACTCCACCAGACAGACAAATGAACACACATAAAAAAAAGAAAAGTCAGAGGAAGTCACAGGCTGGAGTCGAGTCCAGAGTCTCTGAGAAAACGCACAAGAGCTTTAAAACCCCGCACCGCCCTGTCTTCGCTGTTCCAGGGGCCGAAAAAGTCCTCCATGCTGACAGTTCTCGCCCGTAATAAACTTCGCGCTGTCGTTTGCGCCGAGTTAAAACGTGGACAAACGCAGAACAGGCGTTCAGTGTCTTCTCGTACACCGCAAAGCGTACACAGAGGTGATGCCATCAGACCGATTTTGTTAAGAAAGGTTTTTATATAGGCTAATTTGAGGCGCAGGCGATGTATAGCACACTCCGTTTGTCTCGATAAACCGTGAGGTATACGAAACGTATACTGCGGGTCGATAGCGTGAAGGGGGGCGTACTGCAGGTCCGGGTTCCGCCAGTGCTGCAATTGCATGCGCCATCCAAGAGTTGTAGCTATTCCTTTGACGTCCTCCTTGGATAAAGGGAGTTGTACTGGTGAGTTCGTGAAGCGAGATGCCTCTCAGCCAGGATACTATTAAGACAAGAAAATATCCGTGTCTGCCTCCGCCATGTTAGCGGTTCATTTGCCCATCCTTTGGCAGATAGCTCCAGAAGACATGTGCAGGAATTCCTGCCGGTTTACTATCAACGTCCTATTAGACCCGAGTTACCACCTTGGCAATTTTCTACGTGGTCAATAACAACAACAGTGCCTGGAATCGGCAAAAAGTCAGCGATGCCTCCACCGGCCTTGACCTACTACACACTTCAGCATATATCTCGCTGATATGGCGGGTATACCCACGTATATTGTAACGTGGCGGTACAGCCAATGACTCGAACGATGGTTGAAGGATGAGCGATGATCTATTTACAGAATTTGCAATGCGGCCATAACCGCGCGCGCTGCGACCCAGCCACTTCTTCGTCGTCCTCGTCGTCTTCTGTGATGAGCCATGATGGGGCATTGGCCGCCTAGGGGTCCGTGACTTCTGAATCTTCTGCCATAGGTGTATGGGTGCCATCTTCGGGGTCTCTATGAGCAAAAAGCTCAAGCACAAGACATTGGCTACAAAAACCGAGCTTGCAGCAGTAAGAGCTGCGCTGCAGATTGTCAGGGACTTCCCTCCAAGACCTTGGGTAATTTTCCTGGACTCCCGCTCTGCGCTACAAACGCTTCTCAAGCGAGGAAGTAATCAAGGCCAATTGATACAAGAAATCAACATCATACACACTGAGATACTCCGCAACGGGCGCACTATTTCTTTGCAGTGGCTACCAGGACACTCCGGCATCACGGGCAATGTGATATCGGATCGGCTCGCACGCGAGGACCATTCCACGAGCTCGACCAACTAGCCCAACTACGTACTTTACTAGATAATACTTGTGATGGTTATCTTACGACTCTTAACTTCAGTAGGCACCACGCGCGACATTTCGTTTCCGAAATGCAGGCCGTATATTTCTACACATCTTCCACTTTCCGTCAGGACCCTGCAGGAATGGGCATCGCCTCCTCTGGGCCGAGAGCAGCGAAAAGAGACTGTCATGCCCCTGTGGACATTCGCCAGTACCACAGGGATACAGAAGAGGATGTGGACGTTCTCACCTCCTTCACCGCCTTCCTCATGCCTGGCTAGACCTCGAGTCACCCCTTCTAAATAAGAAGTAATAATAATTTAAGCGTGGGGGCACGCTCCTCTGCGCTCATAAATCGAATAAAGAACTGCTAAACAACTCTTGTTTACGAAAAGGCGTACGACTGATCTAAGGGAGCATTTTCTTCAATGAAAATATCCCGCAAATAACAAAGATGGTCCCACACTGCAAATGTCGCCGAAAGGCGATAGTCGTCTGCCGCCGCTGTACGTAAATAGTATGCCTCTCTTTTCTTCCTGGCCCACCTCTCACGCTCTTTTCGGCAGCCTGGACATGGGCTGCTTCAAATTAAGTTTGATCTCTCTCTCTCTCTCTCTCTCTCTCTCTCTCTCTCTCTCTCTCTCTCTCTCTCTCTCTCTCTCTCTCTCTCTCTCTCTCTCTCTCTCCTCAACGCGGTGATCAAAAGAACACGTAGTGCCAGTTACGCATTGCTATTTTGCCCCAAGAATGCCTAATGTTTTAAAGCGAAAATTTGACTGCCTTACTAATGGCATAGCAGTTAAGCAGTGTTGTACACGTTCCTCTAAAACAGGAACGAAAGCTCGTTGCTCATTCCTTCCCAATTTTGAAACGAGTTCCCGTTACAAGTTCCTTTATTGCGAAAGGGACGCGTTCCATTTCCACTTCGAACATTGGAACGTGTCGTTACATTAACGTTACATATCATTCTTAAAAGTTGAAATACGGTGTCGGATAATCCTGAGGTGAAATAATGTGAGAAAATTAAAACTCACGTGGAACTACGTATATTTGCAAATATTAACACCACCGGCAGCAGATTATCTCGGGATGAAAAGAATCCAAAGAAACGCTCCTAGGCGATTTTTTTTTTCAGGGAGCACCGGACAAACTCCAGACTTTTCTAACTGCGCCCCTGATATACAAAGTTCACATAAAAATGCAGAGGAATGCTTAAATGACCTCAGCTAAACATATCTAGCTCACGAGGGGCTCCTTGTTCATTAGCTCTCGCTCTGAGTGTCCAAGACCACCAAACACTTCGGTATTATTACACAAAAACCACGCCTCGAGGACCTAGTAACTAACACACACTGGGCCGCTGATTGGCCAGGTAAACCAAACCCAAAGATTTGTACACAAACAATCACGCGATCCATACTTTTACTCTCACTCCCAGTGTTACGACTGAGCCCGTCGCTGGGCTTCGTTTCAATACTCCTCGGCTGTGCGGCGAAGCCTCCACTACGTGGCCTTTCCAACAAGCCCCACCGTGTCGGTGACTCATGTTTTCACGTCTCGACAAGCCCGGGTCAGACGCTTCGCTTTCGGCGCATTTCAAACTTCGGTGGTTGCCGGCGAGTAGCGCCGAGACTTGCCCAAGGACACGGAAGCCCGCAGCGGAGTCCTCCTCTCTCCCCTCTCTCGGACTCAGCGTGCGCCGCTGCTACCGGCTGCTCACGAACTCTGGAAAGAGTTTTGTGTATCTAACTTCCGTGGCGTGTGCACAATCTAGAGGGAACGCTGTTTTGACCGTTGGCACTTTTGGGTATAAATAGACCTCGTCCAAGCGCTGTAGTTCCATTCCTGTTTGACCAGTGAATCATTGCTGTCACTCTGCTCGAGTCCTGTACTGTTACCTCGCCCGTCGGGGCATTGTTCTTTGGCTTCGGTTCACCTCTCGCTATGAAGTAAACAGTTACGTTAGCCTACGGCTTCTGGACTTCTTCCCGGCTGCAACAGCGGCTGGCCGCTCGCTTCACACCACGCTACCACACGTATGTCGGAGGCGACGGAGCTCGGCTCGGGTGCTCCCACCCGTACGCAACACCGGGCATTCATCAAAACACAAGTATATCACAGGTTGAAACCGACCAACTAAAGCAACTCTGAACGCTGGCCGTCGACCTTCAGGTGGCATGTATTGTCCATAAGCGCGCGACAAAATTAGGCCCAACAATGACGAAATTCCTGTCCTTTGTCGACACGACGTGGGCGATTCAAAAGGACCTGGTACTCCCGTCGACCCATTCCCGCCAGCCAGATCAGCGACAGACCGCGCCGTGACGAACTGCGCTCGTACCCTGCACCTTCGAGCAGTACGAATCCCGAGATACTGCGGCGCGCCCATAACCGGTGATCATTCGAATGTCCTCACAGGGAGAGCAACTCCCCCGACAACAACGCACCCGCACCTTGCGCACACTAATGCGGTAATTACCCCTGACAATATATATACAGGTAGGGTGGTTTCACAAGGAACCTGCGGCGCCGCTCAGACTTAAACAACCTTTCCCCGGCAGAGAACCATTCTATCGGCCAGACACGCATCTTGGCCTCCCCAGACAAACCATGAAAGGTGAAAAGCATTCTCGTGGCTGTGCTATTCACCCGTTGAACGCCGCCGCGTAAGCTAACCCGGCATGAAAGCTAGCACAAGCTGCGGCCCGCTGCGTGGTTATTCTTCTGCCTTTGACCTTCGAGGAAGCACGTTCCGCTGTAGGGCGGACAAATTGGTCAGCTTATAGAAAGCGAAACACAGTAGCGACTTGTGGATTTTTGTACTCAAGCCTTGGCATCAAAAACAGCCAAATCCTAGCGATGTAACGTTTGCAGAAGTAACGCCGTTCCTGCCGTTCCTTCATAAACCTAACGAGTTACCGTTACAGTTTCACTGACCCTTAATGGAACGGTGGCCTTTCTCCGTTCCTCCAAAAAGGAACTATTTCCAGGAACGCCGTTCCTTGGAAGCTATTCCGTACAACACTGCAGTTAAGCCAAAAACGCGCGGCAGGAAAGCCAACTTTTTCAGCGTGTTTCCACAAAGGTCACATCAATCACACCTCGTATAAACAACGGGATGTTTTTACATACACGACGGGTTGCATCGCGGTAGCTTAGCGTCGTGCGGTTGAGCGGTGATGATGATGAGAGCATTCTTTAACAGGCGCGCATATCGCGCGTTGGTAACGCCACAAGCTTATTAACCAATGGGAAGCCCAAATCGACGGGCCGGCTGAGCTAATCGAATCAGCCCATTCAGATGACCCAATCAGAAACCAACAGATAGAAAATCGTAACACCACAATCGCTTATCTCGGCATTGTTCTAGATTTGCCCTTTGGCTGATTGGATTGCGGACTTCTAATTTGTATCGCAGAAAACTTCGCGTTTTAACTATCTTTCTCCCAGAGAGAGGCGTTAGATTTATTTTCTGTTTACTTAACAATGTTGACACGCATGAAGTATTGGTACAAGGTTTGAAGGTTTGGATTGGAGAGGTCTTGCCTATATAAACTTCTCTTCCAGAATTCTATCTTTTGGCAGTGTGGCTGAGTCGAGAGACAGACAGACAGACAAAACTTTTCGGGCCTAAGTAGCCAAACAAAGACAATCGTCTTAAAGATACGGTAGAATTGCAGGGACTGAACCCAGGACGTAAGCGTTAAGAGCCGCTTTCACCAGTTGATGACGAAGATCTCGCCAGTGTTCAAAGCTAAGCGCCAGGTGTATCAGGAACTGCCCATCGTGCGCTGACTAAGAAAAGCAATGTCGCCACCGCACCGACATTCACACTGGCACCGCTAGGGTTCAGACTGCTGCCGCAACTGTCGTTACAACTTTACGAATGACGTCATTCACGTCTCAGCCAACCGAACTGCGAGGCACGGTGTTTTTTTTTTTTTTTTTTACGTTTATAGATCACGATTTGGCTTTTGCGTCGCTAGTCTGAACATAGTTCAAGGCGGCTTCGACCAGCGGCGCCGAAGACGTTAGCGTGCCACGGCCTTCTACTCAGCGCACAGTCGCACTCACTGATAGGGTTCCCGATGCGCGTTCGTCTCCTGGCATCGAAACACCCTATGGTTGAGAGAGTCACAGCGCCGTCGGAGGCCAGCGGAGTTCTGGAATTAGGATAGCCACCTTGTTTCTTCACTCTTTGTGCTTACAAAGAAACTTTCAATCAAACAATCCCTCTGGCGGAGTTTCTGCGCTGCGCTCCTTTTGACTCCGAAGAACATGGCGGCGCTCACAATAGCTGCATAGTCGTTCGGCCATGGGGAACCATGCTTTGGCATTCACTGCATCAAAACAAATGTGTTCTCGTAGTCTTTCACTGTCGAATTCACATGACTCAGCTGCAGCACGAAGTGACGCTAAGAACGAAAATTCCTCCCCAACTTTTCTTTTTTTGTAAAGTTATCTAGTTTGAAGCAAGCCGCGAGGAAACTTGAGCCTTATTAGACAAGCTACAGTTTCTGTAGCCTCGACGCTACTCGTGAACGCTCGTATCTTTGCTACTAGAGAAATGGCGCTAACGGGATAACGGAGGGGGAGACAAGCAGTGCGCAGTGTCTGTCGTTTACCTCCGTTTGTATCGCTTTCGGTGATGTTTGGAGTTCGGAGCTGGGACAAGATCGAGCAAGCGAACAGTTGGCCCTTTAACAGAGGCGCGAAGTTCTCCCCTTCTAGCCAAGCACTGGCTTTCGGAAACCTTGCGAGGCGGTCTGAGTTCGGGCGAGGACCGTGCAACGGGCACGCCGACGCCGAGCGAGACCTCGCGCTTCCGTGGTCGCGACCGCCAGCTTTCAGACCGCGGCGAGAGGTGCGGTTCCCCAGAAAACAGGGAGAGAGAGAGAGAGAGAGACGGAGAGAGAGAAAGAGCGAGGGAGGGAGGGAAGGTGAGAGGGACAGGAAAGAGAGATAGACAGAGAGAGGAGGACGGAGAGACATAGGGGGATTCGGGGAGAGATACAGACAGAGAGAGGGAGAGACAGAGAAAAAGAGAGGCAGAGCAAGGCAGAGCTAGATGGAGGGAGAGACAGAGAGGGAGAGAGGGGGAGGGAGACAGAGCGAGACAGAGAAAGAGAGGGAGAGCCGGAAGGAGAGAGAGAGAGAGAAAGAGAGAGAGAGAGAGAGAGAGAGAGAGAGAGAGAGAGAGAGAGAGAGAGAGAGAGAGAGAGAGAGAGAGAGAGAGAGAGATATTTTATTCCACCAAGCGAGGATGGTTTCTTGCAACTCCGAATCAGAGCTGCCCAACGCCCCTGTGCTCACCGTCGCCATATGGAGAAAATGGGTTATGGGGGAGATGTGGTCAACGGTTTGGACCGCCCCACAAGTGTGGCAGTGGGCTGAGGAGTACAGAGCGAGATACATGCGGTCCAGAGAGCGGTAAGCGCTCGTCGTCACCGAGAAAGCGCTGCCTGAACCATGACGCCCTTCCACCGCCGCTCTCAGTCTATTGCACAACCGGTATCACATGACAGCTTCAAGGGCACACTGCCCCACTCTTCGCTAAATACAGGAGAGTAGTAACCCTCTCTGCAGCCGCCCTCTACCCTCCAAAATGAGCGAGGGTTCCGGCTAGGTCGTTAACCATAATGTTCACAGCGCAATAAAACCAGACAACAGACAGAGTAAAGGACAGCAAATAAGCCACGGTGCTTGATCGTGGTCCTTTATTCTGTCCGTCGTCTCTTATGTATGATGATGATGATGATGATGATGATGATGATTGTTATTGGTTTCCCCTTTGAAGCGAGCGGGGTGATGACATGTCATCTTACCAAAAAGGACTAATGCAACCATGTTTTACACTCTTGGTTTAATACTAGCGCTGCTTAGGGCAGGCACTAAAGCTTATTAGGCCCGAAATACTTTTTTTTCCTGTTACAGGTGGTAACTGTCCTAGGCAATATTCCCCTCTCTGCTTTTCGTCCACCAGCATTCTAATCTTCTTTTCGTCCCCTCGACAGCTTTGAAGTTAACTTCCTCTCTGATACCCTTAAATCCTAGTGCTTCTGGAAGCCCAATATTCCCTTCATGTAGATTTGGATGGATACCCTCACATTCTAACACTATGTGCCGCATAGTTTCTGTTTTTTTTTTCCGCAGACAACGCATACCCCATCATTTTGTGAATACTTCCCCACAAAACTCTTAGTTCGCAGGAAACCTGATCTAGCCTCAAAAAGCAAAGCACTGCCCTGGGAATTATCGTAGAAATTTTCCTTTCTGATGTTCAATTTCTCAGCCCTGTACACCTCTAACGACGTTTTAGCTTCCATTTTTCCCTCCATTTATTCGTTTCAATCTGCCTTGCCTCTTTTTTGGTTACCTTGGCTGTTTTGGATTCTCCACCTGTATACCTGTATACCTGTACTCCCCCCCCCCTCCTCCCCCCCTCAACCCCCACCCCCACGGTTTTGTCTGCGTGGGCAAAAACGCCGAGGCGCCAATAATTGCTTCGCCCCTATACCCAGGTTTCACGTTAGTGGAGATGGCCCGGGATTTTATTTTTCTTGCTTTGGGCTGCGAGTTTTATTGTTTACAAATGATTCAAGGTGTCACAAAAAACTTCCGACTGTATTTAACAGCTCCCAGAACAGTTATTTGATATTTAGCGGCCTTGCTGCATTTATTTCACCGAACCACTTAGCAGAGATGGTATTCGCACTTTCCAGTGAATATAGGTGGCGCGACGGGGTATCCAAAATGGAGGACGGGACGATGATCGGGACGTCGCGTAAGCGCGCGCGTCTGGAGGGAAAAGCCGATCCGGGCCCATTAGTGTCTCTTCAGACCATCTTTTCCCTTGCTGTTGAGACATGAAGATGCTTTGTCGGAGGCGAAGCAGTTTATAACACCAGTCAGTGTTTTGCGTCATCGGGGATGCCACCGATGACATGCTGAACATCGATTGATTTTGCCTGCAACCGAATGGCGTCACCAGCCAACCGCACTGCGTGAACGTTTGTTGGCACTGCAGGTTCTATGAAGGGTACGCTACACTTCCATTCATGCTCGTAAAATTGTTCAAGCACGCTTTACGAATATTTATTAGGCGCCAAGCAGAGCTCGGTATACGCAACCGAGCACAGCCTTTTGTTATTGCCACTTGCGCAATTGTGTCGGGTTAAGTGCGAGTAATGCGAGTAAATTATAATTTGGGGGGCTGTTCTTGCAAGGAAAGATCCAACGGCATTTACGCAGGTTACAGATAATAATAAAAATACCGAAACTGAATATCAAACGCTGTCGCCTCTATGGCAGGGCCTGTTACATCAGCTGTGCTGGCTTTCAGCACGCTGTCGGAAACGACGGCGCCGCAGTCACAAGTTTATTTATTTATTACAAATACCTACATCGCCCATTCCTTTGGGGGGTTTGAGAAGGGAAAAAAAGCAGCGAGTTCAAAACATTAATCACACATAATTCTTAAAAGAGAACGAAGCACGAACAACCCAACAAAGCAAAAATGCCACTGGAATGCAGCATTTATTAAAAGAAACCAGCACGTTAATAAAAGAACAATGACGTTCTCCTGTTGGTTCTTGGCTTCACTTTCTTCTCGGGCGTGCACATAGGAATGTTATGCGGAGGCACGGCGCCTTTCATCAACCGCGGTTTCAGTGGCTGCAGACCATCTATTAATAAACGACACACGCAGCTTGCACGAAACCCCCACCATCAATAACGAGAGAGCGAACTAAACTTACGGGTATTGCTCCAGAATAAGTCAGCTTTCGTGAAGTGACTACTGCAAACCCCATTGTGCTGCACAATTGGATAATATCCCAGGCAACAGTCACGGTATCTACGCCGATGATATTACAATATGGACATGCACGGGCTCTGCCGGCACACAGCAAGACGCCTTGCAAGAAGCAATTCAAACCACCGAACAGTACCTTCGCCGACGTGGCCTGTACTGCTCTCCAGATAAATCCGAATTACTGCTCCTTAAAAAGCGAACCAGAGGTCGACCCCCGGCGCCAATTCCTGATATCGAACTTCGAGTCAACAACGCTCCAATCCCCCAGGTCAAAACTCTCCGCATGCTAGGACTTACGCTACAGCAAGACGGAGCCGGCATGGCAACGCTCCATAAACTGCAAACTACAATTCATCAAGTTCTACATCTCATACGCCGTATCACAAATCGCCGACATGGCCTCAAAGAACAGGACACAATTAAAATTGTGCAAGCATTAATAACGAGCAGAATTACGTATGGAACGCCGTATCTAGCCCTGAAAAATAACGAAAAAGAAAAACTCAATATCTTGATCCGAAAAGCCTACAAATTTTCTCTCGGTTTACCCCTCACTGCTTCTACAGACAAATTATTGCAATTAGGCCTGCACAACACTTCGGAGGAATTGGCTGAAGCCCACAAAACTAGCCAATTGGAACGCCTAAAACTCACCAAGACGGGAAGACACACCCTACGAAAACTGGGTTACGAAGTCCCGAAAGAAAATAACGCTAAACAACGCATTCTTCTACATGTTGTGAGGGTGGTGCCAGTGGACACCGAGAGAGGGCGCTATGCGACTGCGCCATCATCATCATCTGAACTGAGGGAAGAGAAGAGAGGGGAGGAGAGTGTGGGGAGAGCCCGGGAGAGGCGGACGGAATAAAGGAGTCGTTCGGTGGAATCTGTGTGGGTTGGATGTGTGTGAGTGACTGAGAGGTTCGAACATGACAAGTGGGGGCTCGTCCGGGATCTCCGCAGCAGCGTTCGAAAACGCGCGTGGGCTTGAAGTCGCCGTCAACGAGCTCCTGTTGCAGACTGACGGTTCCGTGCTGGAACGCGAGCGTATCGCGGCGTACGTGCGCGACCGCGTAATGGCGGCTCCGTTGCCGACCGCCGCGACCGTCATGGCGGCCGTGGGAGCGGGTGCCGCGAGCGTGAATGTGCCTCATCGTGTCACCGACGACGCTGCGCCTCGGCTCGCTGCGGCGCCCCTTCCACGCTACTCGGGTGTCCGAGATTTACAGTCTCCGGAGGAATTCCTGGAGCGCCTTGAAAACTTTTGCCTCGTGGCTGGAGTCGCCGCCGACAAGCGGCTGACGCAGGTTGTGCCGGCCGCCCTCGATGGGGGCGCGAAGTTGTGGTGGCGTTTTGTGCGCGGCTTTAACTCGTGGGAAGAGTTCACGGCCGCGTTCCGTGCCGAGTTCGCGTCGATCGACGCGAAGCGCCGCCTGAAGGCGGAGCTCGAACAGCGCACGCAGCACCCCGAGGAAAACCTCAAAGAGTTTATCTACGCGATCGCCACGTTTTACGACCGCATCGGGGAGGAGGTTTCCGAAGCGGAGAAGGTGCAGCGCGTGCTGCGCCAGATGCACCCTCAGCTGCAGGACCTGGCGGAGGGGCAGGTGTACGGCGACCTCGCCGAGTTGGTGAAGGCGGCGGACGGCTTAATGGAGAGGGCTTGGCGTCGCCTTCAGTACAGACCGCCGCCGCCTCCGAGCAACCAAGTGGCAAGGGACTTGGCGTTTAGTCCTGCCCTCGACCATCGCCCACCGGCGCAGCCGACTATTGCGGCGTCGTTCGCTTCGCCCGCTGCTGGCCCCCCGGCTCCGCCACCCTCATGTCACTGGCCACTGCACCCCGCGGCACTGGACCCGTCGTACTGCCGTGACCAGCTGTATTTGCGTAGCACTGTGCCCCCGTTCTCGCCCTACGTTCCGGGGCCAGCGCTGGAGCCCTCAGGTGGACCGGCACGTGTACAGTGCCATCGCTGTGGCGGATTCGGCCACATCGCTCGTAACTGTGCCACGGGTCGGCGAATGAGCCCGCCTGTTTGTTTCCGATGCCGGCAGCCAGGTCACCTGCAGGCGCAGTGCCCGGGAAACCAGAGGCGGTAGGTGCTGCCCCGGCGGGCACCTACGGCAGCGCGCACCATGTAGCGACCACAGCCGGCAACAAAGAGCCCCTTTTGGACGTGCGAATCGGGTCGTCGACATTCAAGGCCCTGCTCGACACCGGCTCAAGTGTAAGCTTCCTCGGGCCCTCCGCTGCTGCTGTGGCTCAAGCTTGTGGGGCCAAGCCCAAGGAGGACATCCGTGCGCTGCGCCTGGCATCAGGCTGGTCACAGTCAACCACATCCCTGAAGTGCCGGATTGAGTGGACTGCGGGTTGCCGCATTCAGCAGTTTTTGTGCGTTCCTGACCTGTGCCGCGACGTTGTTTTGGGTAGGGACTTCCTCACGGTGAGTGGCGTTTCCCTGCACGTGGCACTTGGTGGCTGGACAGTCGGTACAGAACCACAAAGAATCAAGTCCTTTGTTAAGGCAGACAAGGAACGGACCGAAGCAGTGGAGGATTGCGCGGAGTGTTTGCGTTGCATTTTTGCCGAGGATGATGCTACTGTCAATGTGCGTGCCAGTGCCTTGATCACGACCGCAGCTTGCAGCCAAGACATGCCCAGCCACTCACCGAACCTAGACCCGCGCATGAAACTTGTTTTGGATGAGTTCCGTGGTATCTTTACCACCATTCCAGGCTGTACAACCCTGGCAGAACATCGCATCGACACAGGTGACAACCCACCGGTTCGATGCAAGCTACGACCAGTAAACGCCAAAAAGCAGGCTATCATGGACGACTGCATTCATGACTTGCTGGCACAGAACCTAATCCGTCCTAGCCGCAGCCAGCATGCCAGCGCCCCAGTTCTGGTCGAGAAGAAGTCTGGTGGCTACCGCCTGGCCGTGGATTATCGCCAGCTTAATGCACGCACTAAGGTGCCAGTCTACCCCATGCCAAGGACTGATTGGTTGCTTGCACAGCTTGGCCGAGCCAGGTGGTTTTCTAGTTTCGACCTTTCACAGGGCTTTTTTCAGATCCCCGTTAGGGAGCAGGATATTCCCAAGACAGCATTCATTTGTCATCAAGGAACCTTCGAGTTTATGAGAATGCCTTTCGGAGTTGCTGGCGGCCCTGCCACATTCCAGACCCTAATGGACCGAGTGCTAGAAGGAATAAACCACCAGTATGCCATGGCGTTCCTTGATGATGTTCTGGTATATTCGGAAACTCTGGAAGACCACATCGAGCATGTGCGGGAGGTTTTGAGGCGGATAAGCTCAGCACAGCTTACCATAAACCCAGAGAAGGTGCACGTGTGCTGCCAATCCCTGAAGTTTCTCGGTCATGAAATCTCCCCAGGACAATGTAGGCCAGACAAGGAAAAAGTGCTTGCAATACTGGAATATCCCCAACCAACCACAGTCAAGCAGCTGCAAGCCTTCCTGGGACTGGCTGGTTATTACAGAGGGTTCATACCACAGTTCTCCATCACTGCACGGCCACTCACGGAACTACTCAAGAAAAAGCAACGCTGGCATTGGGATCCGCAGCAAGATGAAGCCTTTAGGGCACTTAAGCAGTCCCTGGCCCAGGATGTTGTTGTGAGCCTGCCAGACCTCAACAGACCATTTGTGGTGGAGACGGATGCCAGCGGAGTCGGCATCGCAGCGGTGCTTCTGCAAGCAGCAGATGATAATGCCCAGCTGCGACCAATCTGCTTCATTAGCAGGGTCCTCACTGAGGCAGAGCAGCGCTATACAGTCCAGGAATGGGAGTGTCTCGCTGTGGTGTGGGCGGTGGACAAGTTCCGACCATACCTCGAGTTTACGGAATTTGAGGTCCACTGCGATCACTCCTCATTATCTTGGATGTTCACCACAGACCAGACATCGCCACGTGTCAGGCGTTGGGTCTTACGTCTGCAGGGGTTCAACTGCAAAATCAAGCACAGGCGGGGTCTAGCAAATGTCCCAGCCGACGCTCTGAGCAGAGCGCCCCTTCAGCGCCAAGAAGTACCAGTTCCAAGTCTGCACGAAACACTGTTCCCTGTGGCTGTTCCGGAGCCCAACCCGCAAATCCGCTTTGAGGCAGCTGCTGCAGTATCTGCACAGGACGACACGACTGTCTTGAACGACCCAAAGCTACTGGCGCAGGAACAAGACCAAGACCCCATGTTGTGCAGGCTGCGTACTGTTGTGAAGGGAGGGAAGCTGCCACCTGGTGACAGCGACGAACCTTTAATCAGGGACCTGGCGGTGACGACAGAGCTGGAGGACAGTGGGTTGCTTGTACAGCATCGAGGGAATAGGAAGGTAACTTGGATTCCAGACCATCTCCGCAAGTTGATCCTACGATTGTCGCACGACCACCCAACTAGCGGCCATTTTGGCTTCTTCAAGACCTTCAAACGCATCTCCCAACATTTCGTGTGGCTGGGTCTACGCTCTGACATAGCCAAGTATGTGCGATGCTGCCAGGTTTGTCAACGCACCAAAGCGCACCGGCAGAAACCGGAAGGGCTAATGAGCAGCCAATGGGCCACTGCTCCTATGGAGCAGCTCAGTGTTGACATCGTCGGGCCCTTACCAATGACACCTCGACGCCACAAGTACCTACTCGTGGTGATCGACAAGTTCACCAAGTACATCGAACTCTTCCCGTTACGGTCAGCAACCAGCAAGAGTGTGGTGGACTGCATGGTCCAGGTGTTTTGCAGGCACGGCACACCCGTCGCTATTTCAAGCGACAATGGGAAGCCCTTTGTAAGCAGTGTGTGGAAGGGCCTTCTTGAACACTGGGGCATTCAAGACCGGCACACAGTGCCATACCGTCCTGCCGGGCAAATGGTGGAGCGGCATAACGGCACGATTAAACAGTGCCTTAGGGCCTACTGCTCCAACCATAAAGACTGGGACCAGCACATCCCAGAAATTGGCCTTGCCATGCGGACAGCTGAAAGCGTGGTCACGGGCTACACGCCCGCCTTCCTTTGTTATGGCCGGGAGCTGAGAACCCCATGGACGCAGGAAGAACTTAAAGACGACGTGGAGCCTCAGGCGACGGCCTACCGTGCATTCGCAGCTGAAGTCTCCAACTGCCTGCAGGAAGTGCTCGAATTCTCCAGGCAACATCAGGACAAAATGTGGCGCACCCAAAAGGCTGCCTACGATCGGCACAGGCGACCGCGGACAATACAGGAGGGTGATCTCGTCCTGCTTGAAAGCCACTTCCTCAGCGACGCTGCCAAGGGATTCTCCTCAAAGCTTGCACCACGACGTTCAGGGCCCTTCCGTGCAGCTAGGGGTGTTGGACAGAATGACTTCGTCCTAGTGGACCCCAAGACGGGGCGTCGTCGTGGTCTCGCACACGCAGATCAGCTGACGCCGTACCACGACGCTGAAAATGTTTAGTGGTGGCTTCACGTTTCAGGGGGGGGGGAGACCTGTGAGGGTGGTGCCAGTGGACACCGAGAGAGGGCGCTATGCGACTGCGCCATCATCATCATCTGAACTGAGGGAAGAGAAGAGAGGGGAGGAGAGTGTGGGGAGAGCCCGGGAGAGGCGGACGGAATAAAGGAGTCGTTCGGTGGAATCTGTGTGGGTTGGATGTGTGTGAGTGACTGAGAGGTTCGAACATGACAATGTTAGAGAGAAAATCACTGTCGCCCCAATACCAAGAAATATGCATCCGATCCACAACAAAGCACGACGCAAGGCAAGAGTTCAAGCTCTTCGAACTGCATACGGGAAACGGCCTGACGTTAGGTACGCGGACGCATCACTATACCCCAGTAGATCAGCCCACGCCATCAGCATAGTCAATAACCAGGGACTGGAGCTAGCCTCAGCTTCTATACCTACCAAGGACATCGACACCGCCGAAGAAGCAGCCATTGCCCTTGCAGCTACCACTGGCAAAGAACATGTCATCATCCTATCAGACTCCCAGACGGCGTGTCGAAACTTTCAAATTGGACGCATTCCATCAACAGCAGCAAAAATTTTATCGGCCCACCCTGATTTACCCGAAATTTTCATCACATGGACACCGGCTCATTCATCACTGGAAGGGAATGAGGCGGCTCATGCCGCAGCCCGAGCCCACACTCACCGGGCGCCTCCTTCTGGGATGTCAGCCAGTCCTTCCATTAGCCCAACGAGAGAAATAATCGCCAGAAGGTACAGTGACATCCTGGCCCACTACCGCTTGGGACGAAGAACCTTTCCGCCTCCACATCTCAACATGTCTCGCGAAGACACGGTCATCTACAGACAGCTACAGACTAACACATTTCCACATGGTACATTACTACACTCAATGCATCCGACACTGCACACATACACTTGTAAATTCTGCGTGGAGCCATGCACTCTCTATCACATGGTATGGGAGTGCCGCCACACACCATCCCTTTCCCCAAACCCAAATCCCTCACTTGAGCAGTGGGAGGGTCGGTTGACCAGCTCCAAACCGGATCACCAACAGCATCTGGTAGACCGGGCGAGACAGGCCGCCAAGACCCAGGGCTTCCTGGACTAAGGAGGTCCCCCACCTGGCGGTCAACCCAACAACATTGACTGCTCAATTAAATGTTTATTCCTCCTCCTCTAAGAAAGGTATGAACGCTGGCTTTTCCCTGCACTGAGCGATTTCTATACTGCAGTACACAGCACATTCGATTGCCTTCTGGTTTTGCGTCCTCAATCTCCACGCTTCCGAACGCTTCACCCGGGACGCCGATCATCTACAAACAGCTTCGGAAATAAGGCGCGCGGCGCCACCGTTGCTGGAAAGTGCGAATAAGCAACCTCACACACTCTCCAATACTTTCAAGGTGAATGAGGTGAAGGTAGACCCGAAATCGTGGCGTTATCCTGACTTATTCATTTCTGCACAATTAATTTTATTCGTGAAAAAATTAAACATACCTTTCAAGCAAACCACTGCCTTTTTTTCGTAACAATGTTCTTGTTTGCCTACAGTTTTTGCCCAGCTACAACAACCTTCTAGTAATCGGTTGCTGACATCGGTGTGATTGATTGATTGATTGTGGGGTTTAAGTTTTAACGCACCGAAGATACTTCTGGACTGAGGCGCGCCGTAGTGGAGGGAGGGCTCCCGATAAATTTCGACTACGTGGGGATCTTCAACGTGCACCTAAATCTTGATACTTGGACATTTTCGCTTTTCTCCTCTATCCGAAAAGCAGCCACCGCGGCCGGGGTCGAACCCGCGTCCTTGGCTCACCATCACAGCGCCCTAGCCACTGAGCCACCGCGGCGGGTTGATATCTAACGTTCTTTATGCTACAGGAAACTCCACGTTTCTTCCGTGGAAACAGACGCGCCGCTCATTCTTTTAAAAGAAGGAAAATAAATTCAGGAGGTTGTAAAACAGCCGTAGTATAGTAGCTCTTTTGCTAGGGCAGTGTGCAAAAAAAAAGGAATACGAAGAGAATCGACTCTTGCGTTCGCTTCGGCGCCTCGAAGCGAAGGGAGTGCAGCCGACAGGCGCGACAGCAAGCGCCGCGGTGCCGTGCCGTCACCCGATTGGTCCAAACGTCACGTGCTCAGAAGTACGCGAGGAAGCCGACGCTCTACGCTGTCTACGCCTAATTTCCCTGCTCCGTGAGCTCCGTCATCAGCTCCGTCGAAGTATCACTGTCAACGTCGGCCTTCGTTGGACCAACTCTAACAGACGTGAGTTGTTTTCATTAATCGTTCCTTTCGCTATTCGTGCTGGTGGTACTGTTGTGGGAAGAGTTGTGTGATGTTACTGCATTTCTGAAAAGGCGTCGTTTTAGCGCCGTAGATTCGCGTCGAGACACGGCGTGTTCGCAGTAGTGGCCGCGTCCGATGTATGTGCGCAAATAATGGAGGGTGGCGCGAATGACTTGATGCCGCGTCGTTTTGACACGTGCAGTGCCTTCAACTGCGTGGATTTAGTAGCCGGTAGGGAGTTCGGCAGCTGAATTCCTTCTAGCTCCTCGTGCTCTCTTGCAGCCTTGTTCCGAAAGTTGTGGCCGCGTTTGCCGTGCTCTAAAGGGGTGGATAGAGGTTGCCATGACCGTCGTGCACGGTTTTGCGTTGCTATGTGCGGGCGCGTTGGTCTAGTCGTGACATCTTGTGTCGACGCGGTCAGATGACGTCGAGTGGAACGCGCTATTCCTCCACCATGGGTGCTTATGCGAGGTGGACCGATGAGCAGTGGCGTTTGCTTGCGGGTGTTCTCCCGTGTTTTTCTCGGGAAGTTGTGAATACGTATTTAACTGCTTCGTGCGCGCCAGGATAAAATTCGAGCTGGTTATTACACGAACGAAGAGACTGAATTTCTAAGCGGGCGTGGAAATATGTTTGAGGGTCGCTCGCGATGACAAATTTTCTCGCGGTTATTGCTGTGTGTAGTAGTAGTAGGTTTGTATTTATTGACGCAAGGGTATGCTTGCTGTGTGTGCGTCTTCGCGCGTTTTGACTGTGTGTCTGGGTAAATGGGAAATAGCTGTAACTTAGTATTTTGAAAGCAGTGGGACGCTAAGTAACTATTTTTCCTATGTTTTGCTGCAACTGTCTCGTAAAATGGTGCGATTATACTACTCGGTTACACTGGTATTCTAACGTTCTTGTAAGGCGGAAAAGACCACTCGTCGACCATATATCCCCTTCTCTTGAGATGCGTAACAAACTTTGTGGTCTAATTCGTGTGTATATGCTTGTTTTGGAACTGTATGAGCACAAACTTTGGAAAAAGAGAACTTTACCCTTGGCAGAACGAGAGAGCTTGCGAAAAGGCTTCTTCCTAATACCTGTTTTGAATGTTTGTCAGCGTAATTAAAAAGTCGCAAACTAAACGTGCGCTGCTTCCCCCAGTGTGTTTAGCGCATTCGGTTTAAACCTACCAATAAAAAAAACAGTTGCACTCCTGCGATATTTGGAATGGCGTATAGCTGACTTCGGCTCGCTGGCAAGCCACCTTTCGCGAAGACGAGCTTCGAATCTTTGGTGGTAGGAAGGTGGACGCGCGTCGCGTGCCACGGCGCACGAGCTGAGATTGCGCACTAGACGGCCGTCGAGGCGGTGGCAACATCTGTCGGCCCAGCGGGATACCGTTTGTCTGGCGTGACGGGAATCAACGCGTTTTAAATGCGGAGCATTTCTTAGTCGCACGATGTCGCGCTTCGGCGTCGGCGCCGTCCACACGCTCACTGCGCATGCGCGTCGCGTCGAGGCGAAGGTGCGCGTCTCTCCCCCGTACCCTCCTCGCTCTCAACAACAGGGGCGGCGGTGCGGGAGGAGCGCGTGTACCCCGTGCGCTCCGTCGCTCTCAACAACAGCTGCGGCGGTGCGGGGGGAGCGCGTCTGTGCGCGCATGCGTCGTAGCTACCCGTGCGCTGCGTCGCGCTCAACAGTAACGGCGGCAGGGCGTGTACACATGATAACGGCGTGGTGGGTGCGTGGAAAGTTCGCGCGCTTATGTACGGAAGTGTGCGCATGCGCGTCTCTCCCCCATACTCCTCTCCCTCGAACGCGGGCGGTGTGTATATAAGCGGCGGAGCGCGCGTTCGGAATTCAGTCAAGGGCGTCTTTGCTTGGCTTTCGCTTGACTTGACGCTTTGCTTGACGGCACCAAGCAATAAAGACAGACTTTAACTTTACACTCCTTGCCTTCGCTTCTCCTTCATTCAATAAATAAGAAAGACGAAATAACAATTAAGCATTCCCAAACCATACGCAATTACGCAGCATTCACGCGATACTCTCACCACTCTGCGACGCATTTACTCGAGTTCCCCCCGTGGGGAGATGCGGGCGGGTTTTTCGAGCTTCCCAACAGCTCCGCGTTAAAATGGATGTCGTTTCATTTGGTTTGTTGGATATTTACGTCGTTTTTCCGTCCATCAACCAATTCGCTGTGGTGGGCAGCCGGAAGGGGCGGGGCGTTTGTACAAGCGTTTATTTGGACTATTTCTGCAGCCTTTAATAGCTATGTGGGTATGAAATTGGGACAAAAACTTGTGGCTTCAGGGAAAGCTAAGTGGCCTCGTTGATTGATTGATTGATTAATTGATTGATTGATTGATTAATTGATTGATTGATTGATTGATTGATTGATTGATTGATTGATTGATTGATTGCAGGTCTTAACGCGTCGTAGCTACACCTGGGTTACGAGGCGCGCTGTAGAGTAGGGCTCCGGATTCATTTTGACCACCTGAGAGTACTTAGTGCGCCCCGAAATCCTGATCGACACACGAACGTTTTCATTTTTCGCCTCCATGAGAAAAGCAACCGCGGTGCCCGGGATCTAACCCGCGTCCTTGGGCTCACCAGCACAACTTGGCCGCTGAGCCACCGCAGCGGGTTCCACGTTGCCAGTAAGATATCGCTGGGGTGAGGGAGAGAAGGTGAAAGGGCCGTTTCTCCCGGTTTCGAGTCGCCTCTCGCTGCAGATAAAACAAGTGTTTTCATTATTGAAAGCGGAGCTGTTTAGACTCGCAATGTCCGTTGACGACCGTAACACTTCTTAGGTGGTTCGATGGAAAAGGAAAGGAAATGGACTGGGGATATTATTGAGCCCAGCTGGGGGCTCACCGGCATACAACCCAGTCCGGGGGTTAGGGAATATAGAAGGAATAGGATGGAGTAGAGAAAAAGGAGATAGGTAAAGAGAGAAAAGCTAAGGCGCCGCGAGGAAAAGAAGCGTTGCCACAGTCACTGGGGGCCACTGAGCACAGTACACACCACAAACGCAGGTCCTGGCGTCATGCTGCGTCCGGGAGAAGTTCACCAGGCGAAGGAACTCCGCTAGGGCGATAGATGGCGTCACCGCCTTGACGGCCGTCCAATGCGTGATGTCGGTTCGTGCGCGGGGCAAGCTGCGCTAGGCCCCCACACTGTATCCTCGGTATTCAATGGCGTGGAATGCATGCAGGCAACCAAGTGTGCGCCGCCATATCTGTGGCCAAGCGTCTGTTGCTAGGCGACTTTGTGCGCACGACCCGCAGACTGGCGCCCCTCTTCTCCTCCATGCAACCGTGTGAGTGCGCCGTCACTCGTTACGTCGGGCTCTGCAGGATGGCGGCACTTGTCCGTGCTAAGCACTACTAAGCACGGCTGTGAAACACATGACCGTGTTTCACGTTACGAACTCTTCGCCGAACACAAAGTATTGCGTCGAGTTCACTGTGAGTGCGATTAATAACATCTCTGTTGGCGCCGCAGTTTAGAATCGGATTGGAACGGAGCAGATGACGCACGCCGGTGTCTTTTTTCTTCGGCGTGCGGCAGCAGTGGCCCCGGGCTGCGCCGTGTCCGCGGCGCATCGGCTATATCTGTGGCCGTTTCCATTGTTGCCAAGCGAAGAAATTGACCGCTAAACTTTTCAACGAATACCGTCTATATGATGTTCACATGAAGGTTTAGCGGGCGATTTATTCTCTTGGCAACACTGAAAACCGCCATGAAAGCGCCCACCGTGTCTGCGCATGCGTCCGCATCTCGCATAAAGAAAAAAATCGAAGCGCCTTAGCTCAGCAAACCTTGGACATGCAAAACAAAAGCTTCGTGTAGTCTGGTTGAGTCTTGGTTTCTCTTGATTAACCTTTGATTTATCTGTATTGCCGTCCACGTCTCAAAGCCGTGGGTCTAGAGCGCTAGGTTTGATATTTTGCAAGTCGCAAGTTCTAATTCCCGAGGGTGCTTTTTTTGTAAGTTGATTTTTTTTTCGTTCTCGGCCGATGTTTTCTATACTGAGCTAACCATTGTTGGGCTGTAACGTTCACTGCTCCACGAGCGAGTTCGCAGAACTCGCGCAGACTGACACTAACACGCTAGCGAGTTCTCGTTGGCGTGCTGTTGCCATAAGCACCGACTGCTTGCGGGCAGTGGGCACAGGCTAGAATCAGCGGACCCTTGGCCTGGTGCGAACACGCTTTTTACGATACAGGCATGAGCGAGGCAAGCTCCAATTATGGGGGAATTCAAGAGGGCATGGCATTCGAACGTCTGTGGTGACACAGAGGGCGTTCATCCACTGCGTAGGCCTCGGCTGGTGATTGCTACGATTCGAAGGCGTCCTGGAAGCCTTATCTTAGGCATTTTACAGCCGACTACATGGCAGAAGCGTGGTATGGTGGTTATTGAGATATCGACAATGCCCATCCATCGAAAACGTGGGATGTGTTGTTTTACAAAACCGAAACCGAAACTTGTTTGAATGCTAATCTTGGACATCGTCCAATCACGGTGCATCTCCTCCCGACGTCACAGCCTTTAGTTCGTGCGGCCGCCGCAGACCGCACTTGGTAGTTTTTCTTCTTTCGGGCTTTATAAAATAATTACCGACTTATCAACCAGATAACCGATGAAAAGTGTGTTAATTTGAGCCAGTCTACGCAGTGCAAGCAAGAACTGGAGCTTTACAAGTTCACTTCAGTGTCCCTTAAAATGGGGCCTTGCGAGCAGCGCCGACAGCGGGCGCGGCGGATCACGCGATGCTCTTCGAGGGTTGTGTTGCCGGTGGTGTGTCTCCGATGAGAAGGTTAAAGGGGCACTGACACAAAAATTTTGCATCATGTTTTTTTGGTTGCGATAAGTAGCTCGTGACCTACTTCTCACCTGTAGAAACCTCATTTGCTTCAGCGTGCGACGGTTGTTTAATTAGAGGCATTTTCAATGCGGCCAGTCGCAGTTTCGGTTTCAGCAGGTGCCGCGAACCGACGGATTTTGTGGGAACAAAGCTGACCACGTGACCATCGGAGGGATATCACAGAGCAGAGCCGCCGTAGCACTGTCGAATCGCATCGCCGGTAGTTTCTGCGAATGCCCCCACGTACTGATCTCGTAAGCCGCTTAATTAAAAAGCGACCGTGGACGTGACGCAGGCGCTGCGAGTGGAAATGCTACCGCGGCTAAAGAACGACGCGCGACGCTCGAGACACGCGCGCTGGTAGCAGCCGGCCGGTCTGTCTACAGGTCCGCCTACAGATGTGTACGGCTTAGCACTGCGGCGGATATTCGATTGCCGCTCTCGGAAGCGGTGCAGATGACAATTTTTAATGCAACCCGACATCGCATCATTAACTCCTTTCTAAGCTGCCATGGTTGCGATTTGGGTACAGTTTCCTGCAGCGATAACAAGCTATCACTCGAGCTACCAGCGACGGCCTGGGCCCCTTCGCGGCCGTGGCCGCCGCCTGCACAGCGACCGTGCGGCTCGCTCAGTGGACTTTTCGTGTATCCGGCGCGTTTTCGCGTCCAATGTAAATAAAAGTAATAGAAACAGAGTTCCTGGAATCGCTGTAGAACTTTGGTCGCGGCTAGCTGCCCGATGAGCTGACGAAATCACGGCGCCTCCGCCGGCAACGATCGGGTCGTTCGTTCTCGAGAGCAGAAGCTCCGCCCTCCGGCCCTCCGATTGGAGCGGCGAGCCGGGCGAGCCGGCGAAAAACGCCGGCCGTGCGGAAGCGGCAAACACAAACTCGTGACGTGTTTGGATGTTGTTTATTTACACAATATCCTCGGGATGTCGATTGCGCGTGGTCCTCTGCTGGCTGCTCGGTTGCGTTTCGCACACTTTAAAATTGATTTTAAATAGGTTCTAGGCTGTATTCGCCGCTGATATGTGCCCACACCAATCTATCTCCGAAGTTACCTCGCCTTCAAAATTTTGTGTCAGTGCCCCTTTAACTTGCCCATCCTCCGCGAAACCGCTGAACGAAAGTAGTAAAGCCTTGCTTTAAAAAAAAAAAAGTGGCCTCGGCGACCTTTGCCGGTGCCGTTACTACCCAATTCTCGGCCGTGGCGTCAACAGACGTAATAATAGCAGTAAGCTTGTGTGGTGACCCTTTACTTGCCCTAGAGAACTCCGCATAACCACCGGAGGACAGAGACACGGTTGCGAAGAGCGGCACGACGCACGAAATGCCTACGCTACAGAGCATTTGCCTGCGGGTACGGATATCGACACAGATGCGCCCGCACCTTGCCCACGGCAGAGTCGTTTAATACAAAGTTAATGTTTCAGAAGAAATTGCAAGGTTCACGCGCATGCCTATTTATACGCGGTGGTAGCGTAGCGGAGAGTGCATTGTTAGTTGGGAGACCAGCACAGACATTTATCGGCGAGTGTCCGAGCGACCGAAGTCGAAGCGCTCGCCGAGAGCTGAGCAATCTGGGGCAGATACCAAAACAAGGCAGCTGGCAATCCGCTGATCTGTGCCGACGACTTTAATCATGCCTTGCGACAGGTAGTAGGCTGTACGACCGTGCGCGGAACAAAAGTTAACGTCGAGGTAATGATTTGGGCTCGGTGGGACTGCCTCACGCGTGCGCCTCCATTCCGAAGCCTGCGCGTCGCCGTTGGTAAGACGACACTTATGGTTGCCAACATGCGCGCCACGCCAGTGAATACGACCTATATATCCACCGATAAGCTACCAGACCTCCCTGGGTGAGCTTCGAGTACGTGCGTACCGCTGAGAGTGGCTTTATGAACGACCCCCGCCTCTTTTGCAGGTGGCCGCCCGCGTGCCGAAGTTGCCAAATACCACTTCTGTGGTCAAACGAAAGGTTTGAGGGGCCGTATCGTGAGGAGCCGTACTCCTTCGGTCGTACACGCCCACCGCCGCCCTCCACCAGACCCTTACTGCAGGCCTAGAAGTGCCAGGAGCACACGTAATGTGTGTACACGTATAGATAGTTGTTCGTAAACATTGTGTTTTTACATGCGTATGCATCTTTTAATTTTACTTATATATTAGCGTGTATATGCTTCTGCCGTTGCCAAACAGCTGCTGTGTATACGGGCTGCCAGGCACGCTTCAAGTGGTCGGTGACCGCTTTTTCGCCTGGTGCACCCCCAAAACTCCGATGTTTTAAAATAAACTTGAAACTTCAACTCCCGAGAAGATGCGACGGCGGTCCAGTGTGCGGTCTCGGCTCGTGCGCCGGGGCACGCGGCTCACTATCACCCCACATATGTCCACCCATAAACTACCACACCTCTGTGGGTAAAAAGCTACGAGCACGTACATACCGCGGAGAGTGGCGTTGTGAGCATAGGTCGGCGTACTCACTCGTGAGTACACTCATTTGTACTCATTTGTACTCAAACTCACGAGTGAGTACGATGATGAGTGATCCCACACCAAGAAAAATACAGTGAGTACGATGACGAGTGAGTACAGGGGTAAGTCCACTACTCGTGAGTACAGTACTCATGAGTACACTACTCATGAGTATGAGTACTCATGAGTACAGTATTCATGAGTATGAGTACTCATGAGTTTGAGTACTCATGAGTATGAGTATTCATGAGTACACAGTACTCATGAGTACACAGCACTCATGGGTACACAGTACTCATGAGTACACAGTACTCATGAGTACACAGTACTCATGAGTACACAGCACTCATGAGTACAATACTCATGAATACTGTTTTTGCGAGTGCTTGCACTCTTGAGTATATGCACTCCTGAGCACAGTAGTGCAAACAGTAGGGCAAACAAGAAAACGGACGACAAAAGCTGTCACCCGAAGACACGCAGAAAAACGCAGTTTACGGCCACGGCTGCACCGTTAAGCCCCGAGCTCCCCTGAGCCCGACCCGGCCTGAGAACAAGAGGAGACGCCAGCCGGAACGCGAGTGCTTTTGTTACGTTTCGCTTTCTCGCATGTACTTGCCTTCGCGCAGTAAGTCGCCCAACAACAGTGCACCGCGTCAGACGTTTTCTTCCTCTGTCCTGATTTATATGTAACCTGTGTTTTTCTAATCAATTAAACAATTTATTTTTTCTACTTAGTTTTTCATTCGAGCTACGACCTAGCTAACAGTGCAGATAATTTGATTATTCGTGAGTGACACAAATTGAGTACTCATGAGTACAGATTGAGTACTCATGAGTGCAGAATGAGTAGTACTCATGAGTGCCGAATGAGTAGTACATGAGTAGTACTCATGAGTACAGATTGAGTACTCATGAGTACAGAGTGAGTACTCATGAGTAAAGATTCAGTACTCATGAGTACAGATTGAGTACGAATACTCGTGAGGACAAATGAGTTTGTGTACAAGTGAGTACAATTACAAATGAGTATTTGATGAGTGAGTACGAGTGATTTTGTGAACAGACGAACTTTTTGAGTCAGAGTTTGATTGAGTACAGCGTCAATGAAAAAAATTGGGATTGAGTTTGAGTGAGTTCTTTCTGTTTTGCCGACCTATGGTTGTGAGTGACCCTCGCCTCTGCGGGAATTGACCGCCCGCGTGCCGAAGTCAGCTCCGCTGTTTCCGATTCCCTCACAGGCGTTGAACTGGCTTCAATCAGTTTTATTTGTTGGTCCTGTCAGGTAGTACAGTTTGCGCGTTCTGGGTCACGAAGTGGAGGCTTGCGCTGCTGAGCACGAGGTCGCGGGTTCGATTCCCGGCCGCGGCGGCCGCTTTTCTGATGGAGGCGAAAAGTAAAAACGCTCGTGTGTTCAAGATTTCGGCGCACGTTAAAGGTCCCCAGGTGGTCAAAATTAATCCGGAGCCCTCCACTGCGGTGCGCTTCATCGCCTGCGTTGCGTCGGCGCGTTAAACCCTACAATCAATCAATCAACGAAGTGGAGGCGAACCATATTGTACGCAGGTAGCACAGCCGGCAAATATCCACTCGCGGCACTTTTTTTTCTTTTTTTTTCTTTTTTTTTGTACTGGTAAAAAAACTATATTCATTCAACTATAACCCGCCGCGGTGGCTCAGTGGCTAAGGCGTTGCGCTGCTGAGCACGAGGTCGCGGGTTAGATTCCCGGCCGGGGCGGCCGCTTTTCTGATAGAGGCGAAAAGCAAAAACTCCCGTGTGTGCGAGATTTCGGCGCACGTTAAAGATCCCCAGTTGGTCCAAATTAACCCGGAGCCCTCCACTACGGCGCGCCTCATCGTCTGCGTTGCGTCCGCGCGTTAAGCCCTATAATCAATCAATCAATCAATCAATCAATCAATCAATCAATCATCCAACTATACGCACTATCAGGCCTCTTCCGGAGGATGTCCGAACTGAATGCATTTGAAACACGTCTCCTCGCACCACGATGCATCTGTTCGGAGGGTGAACTGTGCGCCTAAAATATCAAGAGAAACAACGAGATACATCGTCATATCTGTTCAGTGTATCGTATTTTTTTTAATCGTGCTCTCGCCTGGCAGTAGCCCCGCAGAAATTGGAAGTAAGAATTATTGATCAGCTACGGCCTGCCTGTACATGACCCGACGCTTTATGCTGAACGTGAGCGAAAATTCGCTTAGCTCTGATCCGTAAGCGATGCGATGCGATGAGGTTTTTGAGGGGGGGGGGGAGGTGGTGAAAAGGGCCCGAAACTGTCTGGCGTGGGGTGCCGACACCTTATCAGGCCCGAGGGGGGGGGGGGGGGGGGTAAGGGGTATTTGATGTCGGTTTTGGTCTTAGAAGCGAAATCCTTGTTGGAAGTGGATTTTTTATTCAGGATTTGACTTCTTTTACAGCCGAACTGTGTCGACTAGACATGATAAAACATAAATATTTCAATTCTTTAAACTTTCATTGGCGTTCTGCATTGAAATTGAGACATTTCAGGTGCACTCGGTTCGTTCTTGGCTGCCTATCTTGGTTAATTTTCACGACTTTATTATAGCCGAATCTTGAGTACAATAGCTATCATTTTTGAGTAGCCCACAGTCCGGAATCCTTACGGGTAATTGAATGTAGTTGACTAAAAATTGCTACAATTGATAATCTATCAATACTCGACCACCGACAAAATACTGTTGATAGTTTTGTTTGCATCGCTAGTTTGCTTATTCGACCATCGGGGGACTTCGCTAGTAATATGTATAGTTTTCTATTCGGCAGAAAAGTAGATAGACTCTCCGAACATTTTTTCCGAGCGACTGTTGTATTATTTACGGCAAACCTTGCATACTTTATTTGAAGATACGCATATTTGTTGCCGCTTTCCAGGTCCCTTCTGTAAAACTAGACTTTTTTCGTTGAGCCAGTTAACAAGCTTTCATCAGAGTTAATGTGACAAAACACTCTAGGAACGTATAATAACTTCACGAGGTTCTTGTGGGCGGCTTAGACCCCGCGGGTGCAGGCCTAAAAAGCGAGAACCTCGGAAGGAAGAGAGAGAGACAGAGAGAAAGAATAAAACATGTTCCACATCCATTGCTATTGCGGTCACTCCAGACCATGGCGAAGTGGCATCCGTCCCGGTCCCACTGGCAGTTGTCGACCAGCCGTGCCATAGTCACCAGCCAAAGCTGGCAGCCGGGGTCTGAACTGGTCAGCGCCGCCACCCACTGAAAAGGAGGTAGGGTTGGGATTGGGATGGGAAGTTCATAGTGTTGGGACATGCACTGACTATGTAGTATATTAGGAGCGAAACAAATTCAGACACATGGGCTCTGAAGTTTTCTTATCAGAGCGCGTGTCTGTTCCCGGATAGGGGCCATAGTAGCTCCCGGATCAGTGAGAAATGTGCGAAGTTAGCCCTGAAAATTGTTGCGAAGTAGCACCCACCAAGTATACTGCGCTACTATTGCCTTTGCTATTGACAGTCTGAAAAAAATCATCAGGTGTGTTCTAAATTCTTGTCCATGTTTACAACGTACGCAGGGCCTGCTTTGGCGTGTACACCGTAGCATCAAGATGGAGCCGAAAGAGAAAAACCCAGACTTGGCCGAAAAGGCTCGGGAAATCCGACTAAATGATCCGGAGCTGCAGGCAGTGGGAGCGAATGCTGGAGAGGACCAGTCGCTCGAGCCCGTTTCAGCGGAAATCGAAAGAGACAAGCCCACTGAGTCAGTCGTGGCGGATGCCGGAAGCGGCGAGCGACCCGAGCTCCTGGGCGCGGAGGCCAGGGAGCAGCAGTCGGTCGAGACCTCAGCGGCGGAAGCTGAGGAGACGGCCCAGCGCCAGGATGATCCACAAGCATCGCACCTGGCTTCCGGAGCACGTCCACGGCAAAAGCCCGACATGTCCCGCGTGGTCGCCCGCGGTCCGCGCAACACGCACCCGCTGCAGCACCGCTGGAGCCTGTGGTACTACCGGAAGGACAAGCGCCGCACCTGGGAGGAGAACCTGATGGAGGTGACCTCCTTCCAGAGCCTGGAGGACTTCTGGGCGCTGTACAACCACATCGAGCCGGCCAGCAACCTGCGCCGGGGCTGCGACTACGCGCTCTTCCGCTACGGCATCGAGCCCTCGTGGGAAGACGTCAGGAACAGAGACGGCGGCCACTGGCTCTTCGCCGAGGACCGCAGCCGCAGGGACCTGGACGGCGACTGGCTCGAGGTCCTGCTCTGCCTGGTCGCCGAGGAGTTCGGCGAGCACAGCGGGGACGTGTGCGGAGCCGTGGTCCAGGTGCGCTCCAAGGAGGACAGGATCGCTGTGTGGACGACGGACAGCAGCCGCGAGGTCGCCAACCTCGTGATCGGCCGCACGCTCAAGGAGAAGCTCAAGCTGCACCCGCGCAACCTGATCCCGTACCGCTCGCACGCCGACATCATGCGGACGGAGGACGGAGCCGAAATCAAGGCCAAGTACAAGGCCTGAGGGCGACAAATCCGACAAAGCGCAGTGGGCACGAGGCTGTTAGAAGAGAGGAGTACAACACAGCCTTCACCGATGATTTCTTTATCGTATTTGATGACCTGCGTGTTGATTTGGCTTGGTTTAAATAAACGTTTATTGAAACCTAATCTCTATCCGGTCCAGAGGCGTAGCTTGGATCTCATGAATACGAAGACAAGTTCACCCTAACTGCCGAGAGAGCCCTGAAGGAGCGGACGTCTAAAAGGGCCTTCGCACGTCTTTCCTGAGCAAGCCAGAGAGTATCCGTGATGCCCTGCTACCCCGCATTACTCGCGGCTTTGAGCTGAAGAAAAGGGTTCTGGAATACCATGGTAGAATGTTGTCATGCTCGTCGTCGTCGCCGGGGATGGTGGGTGAACTAGAGTTCCTCAATATAGCTCCCTGCGGGAGCTATGCAGAGGAACTCTGGGGTGAACGGAATGCGAAGGGAAAATGCAACCGCGTTTAATTCAAAAGAACTACCCCTACTACACTGGCATTTCAAAGGCATTCGCTGCGACCATCAGTCGACGTGAAGTTGCCACGCAGACAAAATACAAGATGTGGTGTTGTATAGTGTGCTCTTAGCGCTTGTCCGGCATCAAACGATCCTTATTCACTGAGAAATTTATCCTTAAATTTTTATTCTCCCACCAACTCGTGTTCCGTGACGTCTGCGATCACGTAACCAGGACAGGTCTTCAAGAGAACGTTAGTACGCTGTTCAGTCTGCAGCGGACTGCGGAACGCTTTGTTTAACGTCACTACTCGTAGATGGCGCCACCATGCTGCTCACGACCGCTCTCGCTTTGCTTCTGACTGTACTTGCGCACTGCTTGCTTTTGCTACGGTTGGTTGAAATCATGGTGTTCGCTTGACAAACTGGGTCACGTAAGACAATGTGGCTTACACCAATCGGCCAGTGTCATGTGAGACCACCCCAAACCGCCGCAGTTATGTGCAGCTATAACAAGCAGTGTGCGCAGTACCAACAGCAGTACGCACGGGTGTTTCAATGGTTACGCGTACTTCCGTAAATTTCATTGTTTACCCCACCATTCTTACTGCTATAAAATGATTAGGCACTAAGCTTAAGCGAAAATAGGTCGTTTTGCAAGCTATGAGCCCTGCCTAACATGCGTTTGCGTTTGCAGGCCCCAGCCAATAGCACAGCTGCCCACAATGCGTCATTGGGTTTAGTACGAGAAATGAGTTAATGGTTCGCATGGCCATTCTCTTTTCCCCTAATTATACAGCTTATTTGAGCGAAGATTTCGTTAAAGGTGGTGTCAGTGTTATTCTAATGAGGCAATCTTTCGGATCAACCGAACTCATTTTCGCTGCATGGCCCCTTTAAACGAATGTCCTCGAATGCCATTCGGAATCAGCCGTGCTTCACTACGATTTCGATGGCAGTTGAAAGCTTGATGACCAACAGATAACCGTTCGTCATTAAAGGTAAGAGAGTGGATTCCCAGAGAAGGTAAGCGTGGCAGGGGGCGGCAGAAAGTTATACCCCTGCTACACTAGCGTCCGAATGTCATTTGACTCAAATGCCAGGTTTTGCTGCTTTGAAATGCCATTCGGCTCAAATGACATTCGAGCCAAATGAGCTCCCAGAGACACATTTGCGATTTCAAAGGCCATTTGTAGCACTCTCGCACGCAGCATCTTCAATCGGCAATAGAAAATGCTTCCGTACGTAAAACAAACAAAACTATTTTGTTTGTGGAACTTAGTTCACTGTTGATTGATTGATTGTAGGGTTTAACGCGCCGACGCAACGCAGGCGATGAGGCGCGCCGTAGTGGAGGGCTCCGGATTAATTTTGACCACCTGGGGATCTTTATCGTGCGCCGAAATCTCGTACACACGGGCGTTTTTGCTTTTCGCCTCCATCAGAAAAGCGGCCGCCGCGGCCGGGAATCGAACCCGCGACCTCGTGCTCAGCAGCGCAACGCCTTAGCCACTGAGCCACCGCGGCGGGTTTTGTTCACTGTTGATTTACTTAAAATATGAAATAACCATATTTAATTTTCATTCTGTCAAAACCAGTGGGTCAGTCGCAAAAAGAAAAGAAAACTACGCAAGACAGCCACCACATTAGAATCAAAACTGGTGTCTCTCCTAATTTCATATCATTTTACTGCCTCAGACTGTTCCTAAATTTGATTGTTGTATTATTGTACGAAAACGGAACTGGGCGACAACAGTGCCACCACAGCACGGTGAGCAATTGTGAAAGCTTTCGAATGCTATCGAAATTGTAGTTAGCACGGTGGATGCGGAATGGCATTCGAAGCACCCCATTTGAGTCAAATGACGTATGGTTCAAATGACATTCGGACCCCAGTGTAGCTAGGGTATTAGACGGGCAGATGAGATCAAGAGGTTCACGGTGGTAAATTGGTCGTAGTTAGCACAGGACAGGGATGATTGGAGATCCATGGGAGAGGCCTTTGCCGTGCAGTGGGCGTAGATAGGCTGGTGATGATGATGATGAAATCTGCCATTTTCCCGCTGCCCTGTGATGCCATCAAGTTCTTTTTTAAATGCGGAGCATTTCTTACGCTCGCCTGGTCCTCCGTCGTTGATGGCGGCGCCGTCCACACTCACACTGCCCATGCGCAACTCTCCTCCTTACACCCACAGCTCCGCGATACTACACTATAAAAAAAGAAATAGTTAGCGGCGCCCGGTTTCGATCCCACGACTCTCTGGCCGCAACGGGAGGTACGCGGTGCTCTTCCCACTACGCTACAAATCCGGGACAGGAGCAAGTGCTACGAACGCGCCTTATGTCCTTGACTCATTCAAACTACGTCAAGAAGCTACTGATACAACGAATGCACGCGAAGCTGAACGTCAACGGAAACGACGAACTGAAAACTTTAGACGGGGATGCTGAATTTCCCGTGGGAAAGCTGTGGCGGGAAGCGCCACGCGCCTTCCAGCTCAACCAGCCCCGTCCGCAGCGCCTCTGATGCTGATGGTGGCTGGATGCCCCTAGGGATTGGCCAACCAAAGAATCCATCACGAGATAAGTTCGCGTTCAACCACCGTCGTCATCTTCCCGTAGGGGAACCGCCGAAGAAGAAGAAGAACGAGAAGACAAAGAATATTTTTCATTATTCTCCTCCACTCCCTCCTCCTTCTTCTTCTTCCTCTTCTTATTTTTCTTTATTTAATTATTTATTTATTTATTTCCTTTTTTTCTTGTTTTAATATTGACCAAATTCCAAACTCAATTCCTCCAACACAAGGAAAAGAAAAGCTTCCAAATTTTTCTAATTTTCTTTGAATCATTCTCATTTTCTAATTTTCTTTGAATCTCATTCGAATTAACGACTGATGTTTGGCCGATCCCCTGATTGGGTATGCGCCAATAATATCAAGTAACAACAACAACAACAGCTGCGAAGAGGAGGGCGTGTACATTGCTCTCAGCCGGTGCACCAATGTCAACAACGTTTACCTCACCAAAGCTGACGGAGACTACCGATTCTACCACAGAGACAACATCGATAAGAACATGATGGACGAGTTTCGGCGCCTCGAGAACCACCGCCTACTCACCGTAACACAACAGCACTTGCGTGCCTTTGCCACCGGTGTGGACCCGGACGCGGAATTCCCCCTGGCGCTAGTAAAAACCAGATCACTCAACATAACGGTAACACAATGGAACCACACGGAACCGCCACGATGCTTCGCATCCTCATCAGGGTTCCCCACGGAAAGATGGTGTACTTTTTTCAGACAGTATAGGTGCATTTTAAAGTTTTGGTAATTTCTCGCGTTAAAAATATCGCTATCGGCATTCAAAATTACTCATGAATGCAATTAGTCTTTTTCTTCCACTAATTGCGAATATCTTTCAAAGCCTGCGCTCTCCCCTTGCTGTGATGAGAGTATATCAGTAAAGTTTGAAGCAGTGTGTTCAGTTCAGAAGAAATCAACATCACGGCCCATTAGTAATAATGCTCATGTGAACTCATTTTTTTTTATTTCCCAGTAATAATTTCCGTAAGTTCCGCCAAGGTATGGAAACGAGAGTATAAATATTTGAGTCTCCAAGGCATGTGGGCATTCGGCTTGAATGGCCTCGAAGCACACTCGAACCGAACCCCGTTGAAAAACCCAGTGGAGCAGCATGGCATTCGCATTTCAGTGGAATGACATGTAGTTCGTAGGCATTCGAGTGGCCAGTATAGCGGAGGCATATCCTTGGTAACTCACTCACCTTTTCTGCTATACGTAAAAGGACCCTTACCACCCACATCGAAACGCCTTATGAGGTAAAGTCTATCCTCCCACCAATTTCGTCCCGCGAGAATGATAAAATTGGCGAAGCTTGCACTAAAGTTCGCGCAAGTGTTGAACCATATATAGCGAAGCTGAACGATTTCTTTCTATATAAGCACTTAAGGACACACCACCACGCATTGCATAAGGTTTAAAATTGTTTATTGGCAGGTTACGTCGTCTCTTTTCACTGTGGTAGTAGTAGTCATCGTCATATCCATCTCAACCGTCGCCTTCCTCATGCTTGACTGACGGGCCCGGATCGTTTTGTCCGCAGGCTTTCACAGTTCTCCCAAAGTGGAACACGTCAGCACGGGCTACAACCGGGCGTCTGTAGCGCGAACTGTCTTGCGGACGCACGTGAACTGTTTTCCTGGTATTTTCTTGCGCGCGCCACGCGCAAGCCTGGACGACGCCGGGCGCTCCTGGTAAGGCGCGTGCGCAAATGCGCAGTAAACTGCGGCTGTAACTATGACTCGGAGTTTCTGATGACGCTGCACATTTTACGGTCAGGAACAGCATCTCCGCTGTTAAAATCCGTTCAGTATCACCGGGGCTAGGCGAGATGAAAATTCGCCCATAATCGTTCCCACTCAACTCGAACGTGGACCACGCGACGAAGGCTGAGCGCTCTCTCCCGCACTGGGGTTCTCTTCGGCGCATCTCAATATTCACACGCCGATGAGTTTTCTCATTTTCTAACGTGTAATAGTAGTAGTAGTAGTAGTAGTAGTGGTGGTAACGTGTAGAAAATCGCTTCGGGGCAGAAGAAAGCGTGGGAGGAAACGTTGCCGCTCTCCTTTCGCGCTGTATGCACCTTCCATGCTACGTTTCTAGAGCGTTACCAGCTCTAGATTATATAGCGTACCAGCAATTTTGCCTGGTACGCTATATAACGCCGCCGAACACCACGGCAGGCGGTACTAGATAGTTTCAAGCATGCTAGGTGAGTCTCCGTAGGGCAGAAACAGCATTGCCTCGCCAGATATGGATTTAGCAACCCTGGTTGAGTGCATTTGCTGAAAACCTTCCAATGATTCGCCAACGGAGGACTTTGCTCCCCCGCTTGTCTGAACGGTCAGCGACCGCTGATAATCGATCTTTTGCTGCTGCTACGCCTGCCTCACTTGCGCCACCGCCATCTGCCAAGCTATCTCCGATCGAGCTCCTCAATTTCGTGGCGCAGCAACTGCAACATCTGTCATCGGCTTTGCTGGCACACCTTCCATCGATGCAATGATTCCGAGGGACTACAAGTGTGTGATGCATTGGAACTGTAGAGGACTGGCAAGCAAGGTGGGGGAGCTTCGCTACCGTATACTTATCGGAAGACTCCCCGCCTGGGCCTTGCTCCTACAAGAAACTAATTCACTTCCGAATTTGCCTGGATTCAACGCCTATGCTTCACCTAGTATTCCAAATCGTCGGTGTAGTGCTATGTCTGAACCACCCGGCAAACCCGCAGTCTATGTCGCCAACTGTTACCCGCAGACTCAGGTTAACCTAGAACCGTGGTGCAATGACTGGCAGGAAGTAGTGGCCGTTTTAGTGAGCCTTCCTCACAATAAGGTAATACTAGTGTCCTGCTACGTGCGCCCGCACAGCGGGAGTTCTCCTGCGTTGCGACTAGGTTGGATCGAGCATCTCCTCCGCGCGTACCCAGGGTGCGCTGTGCTGGTCGGCGGAGATTTCAATGCACCGCATCCCACATGGGGATATCCGTACTCTAGCGCCCGAGCAGTGATAGTGTTGGACGCGTTCACGGATGTGCATTTCGCTCTCCTCAATCCTGTGGACACCCCAACCCGTCGACAGGAGCATCCGCGGAACCCTCCATACTCCCCCGACCTTTCGTGGTGGCTTGGAGCGCGGACAGTGTCTTGGGACCGGGAACCGGACTGCTGGGGAAGGGACCACTATCTCATTCGCCTCGGTTTGGCTCCGGATATAAAGCGCTCAAACAGACGCCAGGGCTTTGTCACAGACACTTGTTTCGGAAGAGCCCGAACACGTCCGTCTGTGAAGAAACCTCGGATCCGCTGCGTGTGCTATGTACCGCGCTTCGGGATGCCATGCACGCTTCCTGGGTAGAAGAGAACAAGCCTGCACCAGACCTCCATCTTCTAAACCTGCGGGCACAGAGCAGAATTGGCGGACAGTAAACAGTCCACAAATCCGGAATTACGGACTTCGTTGCACCACCTCACTGCAGCCGCGCGCCGTCATGAAAAATCGCTTTCCCGTCAACGGTGGTTGGACTGGAGTGCCTCATTAGGCCCACCTTTTACCAGCGCGTCTGTATGGCGTGGTTTTCGTCTTATGAAACGTGGTGGCCGCCCCAAGACCCGGTAGCCATGGCCTGCCTTGCCTCTAGACGCTCCCAGCCAATTTGCTCCAAATGTGGCCAAGCAGTTCTTCCCAAAGTACGACCAAGCTCCACCAGCATTTGTCAGCCTACCTACTCTTCCACCGGAGGCTGGGTCACTCCAAAGCCAGGAATATCTTGACGGGATACAGGCTCCATTTACCATGGCTGAGTTCCTTGCAGCTATTGATAAGGCTAAACTGCGCACAGCACCGGGCCCAGATGGTGTAACATAAAAGTGTTTAAGAACATGGACGGTCCCGGCCTGCAGTGGTTACTGGACTGGATCAACACTGTCTGGGCGTCCGGCGTAATTCCACTGACCTTAAAACACGCCTAAGTGGCACCTATCCCGAAACCTGGGAAGCCCCCAGACCAGTTGAGTACTCCGTCCTATCGCACTGACATCCACTCTGTGAAAGCTACTCGCCACGCGCCTTTCCTGGTGGCTGGAACGATACGGATGGTATCACCCAGCTCAGATTTGGTTTCGTCCACACCTGGGAACAGAAGATGGCCTGGGCCATATGTCATCTATGGTGATTTTAGGTGGGAGGTCACGTAAGATCCGTATGATCTTGGCCACGGACGTTGAAAAGGTGTATGACAACGTGAGCCACTCAGCTATAATCAGTATTCTGCAGAGACTCCGCCTTCCGCCAGCAGTATGCCACTTTGTCACGTCCTTCCTTCACAACCGCTCATTTTCTATCCGCATAGGCAAGGAACGCGTGGGACACTTTGTTTCAGAGCGAGGCGTGCCTCAGGGCTCCGTATTGTCTCCTGTGCTGTTCAACGTGGCCCTATTACCCTTGGCGTGGCAGCTGGATAGCATACCAGATACGTTTTTCCTCGTCTATGCGGACGATATCACTGTGTGGTCGGTGCACTACAAGTTGTCTCGTCAAGAAGCAGGTCTACAGACTACCGTGGACATTACCTCACAGTGGTGTTCGCTTATTGGCCTGAAGCTGTCTCCACAAAAAACCACTTACATGTCTGTCACAAATCGTAAGGGTCGAGAACGGCTGTTGCAGACAACGATATCCCTGTTCTTGAATGGTGAACCCCTTGCCACCACTGATCATATGCGTATACTGGGACTGGAAATCAGTGCAGCTGGGTCGGCATCCTCATGGGTCCGCTCCACCCGACAAAAGGCCACCAGAATGTTACTTTTTCCGCCGTATCGGCCAGAAGTCAGGGGGTGCCTGCTCTCGAGTCATGCGTACGCTAGTGCGTGCTATCTTCATGCCTCGACTCGTTTCCCAAGCCCAGTTCCAACACCTTACCTTGCGGGACTGGGATCGCTTAGAAACTGCAAATAGAGAAGCAATGCGAGTTATCACCGGACTCCCTCGCATGACCTCTATACCGACACTTCAAGCCGAAGCGCAACTGAACACGCTGGATGAAATCGTACATCAGCGTCGATCGGCTCGTTGTTTAAAAATTCAATCGATTCCCGCCGCGGTAGCACTTGCACACTACTACGATCGTGCTTCGCCTCTGCTACCTCGCTTAGCGGAGCCCCCTCCATGGCAGCGACCTCAAGCTATGGACAACCGGCCTCTAGGGTGCATAAAAAGCATTCACCCCCAAGAGAAGCAGGCCAACCCACCGCTCCCTTTTGACTCGCCAAAGGGCCTTCAAGCGCATGTGGACGCAGGGGTTGCCGATGGCATCCTCCACACAAGCCTTGTCTGCACCACTATGCCATCCAGCAACCAGACATGCACGTATTTCACAGAGGCACCACTTCCTTCTGTGTTGGCGGAGCTGGTTGACATTCGTGATGGCCTGTGTGCTTTAGCTTCTGAGCTCGGCTCTGCCCCACCAGCGCGCTTGGTATTATACACCGATTCCACTCAGGCTGCTGGAGAGTAGTAAGTAGTAAGTAAGTATTGTTGAATAAGGCGGACTTAGCCTTGCATAGCTGCCGGCAATTGCTCCGCCTAATCGTCCCCAATGGACAGCTCCGGCGCGTTAACAGTACACTGGGCATTACATGCGAGGTGCTCCAGATACTCCAATAATTCCCGTGCCCTGTTCGCGTCCTCTCGACCCGCCAAGCACGACCACGCACGCACTCGCCGACTCGGCCGCTCACCCGCAGCAAGTGTACACCCACTCCCATTGCTGCAGCTCTCATTGGAAGACACCCTACTCATCAAGAAAGATATTCTTCGGCGCTCCACGCGTGCCCTTTTCCCTCCACGTGGGTCTGACCTTCCTGGCGGCTTAACCCGCCGTGGATATGCTTCGAATAAAATCGCCTGCCGTGCGAGCAGCGTGGACTTCTAGTCTTGCAGATCCCTCACCGACCTGCCCCTACTGCCCTGCCCCTGCTGCTGAAGCGACATTGGAACACTTGCTAGGGACGTGTCCAGGGCTTCAATCAACCCCAGCTCGACACATGGGGCCCACAGGACATCGCCCAGTCCGACCTCCCGATATTCATCGGTGGCCGCACGGTCCACTTTACAAGGAACTGTTGGAATTCATTTCCGAAGCTGGACTCTATAGTTGTCGGTAGTGCGCCCGCCTCACATTGTGTCTTTCTTTCTTTTTTGCTTTTTGCTTTCGTTCTTTGTCGCACCCCTGTCCTGCTTTGTCCATTGTTTTCCCGTTACCTATGCCCTGTGGCAAAATGGCGCAATAAAAAAAATTACACAATCACATTATCGGCCTTCAGGCACTCGATAGACGTGGCTGCAGATCTTTGGAGGAGGCCTTCGTCCCACAGTGGAAATAACCAGGCTTAAGATAAAGGTAAAGTAGTCGTTAGCCTTTTTGCGGTTCGGTGCAGGCCGGGCAGGCATTTGGGCTGGCTCGCAAGCGCGTGCTCAGCTTGAGCTGTTAGGGCATTCTTGAGCAATAAACGCTTGTCGAGTGAAGTATCGAGTTCGTCACTCCAACTACGCGCGCATTCGAAACAAACTAGCGCCAAAACTGTACGTACAGGTTCAGCCAAGAGGTTGGCTGACGAGGTTGGCACAGCGCCGACACCGCGAATGCGAGAAATAAACCATTGCGTTAACAAACAACAGCCAATAAAGCAGCCACCGCTGTAATGGCGTAATGACAGTGGTGCATAATGAGGGAAATTAAAGAAAGCGCGGTTGGTTTTTCCGCATCTTCAACAGCGATTTGCGAGCTTACCGCTACACGTGTAATATTTGGCCCGGGTATTCCTTGCAGTCCAATCTAAACGTTGCGCAGGTTTATTTGCACGGCTCGAAGCGTGCTGCAGGGTCCCTTCAACGCCGTCTGGTTACGCATCAAGCCGGTGTGAGACCGGGACGTCAACAACCAAAACGTGTTCTTATTGGCCTCAGGTGATCAGGAGGCGCGGCGTTCGCAGGCAAAATTTGGGCGCCCCAAACATCTGACAATTTGCTCAGTTTCGGGAAGAGATCGTCCCGACGCACGAGCGGCGGTGCAACGGTACAACAGGGTGTCCACAACCGGTGTTCAACGTCAGCTTCTGACGCAGGAAGCGCAGAGAATGGGCAGGTGTCCGCAAACGGGGCATGATGCAGGCTAAGCGTGAGTAACTGTTGGGGATAACGCCAACCCAACTCAAAGCCTCCGCAGCGGGACCTCCTCCCAGCGAGCGAGATCACTGGGAGGTCAGGTTTACGCGATGGAACGCGTGGCGCGGCGGAAGTTCTCCTTTTCCGCCAACAGTTCTTCTACGGTAGATACTGGAAGAAGCGGTAGTGGCCGTGGGAGGTCTCTTCGGTGGCAGGCGTGATCTATAACGCTGTGTGGGCAGGAAGCATGTCCCGGCGAATCCACAACACACGGACAGGACATGGATCGGTGTCCATAATCGCGTGAATGCATTCAGTCAGGCTTGTATACATTGCGCAACGTGACGTCCTCACCAGTCAATTCCGATGCAAGCGCCTGCAGACCATCCCCCGAATGGCAGTAAGCTCGGCTAAAGGCTGAATTGAGCACGGAGGGTCTCGTACACGCAGCTTTGTTTCAAGGCAGGGAAAGACGGACAAGCCAAGGCCGTGGTGACAATACGGTCGTATACTCCCCGGCGTCCACGAAAGTCTGGAGAGTGCGTTTAAGTGTCCGTTTTTTTTTTTTCCTTTTCTTTCCCACGTGCTTCAAAGAATACACAACAAACTGTGCATCAAGGAAACGGCAGCTTCTAACAACTCGCCACTGAACGATTTGAACTCGTGACTTTAAAAAACTCAAGAGATGTTTTCTTTCTTTTTTTTCGTGTTACCGCCGAGTACAAAGGCTAATATTTAGCAACGTTGATGCAGGCCATGCAGGCAACCTCGCACATGCCTCCTACAAAGCAGCATTAGGGTATCTTACATTCAGGTGAGAGTGCGCCTAAGATCAGTTCAATTTCTTTTATGTATGCACACAGATCTATTCACACGGAATTCGCATCATTGTCGAAATTAAACATACCTTTGAAGCAGCGGATCTCGAATTCTGCGTTAGATGGCTTTATTGAACTACCCCCTTTTCATCGACGACCCGCCGAGTAAGAGGTTGTTTATCTACGCACTCGTACGGCTACGGAAAACGCCAGCTTCGTTTCACGTAGGCGCACTATGCGCTTTCTAAAAATATTGAATAGAAATAAAAGAGGATGCGGTATAGCATGCGCGTAACTTCCAGGTTCTAAATGATGCATTGGTAGTTACTACAAAAACATGCGGTTCAGAAAAACAAAACAAGCGACCAAACTAAGGCTCGGCGTCCGTTCACACCCCTCAATGCTAAGGGAGAGAAGGGAGTGCAGCCGACAGGCGCAACAGCCAGAGTCGCCAGAGCCACCAGAGCGGCGGAGGCTTGCCGAGACGCCATTGGTCCAACGTCGCGGGCCCAGAAAAGCGACAAGAGCAGACGCCGTGTTTCCTCCCGCTCGCCAAAGCTGCGCGCCATATTCCCTGCGCTTTCGGCGTTCTCGCCTGCGTCTCTCATCGCCGCCGGCGTTCGTTGAATTTACAGAACGTGAGTTTGCTCTTTTATTCGATGGTCCTTTTTGGTAATTCGTGCTGTCGCCAGCTACGCCGGCAGGAATAGTTTTTAAGAGGCAGCGTTTCAGCGCGATGCGTTCGTGTCGAAACCTCGGGGGTGTCCGTTCCCTCCATGCGCGCGAGCCGCGGAGGATGGCGCAAATGAATTATCGGCGCATGATCTTGATACTTATACTGTCTTCCCGTGTATCCATGGGGCAAATGTTTAGTTCGTCCGTATAGAGCCGGTGGCTGGTGAATTTGACAGAGTTGTAGTTGAAGCTGCGGAGCACCAATATGCTACCTGAGCTTATGTGCTGTTGCACCGAATGATGCAACGCGTCCGGCACGTCCGGTGTGCTGGAAAGCGGTTCGAACAAAACGTTCGGGAATGTTGACGGCACAGTTTTGGCGTTTTGCGTGGTGCGTTGCATGCAGTCGCGAGCTGGCTGGACATAATTTGGAGAACTCTGTATGCCTTAGTGGCCCGGCACCCATTCGGGAAGAACATTTGGGGTTCGATTGACAGGTGCGAAAATGTCGCTGTCGGCGAAGCTTTGCAGTGCTCCCTAGCAGTGTTCGAGGCCTGATGTGGTCGCAGGATGCTGATGGAGTAAGATGGCCTAGGCGATGACAAGTTTAGTATCTGCAGCTGTGGGCGTTATGCCGTGCGTGCTTTGCTTGGGCCAACCCGCGCCGTCGTCGTATCATGTTCTGCCAAACGGGCGTCCGTGAAGTAGGTGTCACGATCGGCGGCTTCCGGTTAGGCGTTGAGCACGAAATGCTGGACCCTCTTGATATATCGCTGGAGGGAACTTTTAGAATGCCTTTTTCCCTTTGTAATGTTCGTGTGACACTCCTATTACATGGGCACTTGCAACGGTCGTTTACGCGTACGGCAGTTGAATGTCGTAACGGCTGTGGGAACTTCACGGTTGTGCTCGCACAGCACATTTCCATGTTCAGTTCCGGGGTGGTAATTTATCATGTAACTCGACATTTTACCTCGCGAACTCCGAATTTGCTTTTTTAGATGCAGAGCATCTGATTCTCTCGCCTTGTCCCTCCGGCGTCGTCACAGAACAGGGAGGATTTTAGAGAAGCAAAGGTCTAGCTTTGCCTGTAGTGCCAGAAAAAGCGTAGTGGCGGCGTCGTGAACTACCCAGTACGCCCGCTTGATGGCGCTGTAAACACGGCTTTGTAAACATGGCGGATGCTTTTTGCACAGGCCGCTTGAGCTCCTTAATAACATGGCTGCCCTCGTACGGCGGCCGCCGGCTCGCTGCTCCACGGCCGGACTCGACTCTCCTCCTCCCGCGCGCGAAAGGGGCGTCGAGTCCGGCCGTGGCTGCTCCTGCTGGCTGGCACGCTGGTCGCGTGTTTACTTGCGCCGCGCTGGTGAAGTGATGTTACGCCAGGTGACCAGATGGCCTCGACTGGCACAGACCACAGTGAGCAGCAAGTGAGAACAAATCGTTTATTGACATCCGCAAGTTTACAGAGGCCAGGACATCATTTCATTTCGATCGCTGCAATTGTACGTCGCTTTCGTGACAACATTTTTTTTTTGCCATAACAACTCGTTCACTTGCGCTAAGATTTCGAACGAAGGGCACAAATGAAGTATTGACGGCGACAACGGTTTCCTTTGCACCGTCTTTCTAGCGGAGTGCATAACACTCACCTTCTGTTGGAAGAATCGAATATTCTGGCCTCGACAGCTGCCTTCCGATGCGGAATTTCCCACATTTGTCATTCCACAAGCACTCAATTCCCGTGTTTTGCCAGTCCTCTCAACAACTGATGGACGCAAAAGCACATAACAGCAATAACAGTCACGAAACCGGTGCTCCGCGCACATTGAAACGGTCGGCCGTTGCAGCGGTTTCAATTTGAATTGGCGGCTTTGTGGTTGCGAATTCAGAAACGAGGTGGTGCACCAGTCGGCTGTTCGTAAAAAGTTGCGTACATTTTTGCTCAACGGATGTTTGATGCGGAATTTGTTAATAGTATTTTTAAATAACACATTGTAAGCGAACTGTGTGGGCTTTTTGAGTCACGGAATGAATGTTTTGTATTCTATACCAAAAGTAACATTTTGCCTGCGCCGTCTGGTGGGCTTGATGGTCGAAAACAGCGCTTTAGGTTGGTCACGTGGGGCGTCGATTTTTACGCCGCCTATAGGGAAGACAGGGAACGTCCAAGCTTGAGAGGCCTGGCGTTGTCGTCGGCCATGGAGGAAGAAAAAGTTAGGAGACGGCGCCGCCGGAGAAACGTGAAGCCTATACATAAAAAGTAAAATCGAAGTCGGCCCAGGCGTCACTGCACCACGTGACCCCACCGCACCGCCTCTGTATGGGCCGCCGCGCTCTTCAATTTCGTCTGCTCGAAACTGCTCTGCGGCCCGTTGTCGCAAAGCCTGCTATATGTTGTTTTTTTTTTTCCACGGCTTTTGTCTTCCGCACGCACGCGGCACTCCTGCCCGCACACGGGCATGAGATCGCCGAGCAGACAAATGCAGGAAGGACGGGGAACAGCTACCGCCAACGAAACACGAGAGATGCCCCGGAGTCGGAGACCGCCGCCGCCGCCGCCGGCCCACCCGACCTTGGAGGGCCGACTGCGGCGGCTTGAGAAAGGGAAACGGCGGAGGGAACGGCTTCAACGGACCTGGGCTTGCGAAGGCTAGCTGCGTGACGTAATGCCGTCTCCTAACTTTTTTTTCCTCCATGTCGTCGGCGTTGTCCGCCCCTCCCCATTCTCCTCGCCGAGCCAGCTGCGCTCTCCGCCGCTCACCCCCTCTCCTCTCCGATAGCGAACACTCTCTCGCGAGGGGCATTTGATTGGATTCGGTTGGATTGGCTTGGCTTGGATTGGATTAAAGTGGATTGTGTTGCGTCATGGCCGCGGCACGTTGCGTCATAGCCGCGGCAGACGCGCTGGAGCCGGCGCATGTGCAGTACTCTCTCTTCTGCGGTTTCCTCTCCTTCAGGCGCGCTGCGCATATAACCGGTGTGCCGTTCTCCGGCGAAGCAACATCCACGCTTGGCTCAAACACCTAGAGTCCACGCCGCTTTACAAGTACGCCAACGTCGTCATCGACTGGGACCGGCTTACGCAGTCCCCTCAACGTTATGCGCGCTATAAAACGCGGTCCCTTCGCCGCTCCGCCTATGCGTCGCATCTACACAGGGGTTCCCGCGAGGGGAGGTGGGAGTTTTTCTAATTATTTTTTGCGCTGCGTGCGGCAGAGTGTTTTTATTTTACTATTCGCAACAAATTTTGTAATAGTACTGGAGCACCTCATTTAGCCGATCTAATCCAATCCAATGGCTGCGGTTATTGTGGTTTCGACGTGGCGAAGCCGTGAAGCATCCCATTTCACAATCCGGGGCTTATGCTAACTGTAGCACTACTGTCTTGCCACAGATTACTTAGAGAATGCGCCAGCGATGGCGTCCACACAAAGCGTTTTTGCGGCAGCGCGCTCGCCTGCAGCGGAGACGCGTTGTTGCCGGCGGCAGCCACCTTGCCGAACCGACAACGGAACGGACGGCAAACAGCGGCGAAGCGCAGACCGGCGACCTCGGTGGGCGTTGATCACCGTTGGGCTATAGGGCACTAAAATATTACTCTATAGTTTGGCTTCCTCCAGCTCTCACGCTGCCGTACAACGCCACCAACGACCTTTGATGGCAACTGCCGTTGTCTTTAACGGCCGTTGAAGTGTGTATAAGTGGGCCCAAAACACTCTCAACGATGTCTACGCGTTCTAGACTTCAATATGGTAATAGAGTTTTTGATTCTCGTAAGCACAGGGTTCACGTGTGCAAACGTGATAAGACTACGTAGCGTACGCGCATGTTGTTGGCAACCCGCATAATTACGCGCGCGGCGCGTAATTAGGGGCATTAGACACGCGTTATTCCTAGCGCCATCGACTTACAAAGACATTGCTGTAGCCATTCGTGATCTCGCGGGACCATTGCTATGACCACGAGAGATGCTCCTTCATCAGGCTTAGCAGCAGAAAAATCGCCCTTGTGTCTGAAAAAGAAAGGCTATTCGCCGCTTGAAACTTTATTTGAGTGTAAGAATTAGCAAAGTGAAGGCGAAACCAGCAGTTTAGAACAGGATATCGCATCGAGGGATTAGCGACGAAGCTGTTATGGCTGTGGAGCGGGTAAGCAGGCCGCCTCTATGTCTGTCAACGCTGCGTACGCAAGCAACAAAAAGACCGCAATCCGAATCTCGCGTATGTCCGGGAGACTCGTGCATAGCCTTTGCGTTCTGCGCATGCGCACTGGTCAACCCTAAAAGCTTTACATGCGTGAAACCAGAGTCCTTCAATGCTTGTGGGATCCGTCGACCCCCAAGGACGAGACTCGAGCGTCAAGGGGAGAGAGAAGCGACCGTCAAGGTCTGCATTTTAATGGACCGTCAGGGGGAAGGGAAGACGAAGAAGCAATGCGTGCGCTCGTGCGCCCCTGGACATGACGATGATGCCAGAGCACAGGGAGATTGACCTCTGTCCCTTCAAGACAATAGCTGGCCACACCAGGCCTATGGCGGTCGATGACGATGCGGCTGCGACGCATTCAAAGAGATTCTACAATGCTTATTAGGGGAGTGAAGGCAATGAAGAACTCTGCCATTACTAACATGACTTCATATTTCTGAACTAGCGACCTGGCGTTGCTTTTGAAAGCAATGTTTTATTTGACGCTGTTCCTGACGGTAAGTTTACCTGCAAAGCATTGAAGGACTCCGGTTTAACCAAAACTGTCGAAGGTTGTTAGGTAGCGTTTGCGACTCACTTCATTTGTTCCAATATTTTTTCGTGTTTTTTTCAGCGTGCACCATACACCGGTTCGCAGCACCGCCTTGTTCCCGAGAAGATCTCCGTTGTCGACACCACCAGGAGGACGATGCCCCTGCACCTGTGCCAGCTGTGCCCGAAGTCGTTCGAGAGCGGCCGGCAGCTGGCTGCCCACGAGGAGGAGCACCGCGGGAAGTGTCCTTACAGGTGCCCCGGCTGCCCGGCCGCGTTCGGACGGCGCAAGGAGCTGCACAAGCACATCCGGGGCGAGCACAAGGACGAGCGCATCTACGCGTGCCACCTGTGCCCGTTCACCTTCAAGGAGTGCGCCCACCTGACGGCCCACCTGAAGGTGCACACGCGCGGCTTCCTCTACAGGTGCCACCTGTGCGGAGAGGGATTCGGCCTGCGGTACATGCTGTCCAACCACCTGAACCGCAAGCACGTCGCCAAGCCCCGCAGGAAGAAGAGGACGCGCCGCGCTACGTAGGCGGGGACCTCCTCCTCCTCATCCCTCCATCTCTCTATGTCTTCGTGCTCAGTGGCCGCTGGCGAGAGGGCATCCTGCGCACCAGCAATGTATAGCGGTTGTGGAGCGATTTTTCTGTTAATGGTCGATTTTATTTAGCTTTGTGCGATAGTCTCTCGCTCAAGTTTCTTGTTAAAAGATCGTGCAAGCTTGTATGTAACCGTAGAATCATGTAGTAAACAGGCCTTATAACTACCACCAGATGGTGCGTGATTGTTTTGTGTAGATATTCGTAATTACTTCACACGCTATAAACTACATTACGCGGAGTCACCCAAATAGGGTATTTAACGATAGCGTTTTCCACATTGCTTTATCGTTGGGAAATTAACCGTGAGCGTTTCACTGCACGGGTCATCGTGCAGTGTTTATGTATAGTAGTAGCAACAACATAAGAAATAAATACAACCCTTTTACGCCGTTCCTATGGCAGACTGGTTTTTTTGCAAGTAATAGAATAATGTGCATAATATAGTAAGTGTCGTTTTACATGCAATTTATAGACTATGAAAAGGTGTTCGATTCAGTTAACACAGTCGCAGTTGTGGACGCCTGAAAAGACCAAGGAATAGAGAAGACTTACCTAAGCCTTTTACATATGAAATGCACGGTCAGAATTACGCTTCACAAACAAAGCGATGAATTCCCGATCCGAAAAGGGAGTGGGACAAGGCGATGCCATCTCACCAAAATTGTTCACAGCATGGCTGGCGAGTGTGTTCAGGAAGCATGACTGGGAAACCTTAGCCTTGCATGGAATGCTTGGCTCATTTGAAGTTGACTGGGAAAACGTAGGCTTGCAGATAAACGGGGAATACTGGAGTCATTTGAGGTTTGCAGACGACTTAGTCTTGCTCAGTGAATCTGCAAAACAACTCGAAAAAATGATTAACGAACTACAATAAGAGTGCTTCGCTGTGTGGCTGAAATAAAATGTGAATAAAAGTAAAGTAATGCTACATAAACATGCTGAACGCGTCTTTTTTAGCATGAATGACGAAACACTGGAACAAGTAGAATATAACTACCTTGGCCAGATGGCCAGTGCTGACCCCAGCCACGAGAAAGAAACCCGGCGCAGAATAGGATTGGTTTGGGGTGCATTCGGCAAGCACTCACAACAGTATCAAAGCTAAGACAACTCTATCCCTAAAAAGAAAGGTATTCAACCAATGCATCCTGCCGGTGATGATATACGGAGCTGAAACTTTGAGCCTTACTAAATACTTAGAAAGCTCAGGCTGCTCAACAAGCAAGCAGTCTCCGCTTTCCTCGAAGCTACTGTTCCTGGCGAGGTCAAGGACGTGAGGATAAATTCCCGGCGGAACATCTTGGCGATCGACGTGGAGCATCGGAGTGCACTGGAGGTTTTGCGGAAGATCACATCACTGCAGGACATAAAAGTGCGAGCCCATGCCACTCCGTATGGAGACACGACGATAGGCGTCATTTACGACGTCGATACGTCTATCCCCGAGAAGGACCTACCAATACTGATCAAACCTGCGGATGAAGGTGTTGTCATCAGACAAGTAAGCCGCATTGGTACATCAAGGTGCGTGAAGATTATTTTTAGGGGCGACAGCCTTCCCGCTCATGTTAAGGTGGGTCACTTCCGCCAGCCTGTCCGACCTTATGTGCCGAAACCCCTCCAGTGCTACAAGTGCATGAAGATTGGCCATGTCGCTGCAGTCTGCGGAAGCGCCACTGTATGTCCCAAATGCGCTGGGCCACACAAGGCTAGCGACTGCAGTGAAGATACCCTGAAGTGCGCCAACTGTGAGGGACCTCACGATGCCTCATCGAAGAAGTGTCCACGCATGAAGAGGGAGGTCGCTGTCTTGAAGCAGATGGTGAGGGACCACTCCACGCACAAGGAGGCTGCTGCGACGGTACGACAGCGGCGGCGTCACCGGTCTCGACGCCGGAGATCTTCAAACAAGGCTGGCCATTCCCCATCGAACGCATCTACGCAAGCGAGTCCACCACTAGTGCAACTACTTCCACCACCGCTACCCCCGCGGCCGCCGGCACCCCCACCGCCTCCGCCGCCTCCGGCCTCGCAGGATTCGCTGAGTTGTCGCAACGAGGTACAACAAACCTCGCCGGGTGACGCGTGGCCCCCGCTGTCCCCGGGTGTACCTCCTTCTGAGCCCCAGCGCTCAGTACTGAAGACAGTCACAAGATCTCCCGCCCCGGCTTCGTCTTCAGATCGGCAAGTCGTCGCGGTCCTGAGGTCCCTCATGAATGCCATTCGCACATTGCTCACCAGTGTGAATACACCTTCTGCTTTGAGTGCACTTCAGATACTGGAGGCCCTGGATCCAGTACTAGCCAGTCTCGGATAAGCAAGGACCATGGCGAACGTACGTTCTTCATTGAGTACGGATATCAAGGAGGCTTCCAATTTTCAGTGGAACGCGAGAGGACTAATGTCACGTATTTCAGATCTTCGCCAGTTTGTCTTTATGAAATCTATTCCTATACTTGTCATCTGCGAACCGAACATATCCAAACCTATTCGGATATCTGGCTATGAACTTTTTCTATCAGCCACACTAGGGGAGCCCAGCAAAGTCGCAGTCTTCATCAGGCGTGAACTGTCCTACGTTCACCATTTTGTGCAACCTTACAGGGGTAATGAGTACGTCTGTCTTACCATCAGAAAGCGCCAGCTCACTTTCACTCTGGTTGGTGTGTACCTACACCCGACATCTCGTTTTGAACGGAAGAGGCTGGATGACATATTAAGCACAACAACGGGTCCGTGGGTAATTACCGGTGATTTCAATGCACACCACATGCTTTGGGGAAGCCCAAACACCAACAGGCGAGGTCGGAGCTTAGTAGCTTTTGCCTCAGACCATGGGCTGTGCCTACTAAACGACGGAAGCCCCACTTATTTACGTGGAAAGAACTACGGCAGCTGTTTAGACTTGACTTTTGTGTCACGATGTTTATCGGCCCGTGCACAGTGGTTCCCAGACATAGAAACTCGTGGAAGCGACCACATTCCAACCTATTTAAAGATAAATGGATTACGAAGTTCCTTCGATCCTAATGTTATTCGGGTGACCGATTGGTCGAAATTCCAATCAAGGATGGACGAAATTTGCCGGAGCGATGAGCTTGAAAATCTAGAATCCGTCATTGAAAGCACACTCCAAGCCTGCAAGCGTTCCGTCCGGCTGTCTCCAAAAGTGACCGAGTTTGACGTGGAGCTGGAGCGCCTTCGTGCTGTTCGTCGCCGCGCCGAACGCAGATACCGGCGAACGAAATGTCTCGAAGATTTGAGAATTTGCAGACGAACGCGAAAGAAGATCCAGCGACGCATTGCCCAAGTGCAAGCACAACGTTGGAAATCTTTTTGTGACACGCTGGACCCTCGCAAGCCTTTGTCGAGGATATGGAAAACGGTGCAAGGGGTAATGACTCCTGTACAGCAGCGCTCCCAATTTAAGGCCCTGGCTATTCACCAGAACCGCCGAGAGCTCGAAGTGGCCGAGGACTTCTGCGTGAGGATAGCCAGTGGAGCAGGCCCTTCTGGACTACTGCTCGCCAGTGACATCCCTGCATCGCAGGATTCAAGGATGGACGTTCCATTTAGTATGGAAGAACTGCGGGCGGCATTGGCTGCATGCAAGCGATCTTCGTCTCCTGGGCCTGATGGAGTCACATATGCAGCTCTCCGTCACCTTGGCAAGGATGCCCGACAAGCCTTGCTGGAATATTTCAACGACCTATGGTGTGATGGTTCCGTTCCTCAAAAATGGAAGACCAGCCGCCTCGTTCCGCTCCTGAAGCCCGGAAAATCTATGCTGGATCCACTGGCATACCGACCAACTGCACTTGCAAGTTGCGTTGGAAAGCTGATGGAGCGAATCATTCTCGCACGTCTGGAGTGGTTCCTGGAGCGTTACAATGTCTACCCTGATGTCATGGCTGGATTCCGTCGTGGACGCTCATCCATTGACTGCGTTATTGATTTGGTGACTTTTGTGCAGCAGCGGAAAAGTTCGAAGCGGATATGTGCCGCGTTGTTCCTCGACGTTAAAGGGGCCTACGATAACGTGGAGCACGATGCGATTCTCAAAGTACTGCAGGCTGTGGGGCTCGGTGGCCGGGTCTACCAGTGGATACGGAACTACCTAACAGAGAGGTCATTCTTTGTTATGACTGCAGATGGGCCGACATCAGCTCACTATACTCACCGTGGTGTTCCCCAAGGAGGCGTCCTGAGCCCTACACTGTTCAACCTTACACTAATTGGCCTGATTTCTCGCCTTCCAAGGAGGGTTCACGTGTCGATATACGCCGACGATATATGTGTTTGGGCAGATGGCGTGACTCGTCGGCATGTGCGCGCCCGACTGCAAAATGCCGCAGACTTGACGACCTCATATCTACACGGGCAAGGGTTGGAACTATCCAGCAGCAAATGCGCCGTGCTTCCGTTTACACGAAAGCCTATGTATGCATACCCTTTGTATATTAATGGTGAAAGGGTGTCTTATGTGAGAAATCACAAGTTTCTCGGCATAGTTGTCGACGGAGGCCTTTCTTGGAGCGCTCATGTTAACGTTCTAAAGAAGAGGCTCTCTGCAGTGGTGCATGTGCTGAAACTCATCGGCGGCAAGACGTGGGGAACACCACTGAAGTCGATGTTACAGCTCTACAACGTGCTGTTCTTGGGCTATCTGCGATACAGTGCCCCTGTCCTTTCTGGAGCGTGCCGCACAACTACTCGGGCACTTCAGTGTATTCAAGCTCAGGCCCTGCGAACCTGTCTTGGACTACCACGATGTACGTCCACAGCAGCGACCATTGCCCTGGCTCGAAATCACCCTTTGGCAACCTTTGTGGACGTCGAAATACTCAGGACACATATCAGGCACCTCGCCCGTCTACCTGATCATCACCTCGCGGGAATACCAGCGACCCGTCCCCGGGCGTCGTTCGCAAGGGTGGTAGCTGCCCACAACACCAGTGTTCCATCGAACTACACGCCGGCGATGAGACCGCTCGTTCCGCTGTGGTGTATGATGCAGCCCCGAGTATGCCTAGATATCCCAGGAGTGACAAAAAAACGTGATCTTCCAAATCCGGCCCTGCAACAGCTCGCTTTGACGTACATGCACGAGACATACAGTGACCGAACCCATGTATACACTGATGGCTCGGTAACATCGTCGGGTTCTGCCGGAGCTGTTGTTATACCACGACTGTCACTGTGCAACAAATTCAAGATAGCCAATCTTACGACATCCACGGCTACAGAACTTACGGCCATCCGTAGCGCTCTTCACACCATCGAGCAAAGTTCGTGCCGCAGATGGGCTATCTTCTGTGATTCGAAGCCTGCACTTCAGTCACTCCAGTCAGCGCTGTGCCGGGGACCTCACGAACAGCTCCTGACAGAAATAAGAATGGTATACGACCGTGCTGCCCAGGCGGGTCATGATGTCACCCTACAGTGGCTTCCTAGCCACTGCGGCATTGTCGGCAACGAAAGTGCGGACGCTGCCGCCAGGCTGGCGCATCAAACAGCGACAACTGTACTCATCCCATTGTCTAGGACGGACGCAGCTAGGGTCCTCCGCATTCTTGCCCGGGAAACAGCTATCTCCCAATGGTCTCCAGAAGATTTCACATGCGCACGCATTGGTGCCTTTGACCCGCACCTGCAACGTCCCCTTCCACTAGGCCTCCCACGGTCTGACGCAACTCTTCTTTGCCGTCTCTGGCTGGGGGTGGCATTCACAAATGCTTACTCGTACTTAATAGGAATGGCAGCAAGGGCGGAGTGCGAAACGTGCGGCACATCGGAGACGATACGCCACGTTTTATGCGAGTGCCCACGCTACTCGGCTGAAAGAAAAAAGCTGTCGTCAGCTTTGAGGAACCTGGACTCTCGGCGGCCATTTTCGGAGGGAAAGATTCTGTGCCACTGGCCTTCTCAGTCATCCGCTCAGAAGGCGACTAAGGAACTATTACGTTTTCTACGGGCGACGAACTTGAACACTAGGCTATAGACTGAGAGCTTCCAGTGTCAATCGCTGTCAGTGCCTCAGTGCTGGGCATACGTGCCTGGTCCAACTTTTCCTCTTTTTTTTCCTCTCTCTTTTTTGCCCATTTCCCCTTTCCCACGTGCAGGATAGCAAACTAGGCTCTAGCCAGGTTAACTTTCCTGCCTTTCTTCTACATTCTTCCTTCCTTCCTTCCTTCAGGTCCGCCCAACGGGCCATGGAGCGAATGATGTGAGGAGTAACGCTTATGGACAGAAAACGAGCAACCTAAATTAGGGGGCAAACTCGGATAGAGGATACCATGGTCCAGGTTAGGAAAAAAATGGACTTGTGCTGGCCACGTGGTACGACGAACTGACAACACGTGGACCGCAAGGGCAACAGAATGGGCACCGCGAGATGGGACTAGAAGAAGGGGGAGGCCATTATCTCTGGAGGGATGAAATAAGGAGATTCGGAGACAGAATGGACTCGGGCAGCACAGGGCAGAAGCGGGTGGAGGTGAATGGGGGAGGCCTTCGTGAACCAAATAGGCTGTTGATGATGGTGGTGATGACGTGAAACCTGAAGATTATGTCTTACTTAGCTCGCGCGAACGCTATTTATTTCAGCTGTGAGAGGGAGGCTTTGGTCTTAAGTAATTCTGAAGTTGTGGCCTAACGTGCTTCTGGGGACGGCGAAGAGCGATTGGGCTTAAATTGGGGATTCCGGGACTTGTCTGCGATTGTCTGTAACCGAACTTTTTTCAATAAATTTTGCTCTCTCTTATCCGGGAAATTCTGACTTATGCTCTTTCCTTTTAAAGCTGGTAAATTAAAATCTGAAAAAAATCATCGTGTTATCCTTACTAGAGCAAATTTAGGGACCGCGGAGCAGGAATTAACGTCTTTTCAGAGAAATCATGCCTGGAGAAGAGTACAAGACCTCTTGGGACCGTCCGGCGCTTGTGCACTCGTCACGAGCCAATGCTGGTCATCATGGCATGAGCTAGCCTGATAGTTGAGTTGAGGGGAATGGAGGCAACACAAGACGTTATCCCTTATCGGGAGCATCACACATTAAACAGTACACTTGTGCTGTCGACTCTTTGTCGTTCGAAGCGGAGGCAGGCCTTCTGCTCGCCGCACGTCCACCACGCTACCACCACATGACGGAGGCGACAAAGCTCGGTTCTTGGACGTTTTTGTCAAGGAGGTTGTATAGAACTTCTGGAGTCGAGATGGTGCTCGAAAACTGACGCCGACGGCCGCCATCTTGCCGTGGGTAGAAAACTCGTTCCGCGGTAGCAGACGCATTGCATTCGTCGCATAATGTACTTGTTTTTGCGGCGGGTTGCGTTATATTTTTGCTTCCGTTCTTTTTTTGTTTTCTTTTGTTTTGTTTTGCAAGTTGATTCTCTCATGCGGCTACCTTCAAGCGCACCGAGCTTTTCTTGCGCGCGTTCATTTCGCCGCATGTGGTTTCGGTTATGCTCCCCTCTCCATGTTTCTAATTAAGCGCTTCGCAAGTCGCCCGTGCGTGCGCCGGGGGCGCACACATCTGGTAATTATTTACATTCTTGGGCGCTAACAACTAAAATAAACAGTAGACACAATGACATTTTTTTCTGCCCCATGTGTCGTTCTTCCGAGTTCTCTCTTGCCAAAGAGCAGAACTCGTGTTCGTTCGATCCTCGTTCGCGGATGGACGTTCCAAAGGTGTAGAAAGCAGAAATGGTCTGCTCGTGCGTCGCGTTCGGCTGCGCTAATCGCGCGAAGAAGGCGTCGGGGATCACCTTTCATCTGTAAGTACTGAGGGTATCTGTTTGTTTTGGGTTTCGAGGGCATTACTAGTGTAATAACGTTATGAGTGCACATTTGTCCGCCGTTTGTGCGTGATGTAAAGGGAAAATTTGCCGTAGCACCTGCCGTCCGCTTACTGAGCATACCGTACGCGCTTGTTTACGCAGATATGCGAATGTTTTCGCTCGTAGTTGTGGTGGTCCTGTAGTCGCTTGGCTGCGCGAAATCACATTTTTGTAAATATGTGGGGCGGAAATTGTTTTTCCGCACTAATTTAAATGCAGGGTATTGCTAAGGCAGTTACAGTCAAAAATCAAGGCACTCTTGTTTAATACATTTCCTTTACATCCGGCCATACGTGAATACACTGCCGTTTCTCGTTGGCGCTGTTTCGTAGAAGTCTTTGACGCACCGCAATGCTCTCCCGCGTTCTTCGTCCGCGTGATTTTGTTATCAATGGCACGCTGCTCGCGTCCGAATTTGCGCGGTCAACGAGGTTGTGAATGTAATTGAGTAACCTCCTGCGAGTAGTTTTCTTATCAATAGCACACTACTATCGTGCCAACGTGCGCGGTTAATGTAGTCGTGCATTCAATTAAGTAAGCATCTGGATTTGAAAAATAAAGTCAATGGGAGTCCCATGCCTTCTGTAAAGTGCACGCGGAATAAAAAAAAAAAAACCTGCTTTAATGTGCTTCAGTGTGTGCCAAATCCATTTCGCAAAATACGATTGAAAAGCTGGAAATAGACCCGCCGCGTTGGCTCAGTGGCTAATGCACTGTGCTGCTCATCCCTAGAACGCGGGTTCGATTCCCTGCCGCGGCAGCCGCTTTTCTGGTGAAGGCGAAAAGCGAAAACTACTGTGTGAACGAGATTTCGGTGCACGTTAAAGATTCCCCAGGGGGTCAAAATTAATCCGGAGCCCTCCACTACGGCGCGCCTCATCCCCTGCGTTGCGTCAGCGCCTTAAACCGCACAATGAATGAATCAATCAATCAATCAAAAGCTCGTGCTTAATTTGGTCTTCGGCAAGGGCAAAACTGGGCATGTTGTTTAATCCAGAAAACGTGCTTTTGCACTACATATAAAGATTGCAATATCCTGATGGATATGATTCTTGCAGTACTGCTTAAAAACCATTCGAACCGCTACTGCATTATTATTTATCAATCATTAATGAATAAACATTCATTAATCCTAGCCACGCCGCTAAAAGAAACAAGCGTCAAATAATCGCGCTTTCGCGTGTCCCGCACTTCCAGCGTGAAATCACGGCTAATAGTAACCTTATAACGCGGAATCTCTTGCCATGGCGCGCAACATCAGGTAATTTTAATGTTAAGGGGGCGGTCTATAGCCTTAGCTATACCGAATAAACGTTTATTGAAATAAAATCAGGGGTGCTGCCTTTAGCATAGCGCTGCGCGTTTTCCCGCATCGACAGCTCTGTTGACCACCGTAAGATATACACAGGCGAACTCGCTGCTTGAACCATATCTTACGTCAAAACCTTACGCGTAAGGCAAAATTCAGCCTGCCCTCAAATATAGTAATCGATATACTAGCTTACCATCGTTTTCTACCTTGTAAAGCCAAAAAAACGCGACCGCACTTAAGCGTCCCTGCCGGCGCAGCGCCTTTTCTACCCACGGCAATATGGCCGCCGACCGGTTCGCCCGGCTTCACCTCCCCGCGTTGCCCGCTATGGGCGGCCTCCACTCCAGAAGTTTTATACAACCTCCTTGGTTTTTGTCCTTGTAACAACTACTGGCAGCGGTGCGATCAAACTTCACAGATGTCAAGGCGGCTTCGGCCTTCGCAAAATTCACGCGGTGAATGGTGAGTGTAGGACCTTTCTTCCCTGAGTTTTATCAGGCTTTAGAGGGTAGCTGGTACGGTGCGTGTTTGTAGTGTGGGTTATTTTGCACGAGAATATTTTGGTTCAGATGGAAAGCAGTACTTTAGACAGCCATGAATTCGAAAGCGCGTTTCGGACACTCTGAGGAAACCAGAGCTGATATAGGCTATAGTCGCTGTTGGGGCTGACGATGATGATTTGTCGTAATGCATGGAGCTGATCAATAGACGGGAGGCCGCTAAACGTCAGGCTGCAGTGGTAGAGCGCAAAAACAGGAACTCCTACGAGAAAAGCGAGAGAACGAGCTTCAGCTCGAGCTTGAACTGGAATTGTCGTGCACTAGGCTTCAGAGTTAGAGAAGCGTGCAGTCCGGAGCAACTGAGACTTACGCTTCCGATGAGTGACCTATCGCGACCTTACAAGGTAGAAGAGGGCATTGGTCGTTTTTTGGACATTTTCTAAACTGCCTGCGAGAAGGAGAAGACTAACACGGCAGGCGTGCGCGGCAACGTCGTCCGCGGGAAACTTCTCTCGTTTTTATTCTTTTTCTTCTGGCTCTATGTGAGCAACCCATGGAGTGCTGCCTCCTCCGGAAGTAACCATCATCGCGGATACCAAGGTGGCTACACTAGAAAGGTTCAACCATGCTAGCAAGGCTCTTAGGGACACCAACAGCACTCCCTCACCAGAGAAGGATCCGGCCACCCCGGTGTAGTAGGTGGCCACCACCTCCCATGACTGACCAACTCAACTCCCAGTCCCCAGCAGCTGTAGAGCACCTGTCCACGGCGGCGGTCAGAACAGCGATACAGCAGAGCGCGCTAAGAATCCCTAGGTCCGGATAGGCCGCCATTAGAACTTTTTCCTCGCAACGGTCCAGCATCTTCCCATGTTCGTTTGTAGCTACGGCTAAATATTCAAGAAGCAGAAACTGCTGCCGTCATACTAGCAATCAGATTGGCTGAATTCAAGAATAAGGACTCAATAATTATCACTGACTCGACCAGAGCCATAAGGAACTTTATCTGCGGCATCGTCCCAAGGCATGCTGAAAGACTTCTCCCAAAAATTCTAAAACAGAACCACACACTTGTCTGGACTCTCGCCCATCAGGGGCTAGAGGGTAACGACGCGGCCGATTCTCTTGCGAGGACTACCATACACCGAAGAGACCCGGAACATTCGTACGCCCTCCCTGCTTACTGTCAAGGCACAAACAAATTAACATCCCATAGGCTTCACCGAAGATCAATGCCTATGCCACACGCCAGCCTAACTGCTGAAGAAGCGAGAAATCTTAGAAAAATACAGACGAACACCTACTTACATAATACCCGACTGTCACTTATGTTCCCAGAAGAGTATAATGAGGACTGTAAGCAGTGTCACCAGAAGGCCGATTTATTCCATACAGTCTGGAATTGCCCAATTATTTGGGACAAAAATAGCCACGAAACCTCATTACAGTCCTGGGAAGAAGCCCTGTCCAGCTCGGACCCTGCACAGCAGCTTGCGCTGCTTAGTGGGGCCAGGGATGGCCAAATAGCTTCTGGGGTCCTGGAATTTGGATCCCACCCTTGATCTCCCCCTTTTTCCTCACCCCTTTTCACCAAATAAAGTTTACTACTACTACTACTACTACTACTACTGGCAACGGTCAATGCACCCGCTTTGTTTAGCGAGGGAAGCTTAGCTATACTACTAGAGGAGATCCCTGACATTAAGTGGGATATTATAGGGTTAAGCGAATATAAAGGACAGCAGAAGGCTTCATGGAGCTCACAGCGGGCATGTTCTGTGCTCCAGTGGTCCCCAAGACAAGAAAAAGCACGTGGTGGGATTTTCAATACACACATAAATGGCAGGAAACGTGGAGGCGTTTTTCAGCATTAGCAAGAGAGTCGGGGGCTGTCGTGAGCAAGCTAAACAAGAGATAGCACAGGCCTATGCACCAACAAACAGAAATGATGACAAAGGCGTAGACAGCTTCCATGCACGAGGACGTCGAATCAGCAATGATGACGGCAAAAACGCAGTTCCCGATTGTGATGGGAGACTTTAACGCAAAGGTCGGTAAGAAGCATATGGCAGAAAGGGCAGCGGGAAACTTCGGAATAGACAATCGCAACAGTCGAGGAGAGGCACTGGGGGGATTTGCAGAGGGAAATAAGCTGAGGTTGACGAACACATTTTTTCTACAAACGAAAGAACAGGAAAGGGAGATGGAAAACTATTGGTTGGGAAGATTCCCCCCTGTGCCGGACTTGCGGTGTGCGCGAGACTGTAAATCACTTGCTGTGCGTCTGCCCTCGATACGCTGCTGCGCGAAAAACTGCAGCGAGCTCCCTCTCTCGTGTACGTCATGGAGGCAGTCTCGAACTTTTTCATTTTCTTGGGCCCTGGGCCAATAGTGCTGACAGTACCTTAGGTACAAAAGTTCTGCTCCAGTTCCTACGAGAGGCTGAACTGGACAAATCTCTCTAGATCAGAGACAGAGCACGTGTGTCACGATATCTTCTCTTTCGCACAGTGGCGTTCATCTATTTATTTTTCTTGGGTTGGTGTTGTTACTTTTTTCCCCGTCGTTTACTTTTCATTTTGTTTCAGCGTTTCCATTAACGATTTTATTTTCAATTGTATTTTTTGTCCGGACTCTGTTGGCAGCAATCTCTTGTTTTTATTGTCCTTTTTTTCCTTTTTTTTAACGCTTCATGTTTGTCTTCTTCCTGCTGTAACCCTGATGTCTGATATGCACCACTCATCAACGTAGTCACCCCCCATCTGGTGTAGCAAGCCTTGTCCCTAGCAGGGCTGACCTCACCAGTTCACATTAAAGAGCATTCTCTCTCTCTCTCCCGATACAACCAAAAACGAAATTGGCTTCATATTAAGTGACAAGCTGGGTATCGTGCACGACGTAGGGATTATAAGTAAGATTCGCAGCAGCGAGCATTACATGATTAAATGAAAGCTAAGGCTTAATCTCAAAAAAAGAAGGAAGGAAACTCGTGAAAACCAAGAAACCCCGCAATGAGCCATTCAGAGCCAGATTTTTAAATAACTCGTCAAAACAAATTCTCGCTTCTGAACGAGAAAAACGAGGCCAGTGTAGACACGCTAAATGACAACCTAACATCAACACTCAGTGTATCAGCAGCAGCTGTGGGAGAGGCAACATGTAGGACACAAACTAAAAAACTAACTAAAACGCGAGGAAACTAATTTCCAAACTTAAGGAAATAAAACTGTCTGGTACAGCAGATCAGATTGAATTAGCCGAGCTGTTGAAACGGATTAACAGAGGTAAAGCAAACGACATTGGTTCATATACCATGGCAATGATTGAGGAAACGCTGCAGATAGGGGGAAGTTTGAAAGCAACTAATAGAAAGCTAGCCATCGGCAGAAACAGGATGTGCGCACTTTTACGAATCAGCCCAACGCAGTGCTTTGTGCAACACTCCTCGGCTGTGCGGCGAAGCCTCCATTACGTGCGCCTTTCAAGCAGGCCCCCCTGTCGGTCACTCACGCTTGCAGCCGACGGATTCAAACGCGCCGCTACATGTCTGGATCGCTGGCGCCTCGCTATCGGCATGATTCAGACTTCTGCGGTGGGAGGCGAGGCATGCTTCAACTTGTCCGAAGGACGCAGAAGCTGCTGCGGAGACCTCCTCTCTCCCCTCTCTTGGACTCAGTGTGCGCCGCTACTACCGACCGCTCACGAACTCTGGAAAGAGTGTTGCGTGTGACTGTGCCGTTCGTGTCGTGTGCACAATCTAGAGGGAAAGCTTGTTTGACCGTTGGCGCTTTGGGTATAAATAAGACCCCCCCCCCCCCAAGCGCTGCCGTTCATTCCAGTTTGAGCAGTGAATCAATGCTATCACTCTGCCAGAGTCCTGTACTGTGATCTCGCCCGTCGGGGCATTGCTCTTGTGTGGCTTCAACCCATCTATCGCCATGAAGTAAACAAGTTAAGTTTGCCTTCGGCTTCTGGTCTTCTTCAAGGCAGCACCATTGGCTGGCCGCTTCACCACGCTACCACACGTATGTCGGAGGACGGAGCTCGGCTCGGGTACGCCTTCCCGGATGCAGCAACGGGTTGTCAGCGGTGGGATGACAACGTCGCAACAACTGGTTGGCAGCGGTCGGATTGAAACTTCGTAACACCTGGAGCCAGCGGTGCGATATCCAACACCACGGTCGTCGAGGCGGCTTTGGACTTCGCAGAATTCACGGCGGTCAACGGTAAGTGCGGGACTTTCTTCACTGAGTACTACCAGGCTTCTGGGGATAGCTGCTAGCGCGTGTGTTTTTGTCGCGTGGGTTATTCGCGCAAAACATTTTTGGAGCAGTGGGAAAGCAGTACTCCAGACCAGCCATGAATCTGAAGGCGTTGAAAAAGCGCAGTTGTTGGAACTTGCAAAAGCGTTGCGCTTGGATGTTTCGGACGCGCTGAGAACGCCAGAGTTGATACAGGCTATACTCGCTGTTGGGGCTGACGATGATGAGCTGCCAGAGTGCATTGAGATGATCAATGGCAGGGAGACCGCGAAACGTCAGGCTGCAGAGGCTGAGCACCAGCATGAGGAGCTCGAGAGGCAGAAACAGGAACGTCAACTCGAGCGACACCATGAACTGGATTCGATTGGATTGGAAAAACTTTATTGATGCCTGCAGTGCGCGCTTTCGCGCGTAGACTGGGCCTACGTCGTCCTTGTGGCGGGCGTGCGGCGCGGATCCCCGCTCGCCGTTAATAAAGCGTCTAGAGATCGAGGCATCTCGATCTAGGCATGAGAGTGACAGCAGCACGCCACGCGCGCAGCCTGCGGCGACTGAGCGGCCTGCGTTGCGAATGAGTGACCTAATGCGACCCTACAAGGTAGGAGAAGACATTGGTCTTTTTTAGATGCAGAGCATCTGATTCACTCACCTTGTCCCTCCGGCGTCGTCGTCGGCGGCGGCGGCGGCGTTGTCCACCCCTCCCCCATTCTCCTCGCCGCGCCAGCTGCGCTCTCTGCCGCTCACCCCCTCTCCTCTCCCATAGCGAACACTCTCTCGCGAGGGGCATTGGATTGGATTCGATTGGATTGGATTGGATTGGCTTGGCTTGGCTTGGCTTGACTTGGATTGGATTGGATTGGGTTTGGATTGGATTAAAGTGGATTGTGTTGGATTGTGTTGCGTCATAGCCGCGGTAGACGCGCTGGGGCCGGCGCATGTGCAGTACTCTCTCTTCCGCGGTTTCCTCTCCTTCGGGCGCGCTGCGCATATAACCGGTGTGCCGTTCTCCGGCGAAGCAACATCCACGCTTGGCTCAAACACCTAGAGTTCATGCCGCTTTACAAGTACGCCAACGTCGTCATCGACTGGGACCTGCTTACAGAGTCCCCTCAACGTTATGCGCGCTATAAAACGCGGTCCCTTCGCCGCTCCGCCTATGCGTCGCATCTACACAGGGGTTCCCGCGAGGGGAGGTGGGAGTTTTTTTTTTTTTTTGTCAATTTCGAGCGTACGTACGAGAGGGCCCAGTTTAGCCAAGACTCATGGCCGCAAAAGCTGTTTACGCTTTTGCTAGATGAGGCATCCGACGTGATGGCCCGCTTGCCAAAGGAGGAGGCGGACGATTACGAGAAAGTCAAGTCGAGCCTCCTGCGTAAGTGCAGGCTGTCGGCAGAGGCGTTTCGCCAGAAATTCCGTGAATGCGAGGAAGCTAAGGGTGAGTCGTACTCTGAGTTCGCCTATAAGCTGAAGGCTAAATGGAAGAGTGGCTCAAAGAGGCAAAGCCTTTCGAAGAGCACGACAAGGTAGTTGAGTGCTTCGGTCTCGAACAGTTTTACCGCCGACTACCGGAAAACCTGAGAACTTGGGTGCAAGATAGGCCAGGGGTAAATACTGTGGATCATGCAGCTCCGTCACGTTCCAAGGGACTCGCGTGCCATTCTACGTGAATGGGAACAGTATGCTTCTCCGCTGCCGACCTTTTCGCCGCTCCGTGTAAGTGTGCCGCGTGTGCGGTGAACTGGGGCCCCGCATGGACGGTGCCCTAACTCTGACAGCCCAAAATGTCTCCACTGCGGACAACCGACTCCGTCAGCAGACCATGTGTGTACCCCTAAATGACGATTGTGCTCCCAACCCCATACCCCACCCCCCCGTCCCCGTGGCTACCCCTCCCCTCACACAAGCCGACGTAGAGGAAATCATCGACGCACAATTTACGGCTCGCAGTATCCCACAAATTCAGCAGCAGGTGCAGCAGTCTACAGAATACCTAAGCAAAATGATAACCGACTCCGCCAAAAGTATCTTCGATCTCCTTTCAGAACGCATTTCTTTGCTTGAATGCGCATCCTAATCCCGGACCACTCACCTCAACCCAAGACGGACCTCAACCCAAGACTAAACGAGCGCGGACTGTTCGTGCCCCTTTGAGGAAACTGTGAACATTGATGCCGCAAGCAATGTGTAAATAAACAGCTAGTAGCTGCACGGTATTACTGGGGTGCCGATGGAACTCTGTCATGTCAAACGTTGACTTCATTAATGTCACTTGGCTATTCTATTCTCCTTATCTTAGAAGATATTCTGCTTTCTCTACAAAATAAATAAGGGAAATCTGCAGAAAGTCACAATCGTCGTTTTATGTCTCAGCTCCTTGTGACGAGCACGCTTGACAAGGCTCTTTTGCTTTTCAGTGATCAAAATGATGCGAGTTTTTTAATGGCTCACGCAATTAAATTAGGAGGAAAATATCCGTGGAAAGCTTCATAAAACTCGAAGAAGTGTTTTTTTAATTGCGCGTGAATCTGGAGTTCCTCCGTTTTTTCTTCGAAGAGTACGTGTTTAGCGGTGCGCAGATTGTTTATTTTCGTTCCAAGATTCACATAAAAATTTCAGTTTCGCTTCTGAATTCTCTGTAATTCTATCAATAAGTAATCGTTTGCCTTTGGTACACAAAAATTATCAAATGTCTGCACATTCACTGGAAGTTGCTCTCACTGTTTCGTGTCTCAGGATCTTGTGAAGACCTGGCCGACCAGCCTTTTTTCTCGCGCTCCCAACCCCATACCACGGCGGGTAAAGATTGTGAACGCCGCTTCATCCCCAACTCGCCGACCAGCAAGACGTCTACACAAGCCGCCGACAAGGTAAGCTGGTCTGCTCTTGCCTCTTGCGCTCCCGCTGTTCAACTCCCTCCCCCAACGCGACACACAAAACTATCAACCTCTATCCTGACTCACGCCATTCCCGCCACCATCTCCCCGGCACTCCTGCACCTGATCAAAAACCTACAACAACAAAATGCCGACCTCCTACGCCGGACAGAAGCCCTTGAAGCAGAGCGAGCCCCCCAATCCCAACCACCACCACCCTCCCCCCGTCCCCGTGGCTACCCCTCCCCTCACATAAGCCGACGTAGAGGAAATCATCGACGCACAATTTACGGTTCGCACTATCCCACAAGTTCAGCAGCAGGTGCAGCAGTCTACATAATACCTAAGCAAAATGATAACCGAATCCGCCAAAAGTATCTTCGATCTCCTTTCAGAACACATTTCTTTGCTTGAACGCGCGCCCTAATCCCGGACCACCAGTCTCAACCCAAGAAGTCTCAACGCATGTGCCCCTGACCATCTACCAATGAAATTGCCGATCGTTTAAAAGCAAAAAAGCAGCCCTCAAAATATACGTTTCCCCGAACCCGCCGGATGTCGTTGTATTGCAAGAAACTGACATCCCATGCCCCAGCCTTCGCGGTTATGATACTTACACAAATCCCCCTCACCAGCGCACGGCAATCGTCATCGCCCGGTCACTGACAGCCCAGGTAATACCGATTACGTCACCCATCGACCACGTTCTCGTTGGAATCCTTCCTCATAAGCCACAAGCACCAAGACTCTATATACTAAACATCTACAGCCCGCCCACACAACCCCTATCCGCAATCGAAGCCCTCCGCAGCGCGGTGGTGCGGAACACTTGAAAAAACCCATGCTTACTCCTGGGCGATTTTAACGCACCTCACGTTACCTGGGGCTATCCCCACGCCTCCAAAAAAGGCACGGCTCTGCTGCAAGCAACACAGCACCACCACTTCACCCTGCAGAACGATTTGACTCTGCCAACACGTCTCGGCACTAGCATGACCCGAGACACCGTACCGGATTTCACATTCAGCCTTAACACCACCGACCTTGTATGGAATCTGCGACCAGATACTTTAGGCAGTGACCACTACATCATTGCTCTCAGTGTCTCACTCACTAGTATCCGTAGCAAGATAGGCACGGCACAGCTCACTGACTGGCAAGCCTTCCGCGAAGCTCCACTTCCAAACATACTGCCGACCGATAACCTAGAACAATGGACGCAACAAATGATCGATCTACAAAGCTCTCACACCAAGAAAATCACGCTCACGCAGGATCTACCGGCAGTAGACAACCATCTCGACCATCTATGGACGGCACGACGTAGCCTACTCAACCGATGGCGCCAAAATAAATACAATCGCCAGCTGAAACGTCGTATTGCCCAGATTACAGAAGAGGCTCTCAAATACGCCAAACAACTGCAAGCCCAAAACTGGCGCGGCTCTGTGACCAAATGAATGGCACTCTTACAACCAAGAAAGCTTGGCACATCCTACGCCACCTACTGGGAAACACCCCTACCAAAACTGCCACTTCGCAAAACATAGACCGACTTATACACAACCACTCTCAACCGCCTGATCAACTACTCTCTCAGATCCGCCACAAGTTATTCGGACCTGCATCATCTCTGACAACTCCCTCGCACCCGGACTACGCCGGTGCCCCCAATCCTCAGCTCGATGGCCCTTTGACTAAGGACGAGCTCACGCAAGCACTTACCCGGCTAACCCGCACAACAGCACCCGGACACGATTCAATAACGTACAAGCTACTTCGTAACCTTAACGACGACCACTTGGAATCTCTCCTTGCCTGTTACAAACACCACTGGACTAACGGCACAGTACCGCCTCGGTGGCGCCACGCAGATATCACTTTACTTCCCAAGCCTCACAAACCCATCACTTTTGCAAACTTACGACCGATCTCCCTCACATCCTTTGTGGGCAAACTTTTTTAACATCTGCTGACTCGCCGTCTAACGGACTTCCTTGAAGACTCCAACCGGTTACCTCACACCATGTTCGTGTTCCGTACTCACCTCTCGGCGCAAGACGTCCACCTCCAACTCAAATAACGGGTTCTCGACTGCCTCGACAAAGTACACCCCAGTTCCTACCTTGCTCTCAATATACAATGCGCCTTCGATAACGAAACGCACACAGCCATTCTCCGCCAACTTCAAACCACGGGCTGCAGATCTGCCCCATATAACTACGTGAGAGCCTTCTTGACAAATCGAACTGCCACTCTTCACATTGACCCTCGCAAGGCACAGACCTTTCACACACCGGCAAAGGGCACTCCCCAAGGCTCGGCTGTTTCACCACTACTTTTCAATATAGCGCTCATTAGACTCCAGACAGTACTTGAACAAATCCCCCACGTGTCGCAAGCCTTATATGCAGACGACCTCAACATATGGTCCAACACAGGCTCTCCCGGACAACAGCAAGACAGTCTTCAACAGGCAATCGACACCACGCTCCAATGTCTCCAAACCTGTGGTCTCTGCTGCGTCCCATCAAAATCCGCCTTACTCTTCCTCCGAGCACGGACCCGGGGCCGCCCAAAAAGCCCTACCCCCGACCCCTCACTCACTCTCAACGAGCAAGCAATCCCCACCGTCAAGGCCCTCCGACTTCTAGGAGTCCACTACCACCACGAAGGCTACGGGGCCGCGTACCTCCCCAAACTTATACAGGCAGTGTCCCAACTTACACACCTAATTCAACGAATATGCTCTCGCCGACACGGACTCAAGGAAACAGATAACTGCCGCATCATACAAGCAATGCTGATCAGCTGCATCACCTACGGGGCACCCTATCTTACCTTAAAACCACAATAAAATGCCAAGATTGATGTCCCAATACGCAAATCCTTTAAGACAGCCCTCGGCCTGCCTACCTTCACTTCTACCGACCGCTTATTGAAGCTGGGTCTACATAACACCCTCTCGGAGATTATTGAAGCCCATCTCCAAAACCACTACAGCGCCTACAACTCACACCCGCCGGTCGTCATCTGCTCAAAACGCTAGGCCACAAGGTGGTACAAACTCCGGACTCGCCACAACGCGTACCTCCATCAATGCGACGCAACATCTATATCCTCTCCATTCCGCGTCATATGCACCCTTCATACAACGCCGGCCGTCGTCAGCATCGTACAGGCCTCCTCATCAGAAAATACGGCAGCTACCCGTCCACCCTCTATACGGACGCCTCTCCCTACCCTCAACGACCCGCTCACGTCGCTACTGTTGCCCGCTTCGACAATGCCTTCCTCACGTCGGCAACTGTCTGCACAGCCTCTACTACTACGGCCGAATAAGCAGCCATTGCCCTCGCAATCCCCCAAGCCATGAGTCCCAGCATAACAATTCTGTCTAACTCGCAAGCTGCCTGCCGTCGTTTTGCACTCGGGCGAATCTCGGCTCTTACCCTGGCCATCCTTTCTCAATGCCCCACCCTCCCTCATGCTCGCATAGTGTGGACACCCAGCCAGGCTGCCCTCCCTGGGAACGAGGTGGCACACGCCACCGCCCGAGTTCTCCTTCACCGGGCACTCCCAGAAGAGGCCAACAACGCAGCCAGTATTGCAAGCTCCCTTACGCCCCTCTCCCAAACCTACACTCACATCCTCTACCACTACAGAGCAACCCGACGCACCTATCCCCCTCCTCACTCTTCCCTTTCTCCCGCTGACGCCCGCATTTGGCGCCGACTTCAAACCAACACGTATTACAATCACCTCCATCTCCACTACATATCTCCTACTAACGACCCACTTAACTGCCCCTAATGCGGTGAGCCCAACACCACAGCTCATCTCGTCTTGACGTGCCCCGCCAACCCTCCACCACCCAGATCCCCAACCCTTGAGCAGTGGGAGTGCGCGTTGCAGAGCTACCAGCTCGAAGACCAGGCGGCCCTGATCTTTCGGGCGAGGGAATGGGGTGGCCGCCCACAGCTCGTAACTGTTTTTCTCCCCTACCCCGTCCCTGTTGTTTCAATAAAGGTTCTCTCTCTCTCTCTCTCTCTCTCTCTCTCTCTCTCTCTCTCTCTCTCTCTCTCTGCTCCTTTCGTTGCAATTGTCGACGGAAGACAATAGTCGATTGGCGCCCCTGGCAAGTAAATTCCGCCCTTCTCTTTCCCTCTCACCTCTCATGCCGTTCCTCTCCCGTCTCGTTCCTCCCAAGATACCATAGTTGTTTTAAATCTACCTAGTTCCACTGCTCCCAAGTCGGGTGTCTCGATGCCAGCGCTGCCGCACGGCGGAGACGCGCGTGAATCGAGGCACCTTATGTACAACGTTCATATAACCATGTTGCCCTACTGCACGAGCGCTCCAAGTGGAACGCGGAACCTATCTACCCTCGAGGTCGCGGGGGAAGGGACAAGTCACCCCTCTCCCATACTTCAGATCGCGCCGACAATGCAGAGGTCAAAGAGCTGCGCGAGCTCGTGGCACAGCTCCAGGAAACGGTTAAAGAACAGAAGAAAATGATCGAGCAACTTCTTCGATCACAGACTTCACCTGCCACGGCTAGCCAACAACCGTGGCGGTTGGGGAGCGTGCCGCGTCCACCCAGCCTCACCCCAACGGGAGAGAGCGGGGGCGGCCCGCTGCAACCACCAGCCGAGATGCGCAAGAGAACTGTCGTTGCGGAGACAGAAAACGAGGAAACCATGAACGAAGAATCCGTTATGGAGGATAACGAAAGCAACAATGGCGGTAACGCCACAGACGAAAGTCGACCGGCACCGGACGAAACCGGAATCAACTACGGCGTCAGGATACACAAACTCGGGAAACGGCTGGACAAGCAAGCTAATCAAATCAAGGTTCTTAGCGAGAAAATGACCAGCATTGAGCAAAACATAGCCAGCATGAAAAGGGAATTCACTGACCTCAAGCAGTTCATAATGGACCAATTCGCGAATCTGGGAGGAAAACAACACGGAGGGAACCAGGGAATCAACGATGGCCCGTAATCAAAATTGCATCAGAATATGGCACTGGAACGCCAACGGTTACCGGTGCCGGAAGGCTCTACTACAGCAGACAGTTCGTACAGCGGCAGAACCACCAGACATCATCATGACACAGGAGACGCACATGGAGGATCCCCCCAAGCTCCTGGGATATCGCACGCACGCATCGCCCCCTAGCGGCCGTACGCATGGCAAAGGCGCGGCGCAAGGAGTCTGTACATTCATACGGAAAGGCATCACCTTCACCCCACTCGACTCTCCGCTCGGAGGGGCGACATCACTTGAACTATGCGCCACTGAAATTGTGATTGGGAAGCGGGATCGGGAGTCTCTCACCTTCGTCAACGTGTATAGTAATCGCCAACATAGAGGTCAACGTTTTAGAACTTTCTTCCATAAGATCAAGCAAAATGTGAAGGACGCCCCCTGTATCGTTGGTGGAGACTTTAACTCACCACACAAAGAGCTTGGTTATCCCCGCACGACGGCTAAGGGACGGAACCTCCTGGAAGAATCTGACGCAGCTGGCTTTAATCTGCTCACCGACGCCAGTCAACCCTCTAGACTAGGAACATCCACGGCGCGAGACACGACCCCGGACCTCGTGTTCGCACACCTCCCGGACGGCAGGTCGGTCACCTGGAAAAATACTGGTCTAAACTTGGGAAGTGACCATTACATAATCGAAGTGAGCCTGGAGCTGAGGGGAAGTCACGTTAACGCCCCCAGTCGCAAACACAAGCTCACGGATTGGCATGCTTTCCGCAAGCAAAACGTTCGGACCACCATTGACGACATCGAAGAATGGACAAGGGACATCACGGCGGCGGTGGAAAATGCGAGCACCGAGATTGACACAAGCGACTCCATTCCCACCATGGACCCGCACCTGGCTCATATGATAGAAGCGAGACAATCCCTTCAACGTCGATGGAAAAGGAATAGAACTAACAGAAATTTACGAAAGCGCATCGCCCGACTTGGACGTGAAATTGAGGCTTACAGTCAGCAACTCTGCCGACAACAATGGCACGCCATTTGTAAGGAGGCAGATGGGCAGCTTCACGCCAGTCGTACTTGGAAGCTCCTGCGTCACCTCTGAGACAAGACGCAGAGTAAATCTTTTCAACGCCACCGGCCAGGACAAATCCTGCACTCGGCAATCAAACATCGCGGAGAACAAGGGGTTCGAGACTACCTCAACAACAAATACCTGCCCAAGGCAGCGCAGTCCACACACCCGGGATATGCAGGAGCCGACAACCCCGAACTGGATGCGGACATAGAGGAAAGCGAGGTGCGTAGAGCCATCCAAGAGCTTAACTGCAAATCCGCCGCCGGCCCTGATCGAGTACACAATAAGACGCTCCGCAACCTCAGCGACGAAGCCATCTCGGCACTCACAGACTATTACAACAGGTGGTGGCGCTCCGGGTACATACCAAAGCAATGGAGAACGGCACGTACAGTTCTAATTCCCAAACCGGGTAAGCCGCCTAGCATTGACAACCTCAGACCCATATCCCTCACGTCGTGTGTAGGGAAGGTTATGGAGCATATACTTAATAATAGGTGGCAGGCGCACATGGAGGAACACGACAAGTACCCACCTACCATGATTGGATTCAGAAGTAAACTAAGCACTCAAGACGCCATGCTCCTTATCCAGCGCGACCTACTGGACCGCCCGAGCAGCACGGATTGCCGGGCGATCTTAGGACTGGACGTCAAGAGCGCTTTTGACAATGTACTCCACTCCGCTATTTTGGCACAAGTCACAAGACTAGGGCTGGGAAAGCGCTCTTATGAATACATCCGAGCCTTTCTCACCGATAGAACAGCACAGCTCCATGTCGGACACCTCCAGCTAGAAGAGAGAAGATTGGGAAGTAGGGGAACACCGCAGGGAGCGGTGATCTCCCCCTTTCTCTTTAATTTAGTTATGATTCCGGTAGCCGACAGCCTGGCCGACCTGCCCCACGTTCGGCATACCATCTACGCGGACGACGTGACGCTGTGGGTCGCGGGTGGTGCGACCGGACATATTCAAGACCGGTTACAGGAAGCCGTGCACCGGATAGAGGGATGCTTACAAGGAACAGGACTACAGTGTTCCCCCCAGAAATCAGAGTTGTTGATCCTGCCTCCACCAGGGCACTGGAGGAAAAGCGCTGAGGAAGAAGCAGCCAATATCGTCCTCCGAACAGGGGACAATGGCATCATCCCTCACGTGTCTAGCATTCGAGTATTGGGCATGCACATCAACGCAGGCAAAGGAAACACGTTAGCGATTGACCGCCAAATCACGAAAATAGGCATCGCCACTCGTCTCATTAAGCAAGTGGCTCGAAAAAGCAGGGCATGCGAGAGACCAGCTTGCTGCGATTGGTGCAATCCATCGTCATAAGTCACGTCGCCTATGTCGGAGCTTTCCACAAATGGTTACAGCATGAAAAGGATAAAATCAATGCGGCCGTCCGTAAGGCGCACAGGGCGGTCCTGGGTCTCCTCCCTAGCACCAGCAACGAAGCCCTAGCACGGCTAGGCGTGCACAATACTTTAGAGGAAATCGGAGAGGCACAGCGCATAGCACAGCTTGTCCGCCTAAACGCCACGAAGGCGGGCAGAATAATACTCCAGAAAGCAGGGATGACCGCACCAAACGAGTTTCCCACTGAAGAAGATCAACCGAACGTGGAGAAAAGGCACATTGGCCGCTTGACCCGGCACTTGACCATACCGCCGCTCCCTCGCAACATGCACCCGGAGCATGACAGGGGGCGACGGGAAGCAAGGGCCAAAGCACTGGCCCGAACGTATGAGGATGACGCCCAGGCATACTACGTTGACGCGGCCATGTACAAGGACAAGCCCCACACCTTCGCACTCTCTGTTATACGGGCCTGCGATGGCAAATGCGTCACAGCCGGTAGCGTATCCGCTCATACGGCAACGCAGGCAGAAGAGGCGGCTATCGCGCTGGCGCTAACTTGTGAGTTGGACAAGGCCATCACAGTATTGAGTGACTCACGCTCCGCCATTGTCGGCTACAGCAGAGGGATCATTGGGCGACCCGCCCATGGACTACTGCCCACAAATAGAATGGCGCGGGCCCACATTAGGTGGTTCCCGGCGCACATGGAAACCACTCTGGGAAGGACGCCAAACCGCAACGAGGAAGCGGACAGAACTGCGCGCGAGCTCGCACACCGCGCAGTCACCTCGCCCCCTCTCTTGCGATCGGAAGGCAACGACGAGGAAAACGAACCGCACCCGGCATTGAGCTTCGGTGAAGTCCTCGCCTGGTATCGCGAACAACGCCGACAAGCACCGAAGCCTCATTCGCTTCTGAGTAGAAGTGAGGGAGTGTTTCTTCGGCAGCTGCAGACTGGTACAGCGCTCACGCCAGCTCTGGCGCGACACATCTGTCCGGACCTCTACCAGAGTGACGTGTGCTGTGTGTGTAGTGTGGTGCGCGCGGACCTGCCTCACATAATGTGGGGGTGTGACGAACACAGAGTGAGGGGTTACCCACCGGAACTACCACAACATGTCGTGCAAAATATGAACTCCCCGACTAGGGAGCTCCAACTCATGGTGATCCAGCAGCTGGAGACAGCTCTGGCCAGGCAGAAGCGCGGGCGGCTTCCCGATCACGTCAATGGTCGGACCCCCCAGCGCCGACGCCTCCGGCCGGACGCGGCCCCGTCTCCGGATCGGCTTTAACACCAACAGCCGACGGTGAGGGCGGAACCCTGTGTGGTGATCCCCCTCACCGATAGTGCAGGATAACCAATAAAAGTCCTTTCTCTCTCTCTCTATCGGTATTCAATTGCGTGGAATGTATGCAGGCAACCAAGTGTGCGCCGCCATATCTGTGGCCAAGCGTCTGTTGCTAGGCGACGTTGCGCGCACGGCCTGGAGATCAGGCACCCCTCTTCTCCTCCATGCAACCGTGTGAGTGCGCCCGTGGCCTCCGCGCGCCGGTAGCTGATCGAGAAGGCCGCGGTGCGCCGTCACTCGTTACATCGGGCTCCGCGGGATGACGGCACTTGTCCGTGCTAAGCACGACTGTGAAACGCATGACTGTGTTTCACGTTAAGAACTCTTTGCCGAACACAAAGTATTGCGTCCAGTTCACTATGAGTGGGATTAATAACATCTCTGTTGGCGCCACAGTTTAGAATCGGATTGGAGCGGAGCAACCGGCGTGCGGCCGCAGTGGCCCAGGCTGCGCCGTGTCCGTGGCGCATCGGCCATGTCTGTGGCCATTTCCAGTGTTGCTAAGCGAAGAAATTGACCGCTAAACTTTTCAACGAATACCGCCTTCGTTGCTGTTGCCGTTTGATTTTTTTAAATGTCGCCAGGTAGCGCGCGCAATAGCATTCGACGTTTTTCTGCAGTTGATGTAGTATTTTATTTGCTATTACAAAAACCAAGCATCCGTGATTTTTTAATAAAGGAACACTGCAAATACCACTCATGCATTGATTTTCTGCCTTATATTTGCGTAATTTCTTGTTCTTGTTCAACAATGTTGACGAGTATGAACATTAACACCGGAATTAGACGTTTAGATTTGGCTGTGGGCATATAAGACTATTGCGCAGTTTCTGTTTCGCTTTGGCCGGGTGGCTGAATCGAGTCACAGACAGACCGACAGACAGACAGACCGAAATTTCTGCGTTTAACCCAAGGGCCGGTCATTTCCCCTTTGCTATTTAATCTCGCCCTCAACTTTCTACGACCCCGTATCTCTGCCACGCCTTTTACGCGGACGATATGACACTTCGGATAAACAAGGGCTCACCATTGGCTACCAACAAGATGCCCTGCAACAAGCTATCAACCTCATTCTCCAGTATCTCGCGCCTCGCAGCCTAACTTGGGCTCCCCACAAGTCCGCTCTCTTGGTTCTCCGCGCCAGAACCCGTGGCCGACCCCCGAGCACCACACCAGATCATCAAGTTACCATAAAGGATACACTGGTGCCGCAAGTCAAAACCCTCCGAATCCTTGGCGAGCCTTTTCAGACGGATGGGTCTGGAGCAACTTGTCCACCTCATCCGGCGAATCTGCCCGCACAAGCACGACCTGAGTGAGCGAGGCACCTGCCGCCTCGTCCTCGCCCTCCTCCTCAGCTGCAGCACACACACCACCTACGTCTGACACAAACCTCAAGAACTGAGTAAGCTGGAGGCACTCATTTGTCGGGCTTGCCAAAAACCTTTGGGTGAATCAGCGAGGATTTTAGGTAGCTCAGTGTGAAAGAATGAGTACTTCGCGTTGCGCACTTCTCTTAAATATGCTTTTTCTGCAATGTTGTATTTTTTCCATGCGCAAACACTGTTTCTTCGCGACACAAAAAAGGCGTTTCTTCTTGTTTTCAAGTGTTTTTAATGACTTCGTAAACCAGGGTTTTTGTCGGGTGGCACGGAAATTGTTACGTTAGGAATGAATTCAGCAGCTAACCGGTTCATTTTGTTTTTGAAGAGTAACCAGTTTTCGTTAATAGATCGATCTCAAAAACCGTCCTGAAACAACTGAAGAAAGGCATCAGGTTAACGAATAATGGCCTCATAGTTCCCCTTATTATAAAGTCAAGTTTTACTGCAAGCTTGAAGTATTTCAGGAACAAAGGCAAAATTAGCGTGAATGACTTTGTGATCACTTATTTCATTTAGATATGCTATAGAAGACAGGCTGCCTGGATCCGTTGTTAAGATTGAGTCAAGAATATTTGCGGTATCGGAAGTGACTCGTGTAGGTTGGGATATCAGCTGAGTGAGATTAAAGTTCAGGCAGACGTCAAGGAATTCGTTAGCTTCTTTTGCGTTGGGTGCTGACAAGTTTAGGTTCGTCCAATCGATGATCGGAAAGTTAAAGACCCCAAAGAGAAGGACGCGAGCATTTGGGTATTTGTTCGAAAGTTTGGTTCAAACACTGCTAAGTTCGCGAGAGAAATCTGGACTGCTTTTAGGGGGCATGTAACAAACACCTAAGTGCACCGACTGTGGTGTGGAACGACAGATCAACCATACGATTTCGAGGTCAGAGGCTATTCTGATAGCAGAGAATGAAAGTTGTTTGTTTACAGCAATGAGAACGCCCCCGCCACGTGTGCCGGGACGATCCTTCCTAAAGAGATTGAAGTTGGGCAAGTCGGTCAAAACTTCGCCGTCGGTGACGTCAGAAGTCAACCACGTTTCGGTTAGTATAAGTAAATGCTACTGGATAAAGATACAAGGTTCGACACGTGGTCGCGTTTAAAAAGAAAGCTGCGAATATTTGTGAATCTAACCGAAAAACAGATATTAGCTTTGTGACCAAGAACGGAACCATTTAACGATCTGGGGTGGGAAGGGGGTTGCTACGATTTTTCTTCGGCAGTTCCAGTTGTATCGTCGAAAACGTATACCGTTTAGATCCCATGAACAATGTTTTGTACCGTAGAAGGAAAGGACCCGATTTTTCTTTAGCAAAGGCGAGAAGGTGCTTCCGCGCGTTCCGGACTTGCGGCGAGAAATCTTCCCCAATGGTAAAATCGGTATTTTTAAGTTGAGGACAATTAGCAAGGACAGCTTCCTCGGTTTTGAAAGAGGTGAATTTTACTATTACGGGCCGACACCGGTCTGGCGAGTGGCGACCAAGATGGTGGGCACGCTCAATTTACTTTGATTCAATAGGTATTTTGAAGTGGTCCCTGCAGAACGCAGTGATTAACTCCTCAGACTGTACGTAGGTCTCAGACGGTGGGTCGTCCGCTTCTTCCAGCATGTTGCGCGGCCCCGAAAACAAACAAATACACAAAACACATTTTCCCGCGTGCCTCTTGAAACGATTTAATTTGCCCCGAAGGCCATTGGATCACGAGGAGAGACATCTTTCATTTGATCCTGCAATTTTTAAGGGTTACAAGCCTCAGCGAATCATGGCGGATTCCCGCGCATAGCGGTAAAAGGTGCTGATCGGGGGAGCAATTGCTGGCATACCACGCAAGGCTAGGTCCACCCGTCAATAAACATCGCCACCATCACCACCACTAAACGCAGTGCGTGGTAATCATCGTCATCACCATCAACAACAACAAACTATTTAGGCCCACTGTACAGGAGGGCCTCTCCCATTGACTTCCAACCGCTCCGGTTCTGCTCTGCCTGAGTCCGTTCTCAGCCTTCGAACGTACTCTTCTCGTGGGGGTAAAGAGAATTTATTATAACCCACATGTCAAGGCGCAGCGACTAGTGATAACAGCTCTGCCCTAAGTACAGAAAATTATCCAATCAGTTTTCATGTAACGTGGTCATTCTACTCACTGCGCAAAAATGTTTGGCGTGGGCAACAAGCTACTGCAAATGAAGTCACAGAAAGTCCACCAGAGTTCAAAGAAAGAGTTCATAAACTATACTGAACTCAGTACGGCACTAGGGAAATGCTCAGGATGTTGCTCCTGACCACTATAAAGCGCGTAGACCAACGCAAAAGGAAGGCTTCTTCCCCTAGAGCTGCCAACTCATGCTCCAAATGACTCATGAGAATCGACCGGACACGCCACAGCAGAGGGTACATTGCCCGTTGCGGCCGGGCTCGAAGACATGCGCCCAGCACGATCACCCGGCCGAAAACTGCAACGTGCAACAACTTCTTTGTGTAAACTGCCAGGGTCCACATGCGGCTTACTCCAGAAAATGCGAAAAGTTTCAATTAGAAAAGAAAATCATTAACATCAAGGTCACTGAAAACATCACTTTCCCAGAGGCGCGGAAGAGGTTCGCCTCTTTCCCTCTGGGGAGGTACGCCGACGCAGCTCGCCGGGGGGCGGAGCGGCGTCTGGTTTCGGCGGGGACCCAGTACCGCGAGTCGGACTTGGTCCCGCCCCCCCCCCCCCTGGGTTGCCTCTGGCAGTCCAACCCGCCTCCGCACCGCTCGCTGAGCCAGCAGCGGCTGTGGTGGCATCCACGTCCGGTGGGGATGCTGCTGCACCCACCGTTTCCCCTCTCTACCGGCCCGAAGCACACGCGAGGGTCCGGACGAGATGGAGACGGAGGCAGTCGCAGCGACCCCCTCCCCCGCCTCACTGCCTGTGCCATCTGTGGTGCTCCCCACGCCTTCGGCACTGGCAGCACAGGCAAAGAACACCCGAAAGGGTAACACTTCAAGGGGGCCCAGTCCGCTGGGCACCCCCTTGCCTTCAGATGATGACATGGACGTCGAGCCCTTCCGGCTTTCATCGCAGCGGAAGGAACGGGCTGCGACGTCCAGGTCAGTAGAGAAGGCCAGAAAACCCCTTCCAAGAGTCCAAGCCCCGAAAGACCCTACATAAATAGTCACACTCCAGTAGCTCTGAACACATAATAATGGGAAGAGAAAATATTGTTCAATGGAACTGCAGAGGCCTTCTGAATAATCTTGACGACGTTTATGAGATTCTGCATGCCAATCAGCCAAGTATAATGTGTGTCCAGGAAACACATCTGAATTCCAAACACACAAATTTCTTGAATAGTTACATGGTATACAGGAAAGACAGGGATGGCTGCACACACTCTTCTGGCGGTGTTGCCATAATCACCCGCAAATCCTTAGCATGCCACCCTGTCACCTTGAACACCGTCCTTGAGGCTGTAGCAATACGCTTAATAATATTTAATAGGTTGATAACGGTATGCTCCATATACATTCCTCCTGATGTTGCACTTACGAGCTCCGACTTCGAGGCGCTGGTTGACCAGCTGCCCAAACCATACATCCTTACAGGCGACCTTAATGCTCACAACTCTCTTTGGGGCTCTTCCAGAACGGATGCCCGAGGTCGCCTGATAGAGAAATTCCTGACATCTTCTGGAGCATGCCTTTTCAACAATAAACAGCCTACATATCATAACATAGGACACAACACATACTCATGTCTTGACTTGGCTATTGGCTCCGCAGTTCTCTTTCCTCTTCTCGAGTGGAGTGTGGGAACTGACCCATATGGCAGTGACCACTTCCCCACCTCACTTACATACATAGGTAAAGGCCCATGCAGTCCATCTTCCCATAATAGGTTCAATGAAACACGAGCTAACTGGAATACATTTACAGAGACATCCAAACTACACCACACATCCATAGGACACCTACACGTTGAAGAATCTACCCAACTCCTCACGGCGCACATCCTCGACGCCGCCGAAAAGTCCATTCCCCACGCCTCTGGTGCCCCGCGCAACCAGCGGAGGCCGTGGTGGAATGAGGACTGTAGGCGGGCGCGAGAGGCCCAGAACAAGGCGTGGGGTATCCTTCGTCGGTACCCCACGTCGGGAAACCTCCTCTTGTTCAAACGGGCCAAGGCATTACGAAAACGTGTGCGCCGTGAGGCAAAACGAGAGAGTTGGCGTACATTCATAACATCAATAAACTCCTACACAGACACAAGGAAAGTATGGACACGAATACGCAAACTCAAGGGACAACAAACACACAGCCTGCCTCTGGTCAACACTACAGGGGACACACTCGAAGACCAGGCTGACACACTCGCACAACACTTCCAACACGTGTCCAGTTCAGCACACTACACAAACACTTTCCTGAAACATAAAGCCTGTTGTGAAAAGAAGTCCCTACGCGACAACAACCAATCACAGACTTCTTACAACTCCCTGTTTTCACCACACGAGCTGAGGGCTGCTTTAAGCACGTGTAAACCCTCAGCTCCAGGCCCAGACAACATTACATATACAATGATACAGCACTTACACGCAGACACTCTTGTAACACTCCTTCACCTCTACAACAAGATATTTCTTTCGGGGCACATTCCAAAGTCTTGGAGGGAGGCCATAGTTGTAGCATTCTTGAAAGAAGGGAAGGACCCTTCCTCTCCTGCTAGCTATCGACCCATTGCCCTGACCAGCTGCCTGTGCAAGCTTCTCGAGAAGATGATAAATCGCAGGCTCGTGTACTTCCTTGAGTACAACGGTCTTCTCGAGAGCTGCCAGGCAGGCTTCAGGGCGGGGCGATCAACGAACGATCAACTCGTAGCTCTTGAAACATATATAAAGGATGCCTTTGTGCATAAACAATTTTGCCTGACGGTGTTTTTCGACATAGAGAAAGCCTATGACACCGCTTGGCGGTACGGTATCCTCAGTGACCTAAAGTCAATCGGTGTTGTGGGCAACATGTTGAACATCCTTTGTAGTTATATGTCGGAGAGAACCTTTCGCGTCAGAGTTGGTCGTGCACTGTCAAATGTTCACGTGCAAGAAATTGGCGTGCCGCAAGGTGGAGTGTTGAGCTGCACTCTCTTCATAGTAAAAATGAACTCTCTTGGAAAGGCACTGCCACCTACAATCTCTTATTCCATGTATGTAGATGACGTGCAGATATCCTTTAAATCGTGTAACCTGTCCATCTGCGAACGTCAAGTCCAGCTCGGCGTCAAGAAACTTGCCGGCTGGGCTGACAAGAATGGCTTTAATCTTAATCCCGCGAAGAGCTCTTGTGTTCTATTCTCCAGGAGGCGTGGCGTCCACCCGGACCCAGACATCACTCTTGCGAATGTGCCAATTCCTGTGAACAAGGAACACAAGTTTTTAGGTATTATATTCGACGAAAAACTTACATTCATCCCACATATCAGACAGCTCAAATGCAAATGCTTAAAAACAATGAATATTCTTAAGGTCCTCTCACATCAATCTTATGGGGCCGACAAACAACTCCTGCTGCGCCTGTACACAGCGTTGGTGGGGTCTCGGCTCGACTACGGCAGTGTCGTGTATGGGTCGGCGACAAAGACCGCACTGAGAATGCTCGACCCAGTGCTGCATCTTGGCCTTCGCCTCTCATGTGGCGCATTCCGCACTAGCCCCGTTGAAAGTCTTTATGTCGAGTGCGACAAATGGTGCCTAGGGCATCAGCGGGAGTATGTTGACCTGTTGTATGCATCCAAGATCGTGTCACTGACCAACCATCCTTTTAATCCCATCATGAACGATACATCAAATTTACAACTCTTTTTAAACAGGCCATCTATTCCCTTACCGTTCTCTCTCAGAGTTAGGGAGGAGGCTTGTGCTTCTGCACTCAATGTCCCCCTTTCAGACACGCACAAGACACCCATTCATAATTTTATCGCACCATGGCATCTTCGTCCTGTAACATGCGACCTGTCATTCATTCGTGTAGAAAAAAATAGGGTACCCAGGAATGCAATTCTGCAGCACTTCCTGTTCCTGCAGGACAAGTACAGGTGCGCAGAATTCTATAGCGACGCGTCCAAAACTAATTCTACTGTCTCTTGTGCAGCGCACGGACCAAATTTTAGAGTTATCAAAACAATGAATTTTCACAGCAGTATTTACACGGCAGAAGCGTATGGCATTTTACTCGTGTCAAATCACATCCTCGAACATAAGATTCCAAAGTCCATCGTCTACACAGATTCTCTAAGCGTTGTGCAGGCATTGTCATCAGGAAGGTCGTCAAAAAACTATGTAATCAATGTTCTTTTAAAGGTCATAATGACTGCATATGCTTCAGATTTAGAAATAACCATATGCTGGGTACCAGGTCACTGTGGGATCCCTGGCAATGAGACCGCTGATCAAATGGCTAGTGCTGCTGCTCTCATTACTACAGTTGACATAACAACAGTACCTTACACCGACCTAAAGACACACATCAGACGACAGCTTCGTAACACATGGCAACTACATTGGCGTCAACAGACAGACAACAAACTACACGTAATAAAACCACAACTGGGACGCTACATAACTGACTCACACAACAGATACACTGAAGTCACCCTGGCTAGGCTGCGGATAGGCCACACACACGTGACGCACTCCCACCTGCTCACTGGAACTTCGGGACCCACGTGTAGCAGGTGTGGAAAGGGCCTATCCGTAGTCCACATACTAATCACATGCAGAGCACTTGACACAACACGACACAAACATTTCCCTGAATTATACAGACGACACATTCCTTTGCACCCATCATATTTTTTAGCCGACGAACCAATGTTTTCTAGTCAACGTGTTTTTAAGTTTTTAGCTGAGGTAAACTTCCTGCAGCTCTTGTCATATCATGTGTAATCACCCTGGCCCTATACACCAGCCATTTCCATTGTCTTTTGTTTTGCATCACCTTTACTTTTAGTTACATGTTTTAGTACTTACGGTGTGATGAAAACTCAATAACTTCTTCTTTGGCGCTCTTTGCCCTCGTTGGCCTTGCGCCATAAAACACCAACCATCATCATCATCATCATCGAAGACATGCAGCACCACGATTTCTCCACAAAACGAAAGCACCAGCGCACATCAGAAAATTCACCAACACATCATTTGAACGAGTGTTCATTCGAAGTGTGAGTCCGAACATCCGACATTGGGGGAGCATAATACACAACTGTTACATGTTACATCACAAAATCATCGATGGCAGCATGAACATCAGATGCGGCAACTACTTCACTGGGTAGAGCATTCCAATCTTCGATCGTTTTAGGAAAAAATGAGTATTGAAAGACATCAATGCGGCACTGATACGGTCTAATTTTTCTTGGGTTATCTCGTCTAGTAGTGATGTAATGAGGTTCTTTTATATAAATGTTTTTGTTAATTCCTGTCTTATCGCTTAGAATGTTACATAAAAATTTTAACCTCAATACTTTCCTACGTTTTGCCAAGGTTTTCCATCCAAGCCCGTCAACAATGCTCGAGCTTGTGACAGTGAAATCGTAATTGGCTTTGACAAAGCGTGCTGCTCGTTTTTGGACGCGCTCTAACTTATCAATATTTTTATTAGTAAATGGATCCCATGCTTGGCAAGCGTATTCTAGCACAGGCCTAATGTTAGTGGTGTACAACGTTTCCTTCAAACCTGTAGGGGCGTGTTTAAAGTTCCTTTGAAAAAAATACAACATCCGGGATGCTTTCGCCGCAACTGTGTACACGTGCGCAGACCAATTCATAGTCGAAGAAAATGTGACACCCAGATATCTAACTTTATCGCACGTTTGCAAGGCTGTTTCATTTATGCTGTATGAAGTTACTAACTTATTTATCTTATTTGTAAATTTTACATGGTAACACTTCTTTATATTCAATGACATTTTCCATTTATCACACCAACTAGTTACAGCGTCCAGGTCAGTCTGCAAAATTTTCGCGTCATTTATGCACGTAACTGGAAGATATAACACACAGTCATCTGCGTACAGTCTAACAGTAGATTTAAGATCAGCTGGCATGTCATTTATAAAGATCAAAAATAACAGTGGTCCAAGCACAGACCCCTGTGGTACACCGGATAAAACTTCAACAGGGGAAGACGACGCGCCATTGACGACGACACGTTGTTCACGCATATGTAGGTAGTCTTTGATCCAGCCGAGTAAACGCTCTGGAATTCCTAGACTAGATAATTTAAACAAAAGTAGGTTATGCGACACCACATCAAACGCCTTTTTTAGGTCTAGAAATACTGCATCTATCTGAGTGCTGTTGTTTATACCAAGTGTGATATCGTGGATAAATTCTGTTAATTGGGTTGTGCAAGATAATCCGGAGCGAAAGCCGTGCTGTGTAGCTGTGAAGAAATCATTATCCTGGAGATGTTTCATTAGGCCTGAATAAATTATATGCTCTAAAGTCTTACAGCAAACCGATGTTAAGGACAGTCGCCGATAATTGTGTACGTTTCCTTTATCACCTTCTTTGTGAATCGGAGTTATGTTAGCCAATTTCCAATCCTTTGGTAACATTGCATCATGCAGTGATTTGTTAAAGAGTATTACTAAGAAGGGAGAAATAGCAGATGCGCAACGCTTCAATACATGGTTAGAGATACCATCAGGACCGTTTGCAGAATGTGGGTTCAGGTTATCCAGCAGAGCACGTACACCTGGTTCAGTTATAACGATTTCGTCCATGTTGGGCAAGTGTATGAAATATCCAGGAACTACACTCAGTTGGTGTGTGTTAAATACAGAATGAAAGTACTTACTAAAGCATTCAGCTTTACCTACGTCATCTTTAACCAATTTATTATCATTTATTATGACCGGAATTGCATTGCCGTCTTTTTTACTACTCTTTATATATCGCCAAACTTCTTTTGGATTTGTTTTGATTTTATCAGCTAGACCTGACAAGTACGCATGCTTCGCTTGCCATAGTTCATTCTTAAGTTTTTTATTCATCGAGTTTAGCTTAGTGTAGAGGGCAGGATGGCCTGATTTATGGTACTTTTTGAATACCCGGGATTTTGCTTTTATTGAGGTACGGAGCTTAGCATTCATCCAAGGTTTTTCAGAGCGCTGTTTCCCCGACAACACTCTAGACGGTATATACATATTAATAAAATCAAGTAGCTTTTCTCTAAAAAGCGCCCACAAATCGTTCATATTAGTGTGACAACTTTGATCTAAAAAAGTCGGAAAGAAAGAATCAAGTTTGTTGGTTATTGCGTCATAATTACCTCTGTCATACATGTACACTTTCCGCGGACGCTGCTTACTGCACATAGTTCTTTCACAAACAATGGAACCAAGCACAACTTCGTGATCGCTGATGCCCGGGACTATTGTAACACACTCGACTAAATCAGTATCATTAACGAACAGTAGATCTAATACGTTACCTCCAGTAGTACCAAAACGGGTTGGTAAATCAACAAACTGATGTAGTCCATAGACTTGAATTAGTTCGTAAAAGGCGGTGTGAAGCGTGTTTCGGCTGCTTTCAACCGGTAAACGTTCGTACCATTCAACCTCTGGCATGTTGAAGTCACCCCCTAATATTACTTTTTCTGATGCGAAAACTGATAACGTTCTCGATAAACTACAAAATGGTTCGATACTATTAAAACTGGGTGATCTATAAAAAGAGCCAACTACAAGACTGTTTCCATGTGATACGTTTAGTCTGCACCATACCGATTCCGAGTCACTGTCAAAATTATTAATGGGTACACTGTCGATAATGTCGTTAACCAGAATAAATACACCACCTCCCCGAGCATCTCTGTCCCTCCGATAGACTGTGAATCCCGAAGGAAAGACCTCAGCACTAGTTATATCAGAGTTCAACCAGGACTCTGTACCAATAACAACATCCGGCTGCAACATGCTCAGCAGTGCAGTAAATTCGGTAGACTTATTTTTGAGACTACGACAATTAACTACGATGATTGACAGGTGATCAGATGCACGCGGACTTAGTCGGGATGATTGTGAAGCAGCGGGCAATGGTTGCTACTGATTGCCCTCTTGGTCAACAAAACTAGCTTCATTGCTCAACTCACTCTGCCTAACTACTGCTGTTCGACTACTCGAATCACATTCTCGAACAGTGCTGCCTGATGCATCCCAGAAATATGTTTTACCATCCATGGTTAGCTTATCGTACTTTAGGGTTATCTTGGCGTTTCTTTCACGTGCAAATGCTACCAATTTGCTTCTGGAAATGCGCACAGTTTTCGAGAAATCTTCGCTTAATGAAAATTCAGTACCCTTCAGCTTCGAAGCCGCAGATAGTACTCGCTGTTTATCTTTAAACTGAGCAAATCTAACAATGATTGGCCTTAGTTTTCCTTCAGCGCACTTTCCTATCCTGTGGGCTCTCTCAATTGAAGAAGGACTCACCGGCACTTTTAGTTTTTCTGCGCATAAAGAGATAACTTTCGCCTCTGATTCATCCCAGGTTTCTTTATCAGCATCGCTCAAACCAAAGAAAAGTAAATTGTTCCTGCGTGACCGGTTTTCTAAATCGTCCTGCTTGTGTATTACGTTACGCATGGCATCATACAACTGGCAGTTCTGAGCTTCAAGCTGTTCAGTAGTTTTTACGGAATTCACTTTAGTCCAACCTTCCAGTGTTGATGCCAGTTTATCAATTTTTTCTTCGAGTGATTTCTGGTGATTCATTAGCTCCCTAAGTTCTTTTACTATTAATTGTTGGTCTTCTATTATTTTAGGTATACATCGCATGGTTTCGATAAGCTCCTGCTCCGTTTGCTTATTTATAGGCCCGGGATTAACTTCAACATCACCCGCTAACAGTAATCTTGATTCTGTTATACATCTGTGCAATGTACATGATATACACACTAAGAGACTGTTTACAATGTTCATACAAGCAGACTCTTTGGGTTTCGGTACCGACCTTGAGCGCATGGGCACTCGTTTATAACGGTAAAATTCACCAACCTGTAGAAAGAGGAGCCGTAAGCGTGCGGTCCTCATGTCGGCACCGAAACCCAGCAGAGCCGGGAAAGCAAGCTGCTTAAGTAGGCTGGCGTCACGTGACGATCCGGAAAAGCGACCAATGACGTTCATGTCCCTCCAGCGATGCCCTGTCGACAGATCTGGGCATGCCCATGTGTCCAAGTCAGGGTCACCAATCAGGCACGTGTCGTTGCTTGTGTCGCTGTCTTCAAACGAGGAGGCAAGGCATATTCCTGCCTCCACTGCTGCATCGTGTAGACGTTGACGCGCAGCCGCTCTTTTGGGTAGCAATAGAGTTGTTTCGTTGACCTTCCTGTTTTGCTGTGTCGTAACTGATGAAAAGCCGGTGCCGGGTACCGCAGCAGTAACCTGCAAAATCTGTAGAAAGAGGAGCCGTAAGCGTGCGGTCCACATGTCGGCACCGAAACCCCAGAAAAGCGGCCGCCGCGGCCGGGAATCGAACCCGCAACCTCGTGCTCAGCAGCGCAACGCCTTAGCCACTGAGCTACTGTTGCCCTTTTGTGTATTGCCCTTTTTTGTGATTGCTTTATGCATCAAGATTGTAACCCCCCTACAATAATGCCATATCGGCGCTGTAGGTATATGTAATAAATAAATAAATAAATAAATAAATAATACAGTCCAAAACGTTGCCGCTACACGACAGTGAAACAAGGCATGTTCTAACGTTTCAGTGTGGCCGCAGTGTGGACACCGTGCGGAACGCACAACGCCGAATCTCGCCAGACGGTCACACGTCGGGAGAACTTCCCAGCCACGTAGCCATCCAAAATCCCGAACATCAGCCGGAAGTGCCGCCGAAGTCAGCTGATGCCACCGGACACCGCGTGACCTTCCTATCTGTTGGTTGTCTAATTGGGTTATTGCCAATTTTTCGCACACTTCACTTGCCGTACTTTCCCTAAAATTAGGCTTGGCAAGGAAGACTGGAGATTTCGGAATGTTTTTATAACGTACGCGTAAAATGGCGGCGGCTGCTCAGCTGAAGGACCGGCGATGTGCGCGTCATAAAATAATGACCGGGAAGTTCCCAGAAAGTACTGGAGCAGCGCCTTTCCTGGGTACTCGTCTGAGTCCACAAGGTCGATCACTGCCCGTACCGCCAGCGCGCTGCTCATAGTTTGCAAACAAGGCAGACTTGATGGCTTCCCCCGCTTGCTTCAAGACCGGTCTATCGGTGTCCAGTCTGTTATCCTGGGGGCCCACCGGTTGCCGTTTTGTCTCAGTTTATATCCAACCCAAGCCCATTTCTTTTTCTTATTTTGAACTATATCCTCTACTTGAGTTCGTTCCCCGCTTTCACTCTGGGTTTTTGACCTACATATAATTGTGGCTCGTGTTTGTTTCATCTCGATGCTTCTGCTTTACTCATTACTGTGTTCGGGAATACTGGTAAGCCAAAGCCAAGTCACACACGCTTCGTTTACGTTGTGCACTCCGAAAAGGTCTTCGTTTCGAGGGTAATGGGAACATTTGGATGCAGTGGGTGGAGCGAATGACTTAGATGTTGTTGACAGGTGTATGGCGGGCGTAAATTTAGCCATAGCGCAACCCTGGGGTGACGCATGCCACTATAAGATCAGAGAGAGCCAATGATGGCAGCGCCGATTGAACATTCTTTTGAGGGTGAGTTGCGCTTATTGTTAAGAACACTGAGACGGACACGGGAAAAAAACGTAGACTTTCACGAAAAGACGGCGCAGTTGTGCGCCGTCTTTTTCGTGAAAGTCTACGAAAAAGACGGCGCCAAAGCCTGAAAAAACGTAGACTTTCACGAAAAGACGGCGCAGTTGTGCGCCGTCTTTTCGTGAAAGTCTACGTTTTTTTCCCGTGTCCGTCTCAGTGTTCTTAACAATAAGCGCAACTCACCCTCAAAAATTCCCCGCATTTCCCAGAGGGGAAGAATGTGAAAGTGCGAATGCAGGAGTTGAATTTGCGCGGTTCGGTAATGTTCGCGAAAGAGAGATCACACACACACACACACACAACTGCAAAGAAAGAAAGATGCATCTATTCACAGACACCTATTTGTGTTGTCGTTGTACTTGATTGCTAGAGCGGATCTCAGCTTTGAAATTTCGTGTCAGTACTCCTTTAAGCGCGTGCATTAGCCCTTCTCACGCCCGATTCCTGGCCAATCCCCCACGTGGGTATGTGCCATGTCAGCGGCCAGGCAGCGCGCGCCCATCTCCCCCCGTTGCCAAGGAAGACGAGGAGATTCCTGGCCAATCCCCCACGTGGGTATGTGCCATGTCAGCGGCCAGGCAGCGCGCGCCCATCTCCCCCCCTTGCCAAGTAAGACGAGGAGAATCCTGGCCAATCCCCCACGTGGGTATGTGCTATGTCAGCGGCCAGGCAGCGCGCGCCCATCTCCACGTGCGCGGACATCGCCGGTGGACGCAGGTTCAGGGTCGCTTAAGAAGTGCATTGCACTTAAAAGAATGCTACACCAACTAGCCCGACATCAAGCTTTACCGATTGAACAGCTCCGAAAGCGTAGCAAACAGAATGAACGGGCACAAACATGGCCAGGTATCAACAGCATGGTTATGACGATGAATGTGTACGTTTACATCGCCTATATTACCCTATTCTACTAGTTCAGCGCCTCTAGCCCGATACCACAGTTGTTTGAGCTATCCCTAGGGCGTGGTAGAATTTGATTGGTGGGTTGTGAGCCCTTGCTAATCCCTCTAGGAGGACCGCGCGATGATCGACAGTGACACCATCATCGTCACCGTCGTCGTCGCTGTCATCGCGGCAACATGCCTCGTACATTCCACTGCTTTTTTTCCTTGCTTCCGTTACTTTTTTATTAGTTACGATTTTACAGTTTTTTTTTATGTGCCATATCTCGTATTCGGGAATTTATCTGTCTCTCAATATATATATATATATATATATATATATATATATATATATATATATATATATATATATATATATATATATATATTATTTCTGAGAGTAGTTTGTTTCCCTCGGTGAGCGCCCCTTTCTTGGCCAATCCCCCTGAGAGGGTACGGGCCATTCTTCTGGCGCCATCACCACCACCATGTCTCGAGCTGGCAAAGAGGACAAAGAAGCCCACGCGCCTTTCGGATCCTCGTAAGCGCCCGTCCAATCATCAAGAAATCTATCCAAGCGACCACCCGCCCTCAACCTCTTCCGGCAGCCCTGCAAGTCGTGGCCCTGTTCCTGACCCTGCATCCTGTCTTGTTACTACTTCCCCGCTGCACACCCTCCGGTCGTCGTCCAGTCTGACAGGGAGTAGCAGTGCGAAGAGGAGGTAGAAGGCCATAATGGAGGAGCGCATCAAGTGCGGCCCCATCGTGGAGATGCAGGGCGACGACATGTCCCGCGTCATCTGGGACCTCGTGCGCGACAAGCTCGTGCTGCCCTTCGTGCATGCCGACCTCAAGGTATTCATCTATATCTGCTGTGTACCTTAAGTCAGGGACGGCTTGGAATTTCGAGTTTACGGCGCTCTTTGGCCTTCATGGGCCACCACTACTACTAACTCCTACAGGCGTTCTCTTTCCCCGCATTAGGCTATGGCGTGTGGTATAGCCTAGTGCGGGGGGAAGTGAAGATGCGAGGGAAAGTGAAAGTGAACCGAAGGGCAGCTTCCTGATTTAGTTCAGCCACCTCTCTATGTTCAATGCTTGTATATGCATTTTGAGGTTCATAAGCACGAACAGTGGTAAAAGAAGTCTCTAGCCAATGTAACGAGGCTCTCAGACTACCGTACCCACGCCAAGACCCTGACTGCTGTGTGTGATCTTTAGTTTGCGATCATACAAGGGGATGCAGTCGCATGTGAGGGCTAGGAAACAAGCGTCGTTGATTTGGTATCGTGTAGAAACAACAGCGGAGATATGCTGGTTTCGTTAGTCGAGAGGAGTAATCTGCGTAATATGAATACCTTCTTCTGAAAAAGCAAGAACAGAAAATAGACTTGGAAAGGACCGAATGGTGAAACTAAAAACGAAATTGACTTCATTTTAACTGGCACTGCACGCATGGTTCACGACGTACAGGTGATTGGCCGGATTAAAACAAGTGATCACAGAATGAGAGTCGTTTCAGCCTGGATTTAAGAAGGGAAAGATTGAAGATGCTAAAACGGAAGACGCTTATAACCTTCCCTCCGTGGGACGGAAAGTGGCAGAATTTCGGTTGTTGCTTGAAAACAAATTTTCTTTGTTGCCTAATGGAAACAATGATGTGTACTTTCTCAATTATCACCTCAGAAATGCGGTCATGGAGTCAGCACTAGCCATAGGAGAAAAACAGCCCGCATTCGAGTCCAAGTTATCGCAGAAAACTAAAGACCTCATTGACCAGCGCCGGAAAATGTTAGTCCGCACTCCGCGAGACCAAATAGGAACGGCAAAGCTCTCCAAATTGATCAACAAACGCAAGACTGCCGACATCCGTGCTTTCAATGCTACAAGAACTGAAGAAACATTAAAACAGGGAGAGAGTTTTAAACAGACTAGAAGAAAGCTCACTATTTGCAAAAATAGAGTGTATACACTCCGGGACGCCAGTGGTCACATAACAAACAATATTGATGACATACTAAAAATAGCCGAGGAATTCTACAGAAACCCGTTCGCTTCTACCTCTGACTCAGAGACAGGTTATTCCGTAAATGCTGTCGATCAGGTTCCGCCGGTCACGACACATGAGGTAGCGACGGCGCTCCAAGCAACGAAGAAAAGCAAAGCTGCAGGAGATGATGACATTACGTTTGACATATTCTGCCTCAGATGGCACGTTATGCTAATAAAGCTTGCAGCCGTATTCTCGCAGTGCTTGAACTCTTTAATGGTACCAAAGGAATGGTAAAATGCGAGTTTAGTTTTCCTACGTAAGAAAGCTAATGCCAAAGAGCTTAAAAAGTACAGGCCCACCAGCCTCCTCTCCGTTACCTACAAATTATTTACCAAGGTAATTTTCAATCGCATAAGTGCCACTTCGGGCTTTCAACAGCCACGGGAACAAGCCGGTTTCAGGAAGGGATTATCAATTTTAGACCATATCCACGCTGTGAATCGGTTAATTGAAAAGTGTTCAGAGTATAATGCACCGCTGTATATGGCATTCATAGATTATTAAAAGCCATTTGACTCAGTGGCCACTTCTAGGAGTAATAAAGCCGTTACATGATCCCGGCGTCGACGAGGCATACATTGCGCTATTTGAAGATATGTACGACAGATGTATGGGAACTATACGGCTCCCTCACAGAACTTGTAAATTTCCTATACAAAAAAGGGGTCCGCAAGGGTACACAATATCTCCACAGTTATTGACAGCCTGTCTGGAGGGTGCGTCAGAAGAGTACGTGGAGGAAAACCGGGGTACGGATCAATGGGGAATGTCTCAGTCAGCTAAGGTTTGCCGACGACAGTGTCCTGTTCAGTGAAAGCAGCCAGGATTTGCAGCGCATGCTTTGTCAATTGTGCTCGGCAAGTGTGATTGCAGGCTTAAAAATTAACACAAAGAAATCCAATGTAATGTCGAATGATCACGCCAAGGTACATCACTGCCAGGTAGGCAATGAAGTCTTGGAAACAGCCACCGAATACGTGTATCTCGAGCAAGACATAGCTGCTGATCCAAACCATGAACGGTAAATTACCCGCAGAATAAGCATAGGGTGGGCTGCTTATGGTAAGAACTCAGATATCTTGACTGGTAATTCAACGCAGAAATTTCGGCTAGTTGGTGATACGACTTCGACATGGTAAAAAGCGCACTAGACAGTGATGTTTAGCGCTCGTCCCGTGTCACTGTATTTTCTTCTATCCCCGTCTATGGCGCTTTTTACCATGCCGAAGTCGACTGGTAAGCTTCCTCTGTCACTAAAAAAAAGCTTGTATTTAATCAATCTGCTCTTCCAGTAATTACTTGCGGGGCAGAAACTTGGGGCCTCACCAAAGGACTTACTGAAAGGAAACTTAGATCGGCACAACGGGCCATCGATCGCCGATTGCTAGGGGTCACGCTGGGGGACAGGAAAGCAGCCGCATGGATTAGGGAACAGACCAAGGTGGAGGACACTCTAGTTGAAATTAAGCGAAGAAAATGGGCATAGGCTGGTCTCCGTAATGCGAATGAGGGACAACAGGTGGACCATCCGTTTGACAGACTGGCTGCCATTAGATGACAAACGCAAAAGGGGCCGGCCGAGAACTCGATGGAGAGACGAGCTCCGTAAATTTTGGGGGAAAAACATGGATTAGATAAGGTTAGATAAGATAAGATTAGATAGACATGGATGCGATAGGCGTGGCTGGAGATCTTTGGGAGAGCCTTTCGTCCTTCAGTGGACAAAACTGGCTTATGATGATGCTGATGAAGATTATGATAATGGATGGGACGACCATATGACGCGAAGACTGAGAGCAGATGGAGCAGGAGAACAGAGAACGGAAAGGCGGGGAGGTTACCCAAGCCTAGAGCCCGGTTTGCTTCCCAGCACTGGGGCAGTGGTGTTCCGGGGAGAAAAAGAGAGGGCAGGCGAAGGCCCGGGAGGAGATAGGATCGGGAAGGCGCACACACTGCGGTCCATTTTTGGACACTATATATGCGTTCTAAGCTCGTGTCGTTCTGGAAAACTAGAAGGGTTTTTGTCGCCTTCTTAGAAGTCGATTGAAGGCCCTGGCAACGCAGTGGCCATGATGCCAGGCAAATAGTAAGAGAAACCACAAACTTACGGCAGTGACGAGGTGAAGAAATTCGGGGGGCAAGAATAGATTCGGACGGTGCGGCAAAAGAACGGTTGGAAAATGCGGTGGAGGGCTGCACCCAAAATCGTCTGTATGTGTGTATCTTATAAAAAATTGAATATGACATGCTCGTTGAATGAACGCGCCAATAAAAACAAAGTCAAGATTTCCAGTCAGGACAAAGGGAAAGTAGTTCGTGCGTTGCTTGCGTGAAAGTAGGAATTTTTGAATGGTGGTAAAAAAACGATAATAGAGGAAAACTCAGGGTGAGATCCGAACCCATGCACCCCCTTCGGATAAACGCGTTTGATGCCCCACCAACTATGCTACAGGAGCGGCTGAATTCCACGCTGTTTTCTGTGTATGTCTTGCCGGCGTACAGAGACGCTCCAACAATACTTCCTGACACGGCGTAGACGGTCGAGTCGTGCATTGAAAAATAAAACTCATCCCCCCCCCCCCCCCCGAACCATGAGATTTGTTACTGTATCGAGCCGTAAGGGGGCTTTCAGTCAACCCGTCGTCTTTCAGGTTCGTAAGACACGCGCGTGGAAAAGGAGTCAAAGTTGGGAAATGCTGTCGCATGCGTATGCATTTAAGGCGTTTATACAGCGCTTCCCTTAACGCGCACGCATTGTTTGGCGACTTTCCCCTGAAGCTTGTCTATCGGCCCGTAACGCCTTGCAGAATGGGATCCTTAGAAATACGGGGAACATGTTTACTAAAAGACCTTACGGCCTCCAAAGCAAACATACGCAGAGTTGCACACGTGTGAAGATGAGCCCTTGTAGAGAATGATTTCGTTCTCCCTGCCAACTACAAAGTCGGGACACGGGAGCTCCTGTACAAATTTCCCTTCACACCGCCCGGTCGGCCTCCGCGCATGCAGACGTTCGACCTGTCCATCCGGAACCGCAACGAGACGGAGAACCTGGTGACGCTACAGGCGCGCGATGCCCTGCGCACGCACCACGTTGGCGTCAAGTGCGCCACCATCACGGCCGAGAGGGACGTTCTGGAGATGTACCAGCTCAAGTGCATGTGGAAGTCGCCCAACGCGCTCATCCGGAACTCCCTGGGAGGGGCCCTCTTCCGCGAGCCCATCATCTGCGCCAACGTGCCGCCGCTCGTCAAGCGCTGGCGGAAGCCCATCGTCATCGCCCGGCACGCCTTCGGGGACCAGTCCATGGGCAGGTAACGTCACGAACCGGCGGCGGTGTGTTGTTCGCACGGGCCTTACAACTTCATCCGGACATCAGCGGATTGGCGACAATCTTTCCCGTGGAGGCTCCGTGTGTTGCTGCGATGCCCGAATGTCAAAGGAGCCCTGAATGTCCGCGCATGCTCGGCCTAGCGGGCGGCTAGGATATTATGGCACCGCCGAGGGTACCGCAACGCGCAGTGTTACATTGGCGAAGGAGTCCCTAAACCAGGCTCCTTTGCCTCCTTCATGTGGTGGTAGCGTAGTGGGCGAGCGGCCGGCAAAGTCTCTGCTTTGGTGTTGACGACAAAAAGCCGAAGGCAAACTTTATTCGTTTACCGCATGGCGAGAGATGAACAGCGACGATACAGGAACATCACCCTTTTGGGCGAGATTACCGTAGGACTCGAACAGAGCGACAGCGGGATCCGATGTTGTCAATCGAATTAATTATGCACCCGTAGGAACCGCGTATTTATCCCCCGAAGCGCTAACGGACGAACAACTCTCCTAGTGCTTTTGCACGCGGCACGAAATAGTACACAAGCACACAAACACCCTTTCTCGGGTTCGCGGGAGGCAGCAGTAGCGGCGCGCGTTAAATATGAGAGGGAGGGGAAAAAGGAAATCTCGGTGGATGGCGTCCACTAAAAGTTCAAGTCGCTACATGCCCCCGATCGTCCCAGATTTTGCAACTGCCGCGGCTTGAGTCATCGCTTACCCCCCCCCCCCCCTTTCCGGCAGGCGCATGTAGCGCATGTAGACGGGTTTCCGTCAAACCCTCGACTTCGTGTAGCAACATGTTCGAAGAAGGCGGGCTCCCCCACCAAGCACAAGAGTACTTCGCCACACTGCACCAATATGTACGCGCGCGCAGGTTAGCAGCGCTTTGGATCGTAACAGCAGGCTCGGCGCGACCATAAACGGCAGGTGGGTTCCCACTGCTCTTCACTGCGCTTTTTTTTTTCGTGTTGAAAGGCGTCCTACGCCTGTTTTGGCTTTTCGAGCGAATGCTACGTTAACAAAAACGCTCGCGCCTCCACGGACCAGCGGTGGTTTGTTAGTCGCGTGGAGGACGTTACTATGCCCGTTTGAGTTATGCTTTCGCACGTCGGTAAGCTACTGCACCATCGATTTTCTCTACTCGCCATGCATTTTAGTTTGTTTCATCTCTGGCTTTTCGACGTCGGAACGTAGGCAACTCTCTTTCAAGCCAGTCACTGTACCTCGACGATACGGACCGTACTCGTACGCCTCGGTCTTTATATTTAAATAAAAAAAACGGAGTCCCATTCGTGGCAAGCAGTGCGCAAAAGGTAGAGTTTCTCTAGCGGCCAGATGTCTGTATGTGGTCTCTACATTTGGTTTTCCCGCTCTTCAAACCAATTCGTAACGTATATTTGCCGTACGACCACTTATTTCCGTCGGGTCCAGGTTACCCAGAATGTGCTGTTGAACAAGTCAATCAAACCGTGCGAAGAAACCGCGCAGTGGACGCGAAGCTGCGCCACAACAGGCCCAAAACAACCGTCGCTAAAGCAGACGACAAAGTCGTACCGCCGACGAGCCCGCCGGCGAGCAGGCACTCCGACGCGGGGAACGCTGGGTAAATAAGCCGCGCCATCAACAGTGTGTCCCGTGAGTGAAACCTGAGTGTTCACCCCACCGCAGTGAAACCTGAGTGTTCACCCCACCGTGAGTGTTCACCCCACCGCAGACTCTAACCTTGCTGCAGGGACTTCGTGGTTCCCGGCCCGGGCACCCTGGAGGTGTCTTTCGTCCCAGACCAGGGCTCGCCGTACAGCATGCACGTGTTCGACTTCGAGGACACGCCGGGCGTGGCGGCCGCCATCTGCAACACGGACAAGTCCATCACCGAGTTCGCTTACACCTGCTTCCAGTTCGCCCTGCGCCGCAACTTCCCGCTCTACCTGAGCACCAAGGAGACCATCCTGAAGAAGTACGACGCGCGCTTCAAGGACATCTTCGAGCACCTCTACACTAAGAAGTACGAGCGCATCTTCAAGCAGCAGGGGATATTCTTCCAGCACCGCCTCATGGACGACATGGTCGCCAGGTACGCATATGCTCCAGCTGCCGCTGATGCTTTGCGTTCGCGTATGTGGTACGCCAGATATAACGACTTTATTTATGAATCGATGACGTCGATACAACCGTCCTCGAGTAACGAAAAGGCGATGGATATTGTCTCACCGTTGAGAGATGGTGATCGTGCACGCGACGCCTGTAAACAGCCACTCCCTCAGTTTAGGAGCGTCAACGGATACCGAAGTAGATTTCGTGATGTAATATTTGCCGCTCTATTGCACACTCAGCGATAATCCATTTCACTACTTACTCGAAGCTTAGCCCGGGAAAGCCACGAAGCGGCATTCGTGGCTCCATCAGGAGCTATATACCGCTGTAAAGTGACTGGTGTTCGCATTGTGTCTTGTGGTGGGTAGGTCTGACTCGGACGAACCTCCACACGCGGCTGCCGTGTAGACGGCACAAGCGTGAGCGGCAGGCAAGAGACAAAGGCCAACCGACGCCAGCCTCCAAGGGGATTTATTCCCAACCCCCCTCCCCTAGCGCTTTCGTCTTCGTCGTCGACGGGTCCCGTGTTGCTCGAGCGGCCGGAGTCTATCGACTCCCGGCGCTACAGGTGGACGGTGCTTGGGTCCAGCGTGGAGGGGAAGTCCAGGCTCCTTCCGCCGCCGCACGCGGCCGTGATGTCGCCGCTCGCAGCGGCCGGCCGCCGAGCTAGAGTGTACTAGAAGTTTTAGCCGAGCGCCGCAGCAGAAGGCTCCCCTCGCCGCAGCCGCCTCCCGCCGAAGCGACTCTCGAGCTCCCAGCCTCCAAGTGCGCCGGTGGCGCCATCTCACGAGGCGCAAGCGCGCCTCCATATTGTTGCCATCCTATTGCGCAATCCAGCGCAAGCCGCGTCGTCGTCAAAGGGCCGCGCGGTTAAGCGCGGTCTCGTAGCGCTGCCGCGCACCGAGTCGGGATCGCGGATTCCCACAGGCTCGAAGCCATTTCATCCTGGGATTTTTCTCACGTTCCATGTTTGATAGCAACTTTCTCATTGAGCATGCGCAGTGTGCATGCCTGCTCGCAACCTGTTCACCTACAACCTGGCACTGTGTCGTCCTGCTGACTCATCGAATAAGCGATGAGGAGGCTAAATTTACCACTAGGTTTACCATTACCTTAATGGTGCGAAACACCACTAGGAAGACCGGTAGGTAGGAAAACATGGACCAAACATCACAAGCTTACGCAATTTCAAATGAGCGTAATTATTTCTCACTCCAACACACACACACGCGCGCGCCCGCGCACTTTTTTAGATGAAGAGAAAAAAAGGGAATCAAAAAACGTATGCAACTGCGAGAGACACGAACAAGCTCTGTATTAGTGAAAGTGACACGACGCGAGTTCGATGTGAGTGTACGGAGGAATTCCAAACGATATCACCATGCGGCTTCCGCAACACTGCGGAGAGGTCCAGCATTTCTTATAACCCGACCAACAGCGTGATGACTTGTGAGATAATCGGTGGCATAGCCATCTTGAGCACTCTCTAAGGTTGCATGCGCCATTGATTTGCAGGTCCCTTCGCATGGAGGGCGGCTTCGTGTGGGCCTGCAAGAACTACGACGGCGACGTGCAGTCTGACTTCGTGGCGCAGGGCTTCGGCTCTCTGGGCATGGTAACCAGCGTGCTGATCTGCCCCGACGGCAAGACCCTGATGGCGGACGTGGCCCACGGCACGGTCACCAAGCACTTCCGGCGCCACCAGGCGGGTTTCGAGACGTCCACCAACTCCATGGCCACCATCTACACCTGGACCAAGGGCCTTCACCACAGAGGCAAGCTGGACGGCAACTCCAAGCTCGTCTCCTTCGCCAAGACTCTGGAGAACGTCGCCCTGGAGCTCGTTGAGTCGGGCTTCATGACCAAGGACCTCGCGCTGTGCGTCAAGGGTTTCAACAACGTTCAGCGCGTCGACTACCTCAACACGTTCGAGTTCATCGACAAGGTGGCCGACAATATGACCACCAAGTACAAGCAGGTATTCACGGAGGAAGACGCCTGAATGGATGAGCACCACGTGTGGGCTTGTCGAGTGCTTCGGCCGTTTGCCTTGCCACTTTTTTCATCTTTATTCGTGGTCGGTCATTCTATATATTTTTGTTTGCAAACGCTTTTTGAAATCGTGATTTACAAGCAAAGTGTAATAATAAAACGCCGCTTATATTGCCGATTCATCGTTTGGTCATTCGGGTTGTCCTCACTGCTTCCTGGGTTTTTTTAAGTGGCGTGGCTGCGCTGAAAACACGTGCATGTGTACCAACGTGCGTATGTACCAGCAAAGTGTAAAAGCAAGTTGAGTTTCAATCGGTACGTTAGAGAGCCCTGATTACAAATAAACCGCTGGCAGCAGCAGCAGTAGTCGACGCAAAAAAGTCCCAAACAGAGAGGTATCCCCCCTCTGTACAATCTTCCCCTATAATTTGCGACATCACAAATGACTTGTGAAGCAGTATTGGTGGAGCTCGCCGAGGCGTTTTGAAGCCAAGCTTTCTATGCCTCGCTGCTGGCGACCGCCCCGTCCCCAAAATGCACTGCAGGAAAACCGACTTAAAACAACGGGTTACACAAAATGGTGATGATGATTAGTGAAGGCACATCACGCGCCCCACGCAGAAAAAAAATACACCATCTTTCCGTAGGGGTACCCTGAGTAGTATGCAAAGCAGCTACGGGGTCGATTCAAGTGCCCATTAGTATTCAGTTCGTCGTTTCCGTTAGGTTGAGGTACGTAGCTACCGTTATATTTACAGTTTGGTTTCCATGGTAACTACAGCACTTTTTACTTACCGGAACTACGAAATGGGAAATTGCGTTGAGCCCATGGCTGTTTCGCATACTACTCAGGGTTCCCCTACGGGAAGATGGTGTAATTTTATTAGATGCGACGGGGCTATGTCCCTCCATTGTCTTTGTTGCGCCGTCCACACCCCCACTGCGCATGCTCGGCTTGCTGAACGCCCGGTGGTGTCTTACCCTCTAATGGCTCCTAGAGTGACAGTGTTTCCGGTGTCTTCCTGGGCCGTCCCTAGAGCATGCGCAGTGGGGGTGTGGACGGCGCCACAACAAGGGAGGTACATAGCCCCGACCATGAGATGCTGGAGCGACAGTGTTGCCGGTGTCTTCCTGGGCCGGCACGAGACGAGCACGCTTCCCCTTAAAGGGCTCCTGGAGCGGCAGTGTTGCCGGTGTCTTCCTGGGCCGGTGGATGAACGGACGACGGACGACGAAGCCGAGAGCAAGAGATGCTTTGCATCTAAAACGATTCCCGTAGTCGGGATCGAAGATGGGTCCCCCCCGGTATGAGGGCCTTTCCGGCGAGGTGTGGGGATATCCTATGGGGATATCCACTCCTAAGGGTATATTAAAGGGACACGCACGATTTTTGTCGCGTACATTTTCTTTATTCCAAATGTAACACCTTAACCCACAACGGTTTTGCTGACCGCGCCCTAGAACTATTGAAATCGCAATTTCTAGATCTACCAGTCACACGTGTCCCGCCAAAAGGAATGCTGGAAATCATGGCAATGAGCCGTGCTGCAACATGCCAATTTAACTGCACGTGAGATTAAAGGAGGTGTTTAGAAACTTGTCCCCGGCTGAAACAACAATACTGTGCAACTTCTTCTTTTCCTTCGTGCGGTTTTTGAATCACGCGTTGGGACCGACGGAATTGTTTAGACACGTAAGGCAGTGCCACGCTTACACACTACATGTCGCCACCTTTCGACTTCAGGAATTGTATTCCAAAATTAAAATCATTTCCGCCTGTTTTAGAAATTATTTGCGGTTACCCCAGCACATCAGACGGTGGATTTCATATGAGCTGGAAGACGTGCACTCCAGAAAAATCGGTTGTCCGTCCCTTTAAGGCCTTTTCAATGAAGTACTTCCAGATGGTCATACTGGGACACCGAAGCGTAAGGTTTCGGTTGTTTTATTGCGAAAGCGTGTCGTGTCTTATAAGGCGAAAAACCCGGCGTTGCAGGCGGGGTCTCGTCCCGAAGTTCCCCGCTCCTTCAATTAAATAATAAAAATTCGCCGCATTTCCCCGAGGGGAAGAATGTGAAAGTGCGAATGCACGAGTTGAATTTGCGCGGTTCGGTAATGTTCGCGAAAGAGAGATCTCACACACACACACAACTACAAAGAAAGAAAGATGCATTTATTCACAGACACCTATTTGTGTTGTCGTTGTACTTGATTGCTAGAGCGGATCTCAGCTTTGAAATTTTGTGTCAGTACTCTAGCCCTTCTCACGCCCGATTCCTGGCCAATCCCCCACGTGGGTATGTGCCATGTCAGCGGCCAGGCTGCGCGCGCCCATCTCCACGTGCGCGGACATCGCCGGTGGACGCAGGTTCAGGGTCGCTTAAGAAGTGCATTGCACTTAAAAAAAGCGTCCTGGACGGCATATCTACCGCAGGAACACGCGGGGGCAGCCAGGGGACTTACCCACCGCTCTAAATCTCCACAACAAGCACGGGGTTCGTGTTTGTACGGCAGTCCACTTTCGTGCCTTGGTGGCAAAAGCGACACGAGTTCAACGGCCCATTGTGTGCGTGTCACGCTGGTTTCTTGAAGCTGACATAAAACAGACTCGCCGCTTCTCAGCGCGGACTCTGTAGTGGTCTTTGTACTGGTCATATCATACCCACTCAGAGGGATTGGCCAAATACGAGGCCAGTTTCCTTCAGTGGCAGGAACTCAGGAACGCGGTCTGACAGTCAACTAAGCGACGTTACCGCACCGCTGTTCCTGAGCACCCCGCGTGTACAGTCAAACCCGGCTATAACGAACCCGGATAGAGCGAATTATGCTATATATCGAACAAAAATAATTCAGTTACGGAAATACATGGGAAAGAAACATAACGAAGTTCACATCCGATATATCGAACTGGGCGCGCCTACAATGGCCCCCGAAATGCATGGTCTCGGAGCGGTGATTGAGATGTGGATTGGCCGTGACCACGGAGCAAGAGTTGCGGCTGAGACATTGCGCCTTGCACGGAGCGACGTGACGCCCGACACTTTCCGTTTCCGACGCGCGGGACTCACGACAGAACCCGCGCAGTCAGCGAGTCCGGACCAAGACAGCAGCATCGGTGAACTGTGGGAAGAGCTCCCCCACGTTCCCGATGATGTCGCGAGTGAAAGACGTCCGACGCTTTAAAGGGACACTGAAGTGAATTTGTCAAGCTCCCGTTTTTGCTTGCACTGTGTAGACTGGCTCAAATTAACACACTATTCATCGTTTATCCGGTTGACAAATCGGTAATTATTTAACAAAGCGCGAAAGAAGAAAAACTACTATGCGCGGTTTGCGGCGGCCGCACCAACTAAAGGCTGTGACGTCAGGAGGGGGGGGGGGGCACCGTGATTGGACGATGCCCAAGGTTAGCAATCAAAAGTTTCGGTTTCGGTTCTGTAAAACAACATGCTTGACATCTGATGGCGTTGTTGGATGGGCATTCTCGATTTTTCAATTATCGCCGTACCGCGCTCCTGCCATGTTGTCGGCTGTCAAATGTCTAAGATAAACCTCCCAGGGCGGCTTGGAATCGTAGAAATCACTAGACGAGGCCTACGCAGTGGATGAACGCCCTCCGCGTCACCGCAGACTCTCAAATGCCATGCACTTTTCCCGCATATTCGGAGCTTGCCTCACTCATGTCTGTTCGTAAAAAGCTAGTTCGCACCAGGCCAAGGGTGTGCTGATTCAGGCCTGGGCCCACTGCCCGCAAGCAGTCGGTGCTTGGGGCAACAGCACGCCAACGAGAACTCGCTAGCGCGTCATTGTCAGTATGCGCGCGTTCTGCGATCTCGCTCGTGGAGCAGTGAACGTTACGGCCCAAAAAGGTTGAACTCAGTCCAGAAAACATCGGCCGCATACAAAAAAATCAACTTTAAAAAAAAAAACAAAAAAAACACGTACTCTCGGGGATTCGAACCTGCGACTTTCAAAACAGTAATCCCAGCGCCTCAAACCACTAGGCCACGACCCGGCTGGATATATAAGGTCTATAATGTATAACCAGTTTACACTTTCATTTATTTTAAGTATTTCAAGTACTTTATGTGACTATTTGTTGTATATCACTCCTGCAGTAAGTGTCCCCCAAACTTCCACAATATCTCACGCCTTGCAATTGCATTTCTTTGACGGAAAAGCGTTCGCAGATGTGCGGTCGTGCTGCTGACCGCTGTGCTTGTTTACCCAGCGCAAAAAGTGCTTCCTGCTCCCTAGTTTTGCGCTGTACGGTAAAAGTTTCAGGTGATTTCATTTTCTTAGTACCTATATTGACTTCGCTGACTCTTCTCCCGCCTTCAATTGGCCTTAGATTTTCCTACTACCGTAAAGTCAACGAAGCGTCGCATGTGCACTTGTGCAGCGCTTGTGTGGAGCGACCCGGACTCTGAGTTTGACACAGTGTACAAACTAACAACGTAAGGAAAGGCACATTCTTTCATTCACAAAGGTGTTGTGGCTTAGTTTCAATTGAGCGAGCGAATAGCGACGACCCGTCGGCGGCCGGCGGACGAAACGCTGGGCCGACTGACTCGATCGGTAGGTCGGCTGGTCGGCGAACCGTGCAGTAGCGCAGCCATTTTCCAGCTCATCTCCTGCTGACGTCACACGAAAACGCCACAGAAAATGGGCGAGCGTAAAGAGAGGAGGACAGCATTTTCGAATTGATTTTTCTACTAAATAAATTCGCGTAAACGCGGCCAGAGTGGTCGAAACAATGCCTACGGACTCCGAACTACAATTTGCGCTAGTAATCCCGCAATGTTTACAAATCACTTCAGTGTCCCTTTAATGAAGCGCTTTCGGCAGTCGATGGGCTCCGCCAATGCTTCTTAGATTTTGGAGGACGCGGACTCGAACTGGTGCAAACAATGTTTCGTGTAGAAAATGCTATGCTAGTTGAAGCCGCCATAACGAAAGTGAAAACAAAAATCACCGCTTTTTTCTTCGCGAAGTAGGCAGTTCAGGCGAAAAGTAGATTTATTACTTGCAATAAATGGATTATTCTGGGTATGTTAATGGATACTTTACTGTGTTCGTTTCTGCATGCGGGGATGGTGGAGTCGGGGAGGAGAAGGGAGGGGGGGGGGGGGGGCTCCTGCGGATTGCGAACTTGTAACAATAAGTTCGTTATAGGCGGGTTTGGCTATATCGAACTATTGGATATATCGAACTAATCGCGGCGCATATTGCAGTTCGCTATAAACGGGTTTGACTGTAGGTAGACCCACGTTTGCCTGCGTGCTATACAAAAAGGAAACAATTATCGCTCGTGTGATAGCTTGCTGCTAACTTGCTATGTCACGCTGACTATTGAAGTTGACTCGGAACAGAATCGTACATTTTCAATGGCAACATTCCGTTCCCAGATATATGTACAAGTCCGGCACTTCCGGCAAGATAAAGAACGTTAAACTCGTTGACGTGACGCGCACCGCCCCTAAAGCTACGTCTATACACTAGCGTCGAGGAGGAGGAGAAACACTTTATTTGCAAACTGGGTCTAGGGGAGAGGGGTGGCGGAGGATGCGATCTTCTCCGCGACCTGGGCGGCCCGGTTGGTTAGTGCTAACTGCACTTCCGGGTCGGAGCTCTCCAGGCCTGCTCCCAGTGTAAGGGGGAAGGAAAAGGGGGAAATGGGTCGTGGGGACACTCGCAAAGGGAATGGTAGCGGGTATCCGGTTGGAGACATTGAGGGCAAAGAGGCGAAGGGTAGAGATTGGGTTGATGCGGTGAAGGATAGTTCGGCAGGGGGTTGTGTGGGTTTGAAGTAGCCGCCAGTGGCGAGCGGCTTCGTGGGTGAGGGAAGGGTGTGGGGGAGGATATATCCTGCGGAGGAGGCGGAAGTGCTGGGTAATGTCCCGAAACGAGACTAGAGCGTCCCGGAAGGTGGGGGTGCCGTGGGTAGAGCCAAAAAAGGGGCCTGCTCGGGTGACAAGAGCTCGAGCTGTACGGCGGCCGCTTCATTGGCTTCTGTTCCCGTGTGCGCCGGGGTCCACAGCAGAGCCACGGGGTGGGATGGTGTTCTGCGGGAGAGGAATTTGAGGGCGATTGGGGAGAGTAGCCCTGCAGAGAAGTTGCGAATTTCCGACTAAGAGTCCGAAAGGACAACTCTGGGTGTGGGAGACTGTACTAGGGTGAGGGCGATAGCCGCCTCCTCCGCAGCGGTAGCTGATGTTGTATGCATCGTGAGTGCGTCTAAGGGAGGACTGTCGAGCGATGAAATGACGGTTGTGGCGAAAGCCGGCTTATCGTGGTAGCTAGCTGCGACGACGTATAAATGATGCTGGGTGGGAGGGAGGGAATGTGCGCTGCAGATGTCTTGACCTGGCCAGTCGGCGGTCGGCGTGGTGGTGGGGGTGCATATTGCGAAGCAGTGGGCGTACATGCAAGAGTTGGCGTAGTGTAGTGGGAATAAGGGTGGCCATAGGTGAGGGGAAAGGGGAGGTCAGGTGGGCCGCTGCGAGAAGGGCGCGGCCGGGATGCGTGCGCGATAGCCTGGCTGTCTGGGCTGTGCGGTGGGCTTCGATGATTTCATCGACGGTGTTGTGAATGCCCAGAGCTAATAGACGGCTGGTGGGGCCGCTGGGAGGTATTAGAAGCGCAACTCGGTATATGCGTCGTAGTAGGCAATCTAGTTTTGTTTTGTGGGAGGCATTGAGTTTGCAGTACGAGAGGTAGAACGTAAAGCGAGAGAGTACGAAGGAATGAAGAGGTTGCAAGCGTTCAGGTTCGGAAATGCCATGACGCCGTGTGGTGATTCTTCTTAGGAGGTTGAGTGTTTGAAGTACGTGCGATCGGAGTTTAGTTAAGGTGGTCGCGTTGCCCCGGTTGGCCTTAATGGTGAGACCTAGCACGCGGAAGGAGTAGACATGAGGGACGATATGGTTGCCGACGTAAACTGTGATGGGAGGTTCCGTGGGGGGTTGCTTGCAAGGGGGGTGCAAAAGAAGTAGCTCGGATTTGTGCGAGAAGCACTGGAGGCCTAACCGAGAAGCAGTTGCTTTGACAATGTCTGCGCCTTCCTGGAGTGTGTGTTCGATTAGAGCATCGCTACCTGATTTGACCCATAACGTAATATCGTCTGCATAGATAGAGGTGTGGAGATTTGTGATGGAGGACAAGGCAGTGACCATGGGGATCATCGCCAGATTGAATAGAAGAGGAGATAATATCGAACCCTGAGGTGTGCCTGTTGCGGGGAATGGGAAGTTCGAGGTTTGGAGGGGTCCGAATCGGAGAGTAGCCGTGCGGTCACGAAGAAAGGAGGAGATGTAAGAGTAGGTACGCGCACCGAGTCCAAGCGAGTTTATAGAGTTAAGAATGGCTACGTGAGAGACGTTGTCGAATGCTTTGTGGAGATAAAGTGCCAGAATGGCCGAGGTGTCCGCCTTAGAAGGGTTAGCTATAATGTCGTGATAGAGACGGAGGTGCGTATCCTGTACGGACAGCCCTTGGCGAAAACCAGTGAGAGTGTGTGGGAGCAGGTGATGGATTTCGAGGTAGGTGGTGATCCGCGTGTTGATGATATGCTCGAGCAGTTTTTCAAGACAAGAGGTGAGTGATATCGGACGGGGGTGCTCCAATGTAATAGCTTTGTGTGGTTTAGGAATGAATGAGATGTCAGCATGCCGCCACGTTGATGGGAGCGTGCCTCGAGACCTGGGGTGGTTGAAAAGGGCTGTGAGGGAATCTATCGTATGGTCAGTAAGTTGTCGCAAGATCTTATTGGTGACCTTGTCGGAGCCTGGAGCGGTTTGTCGACGTAGTTGGGATATAGCATGCCTGACATCAGCAACAGTAATTTCCTGATCGAGGGAAACATTCGGAGGTCCGGAGTAATGGGGAAGGGAAGGGTTCTGCGATGAGGAAGTAGGAATGTACATGGATCGAAGCTTGTCTAGAAGCTCAGCGGACGTGCCTGGGTAATTGTTTATGAGCGAGTGCAGGCGAGTACCTGTGATGGTTTTGGACGAAGCAGGGTCAAGGAGGTGGCGGAGGAGGGCCCAGGTCTTTTTCATGGAAAGGCCTCCGCGCATGTCGTCGCAGATCTGATACCAGTGAGTCCGAACGAGTGTGGCGGCTTGAGCATGCATGGAAGCTTGTAGGCGAGCAAGTTTGCGTTTGAGCGCCCTTGGGCGTTTGTGGGAGCGCCAGCGCTTTTCGATATTCCGGTAGGCTTCCCACAGATGGAGGAGGTGGGAATCTGCATAGGGGCTGTTATGACTCACCGACGCCATGTTTGCGCGGGTCAGTCACCCGCCGGTCGACCTCCCCACCGCTTGTCGACGGAAACGAAAGGAAGCCGACACCGCGGCGGCGGCCACTGATTGACAGCGGCTTTTGAGCGGTGTTTAGTGTTGTTGCCCAAAAGGGATTAAGGAGCCGCCGCTCGTCCCCCGGCCTAAGCAACTGAACGCGTGTGCGCGTGAAAGCCCAGACGGCGACGACCGGACAATGGGACCCAGTGGCGGCGGCAGCACAGCGAAGAAGGCAGTGGCAATGGTCAAGCCATTAACCCGTCCTGGAGTGATTCCACGAACCTTGTTAATCTGTGCTGTTAGGCTCCCTGGGAACGCAGCGCGCGGCAGACACCAAAAGAATACGCGGCGCCGCGCGGGTCCTGACGAGTGGCAAGGGTGTGTGTGTGTGCGTGTGCTGTGCATCTGCCGACATACCTGAAAGGCGTGTCCCTACCCGAGGGCGGTGCTTCACAGCGAGGAACGTACACATCACCATTGGTCCGCATTGTTTTGTATGGGGATCCCTAACCTAGGGAACTAGGGATCGGGGGTCAACAAAAAGGGCGTGCTGCGGCCCGCCAAGAGCGGTCTTCTGTCTTCATCTCGACAACTCACTGTAAAAATGTAAATAAACCCGTTGAGTTTGCTCTAAGCTCTCCCCTAGTCCTGGCTCGACGAAGCGAAGGCGACCGGCCCCGCTACCAGCAGACTGCGGTCGCTACAACTCGCAACGAGACGCAACAGGGCTGGGAAGCTCTGGGTCAACGGGTTTGTCGTGACTGTGTTTTATCTCCATGATATCACGAATCCATTGCTCGAGTGCGCGTTCATCGAAGTGAGTGATGGCGCAGGTAGCGTAGCACAGTTAGTACGGAACGCGTCCCAATCAGTGATGTGTTGCGGTAGTGGCGTGTGGGTAAAATGATGGGCAAGATGGAGTGTGGTCTGAATGATGTAATGATCACTACTCAGGGTGTCTAGAAGGGTCTGCCAGGACACTTTTGGCGCTCGATGCGAGAAGGTTAGGTCGGGGGTGGTGTCCCGTTGAACACTGTTGCCTATGCGGGTAGGGGTTTGAGGGTCTGTTTCTAAGGTGGGGCGGAGGTTGTGTGAAACTTCCAAAACTAGACGGCCCTTGCGCGTGGTACGAGTGTAACCCTACGCTAAGTGTGGAGCGTTAAAATCGCCAACAATAATTAAAGGGTTGCGGCCGGCGGTGCGAATGGCATGCATGAGGAGGGTGTGGAAGTTGTGATGTTGTTTGGGTGTACCGCAAATATTTAAGATGTGTATTGAAGGTTGTGAGGGTTTGCAGGGAAAGATGGTGACTAAGAGGTGCGGTATGGTGGTGACGGGGAGGGATGCGACGCCAGCCCGCAAGTTGCGTTGTACCAGCTGGGTACATTGGGAAAGCGGGGGTCTTGGAAGGACTGATACCAGCAGAGTTTGGTGGCGGGGCGTGTTTCCTGCAGTGCAATGACAGCTGGGGGTGTAGGAGTAGTGGTGATGTATGCCTGGAGGGTAGCGCGTTTGGACTGGAAACTTCTGCAGTTCCATTGCCATAGTACGAAAGATTTAGAGGCCGGCATCAGGTTCGGGTTCCATGGGTAAGGGTACACTGGAGGGCGCAGAAGACGCGAGAAACGGGGAGTTGGATGGGAGCAGTTCCTTGATACAAGAGAGAAACTCATTGTGTAGGCCTGTAATGGAGTCCTGCATGGCTGTTTATGAGGCGACGAGGGAGTTGTGAGGGTTTAGGTATTCTTACCTCTGAGCGTGGAGGGCTTCCGCTAGGACAGGGTGAAGGGGTGTCGGGGTAGTGGGAGGGTCGTCTTGGGGGGTGTCTAGGGAAGAAGGTTTTCCGAAGGCGAGCTCATGATTTTGTCGCCGGAGAGTCTAATTTTCTTGGCGAAGCCTGAGTACTTCCGCGCGAAGATTGCGAATTTCAACTAAAAGGGGTGCGTATGTAAGGGGGACGTTAGGCTGGGAGGGGGGTGTAGTAACGGGGGCAGAGGGCGCCTGTGGGAGCCGGCCCTGGGAGCTCACCTGTACGTTGGATATCGATGATGTAGTGTCTCGAGGCTGTCGGGCGGCCTGGCTGTAGGTCTTGCTGCAAGCAGAAGAAACAGAGGGGGAAAGTGGCTCGCTGTCGGTAGTGCGAACAGGAGTTTTTGATAGCTCAATTTGCGCGTCGCGAAGCAGGATTGGGGGGGGGGGGGGGGGGTGGCTTCTGTGGGCGGCGCGGTTGAAATCGTTTGGTGCATCCAGCAGCTCCTGTGAGGTGATTCTCGCCGCATAAGACGCACGTGGGGATGCATGGTTGCTGGTCCGTAGGGGAGACGGTGCCGCAGGTGGTGCAGCGGGGGGTTGGCGGAAGATGTGGACATACATTCTTGCGATGGCCGGGTGTCCAGCAGTTGAAGCAGGCTTCTGTCTTGCGCTTGAACGGGTAGCAGCGAAGAAGGGCGGCGCGGTATCGAACCCAAAAGGGGACGACGGTGCCGCTGAAGAGGACTTGTACCAAGGTGGAGTTGTGGCGACACTTAGCGTCGAGGATTTGGAGAGCTCCATGAGTTGTATTTGATGAGGCTGCGCAGGATGTTGTCGGCAGAGTCCATGGGAGGGATGTCGAAGATTACCCCAGTGGTGGTGTTCGATGGAGGTGGAATGTGGTTGGCTAGCGGCAATACGGTGCCATTGAACGCAAGAGACGTCAGCGAGAGGTATTGTTGGGCACGGTTTTCGGAGGGAGCTGATAACGAAGTTGGAGCGGTAGTGGATGCGAATTTGATCCTCGACGGTGGTTGGGATATTGGCATCGGCGAGCTGGGCAGTTGACACGCTGTGGAGCGCTAGGCCACCTTGTGGGCGCAGAATGACTTTGATGTCATCGTCGGGTTGCGGTTAGGACGCTTGGGCCTATTGCGCTTGTTGGTCGGTGGCCGTCGCGGGGTGTTCGCCGGTGGGGGCGGCGTGGTTGATGCGTTGGTGGACTGCCGGCGATGCTTGCGACGTATGCAGAGCCAGCCGGGTTCGTTGAGTTCTTCGGGAGTGGCGGCGCGGCCTTCTACGGCGCACTCCATGTTGGCGAAGGGAACGTCGGGTGGCCAGGCGATGCTGTTGGGCCGCGTGGCGAAGTGAGGGGGACACGGCATAGCTTGCGAGGAACGGCGCGCAGCTAGCGATGTGCCGGCGTTAGGGCTAGCGTGGAGTGGTAGCGTGGTCTTCGAAGAATGGCTTGTCGCTCAGGGAAATCGTGATTCCAGCTCACCTTGGGTGGTATTCGAAGAATGCGGGTGACGAGCTGAATCGAAAGGTGGTAATTCTGGGTGGCTGCAGCGTCGCAGAAAGCTCATCAGGCTACAAAAACCGGGAACGAAGCGGGGGGCGACCGATCTGCTCGGTCACCTGGAAGCTGTCCACTAGCGTCGGACGTGCCCTGCCAACGGCCGCCAGCGGCGTCGCGCCGCAGCCTTCAACCGCAGCGCGGCGCGATGCCGCTGGCGGCCGTTGGCAGGGCGTCACTGCAAGTTCGACGCTATATTGTGCACGTATATATACCTTAAACCGATGTAAGGGGCGCCAAATCACTCGTATTTGCGAACAGAATGCGTAAAACTGAGTGAAGGAAATATTCTACAAGAACAAAATCACTTCCCGGGGGAAAAAAATACTCAGCATTGCTGGGTCGAACCAACACCGTTCGCGTTAAAACCAACACTCGGCCACCGAGGGCGAACAGCGGAGTTCTATTGCTCATAAGAGAAGAAAAATCAAGGTCCCTTTCTTAAGAGAAACATGGTTAAAACCCGAAGCTGTCTCCCGTTCAACGTGAATCCAAAACCCAAAACTGCTTCGACCGGGTCGGCGAACGCGCGATCAGATAGACGTCGGCTTCATAACACAAAAGACCCAGGTTCGGTTCCGACCTCCGGAACAGTGTTTTATACAAGCGAAGGCACATCACTTTCGCCTATCATCGTCGTCCTAATTTTGCGAAACCCTCCATGTGGAGTTGGCGTTCCTGCAGTGCTCGTTATGTAGCGACATCGAACGACATCTGTGACGCACAGATAGCTTCGCTTTAAAAGTGTTCAAGTCTAACCAATAGACTTCGGAGTGCACAGGAAGCGAGGGTCGTTTCACTTTGGGAACATAATTTCTAACCTCAGCGCGCAGCTCCGAATAGTCGCAGTACTGGTACAGTGACTAGCGGGTCCCGGTACCCGCCGCCGTACACTCGTAACAAAAAAGCTCGTAAAAGGGTAGTAACGGCTGTATTTACTAACTCCTTACGAGCTTTACTACCTCCCAGAACGGTACGTAGATCCTTCCACTAAGTGTGGAACTAGTGTAGACCCTGCACTTAGTAACTGCTGCTTGTTTGATACTAACAGTCACTGACCAACAAAATTCGATGAAGTATTGAACGTAATAACTAAAGCACGTTTCCCACTCCAAATCGCGATGAAAAAGTTTTTTTGCAAATCCGCATGCTGACTTGTATATGCTCAATGCATAATTCTAAAATTATCGCTAAAATATTTGATTTTTGCGACCACACCACCAACTCTATCAAATGACTTTCCGATGCTAGCTGTAAAATCAAGAAGAGCAGATGTATTTCCAAGGTAACTAAGTTATACTCGCTCTCCTATCACCCAGGAGGAGGCTTACAGCGCCATGATGGCTGCCAAAAAGAACAGCGCCCCGGGATCCCATGGTATCACAAGTGCGATGATCAGGAACCTCGGTGACAGGAACCTATACCAACCTATACCTATACTATCAGGAACCTATACCAACAAGCCCAACTCGCAGTTCTTCTAAAAGTAGAAGAACTTACAGAAGATATTAACAACAATCTGTGAATCAAGGGCGAAGTTCCTCCCGAATGGAAGCACTCAGATGTCATCACAACACTGGAACGAGGAAAAAGGCCAGGAACCGACGCACTGAGACCCATATCTTTGAAATCATGTATGGGGAAAATGTTCGAAAGAGTCGTTATGAACAGACTGTCAAACTTCATCGAAGACAACAACCTTGTACCACACACCATGTTGGGCTTCAGAAAGGGAATCTCGACGCAGGATGCATTTATAATCCTCAAAGAAGAAGTGCTACAGAACATCCCAAGAGGAGGCGAGCACCTTATCTTGGCTTTAGATTTAAAGGGAGCCTTTGATCATGTGTCCCACAGGGCCATTCTACAAGAACTTAACGAATTGCACTGCGGAGTGCGGACATACAACTACGTCAAAGCCTTCTAATTAGACCGCACAGCATCCATTGGGATTGGAGACGTTCGCTCCGACTCCTTCATAATGCCCAACAAAGGAACGCCACAGGGATTTATTATCTCTCCCTTTCTTTTCAATATTACAATGATTATTATAGCAAAGAAACTCCAAGACATCCCAGACATAGGTTCCATTTTGTACGCCGACGACATAACCATGTGGGCCACTAAAGGCTCCCTGGCTCAAAAGGAACAGGCACACGGCAAATGAAAAACTCATGAATTTCGGCGTGTCCAACATTTTTGAAGAAATTTGTGAAGCTGCCCTTGTTTCACAAAAGAAAAGGCTGCAAAAAACGAGAACTGGCAGGGCCATTCTGCAAAGAGTAGGCTCCAGGTTAGATGTACAATCAATTGTCGACAAAAAAGACCTCAGCAACGCAGCCAGAGAGAAATTGAAAGTGCTCCTTATTCCAAGAAACATGGACCCCCACTTGCATGAAGGCACTAGGCAGCGATCACTACATCGTCCAACTTCAAATCCCACACCGCAAAACCAATCAGTAGCAAATTGGCACGGCCAGACTAACTGACAGGAAAAAAATTCGCGCAAACTCCCCCACCGATCCCATCGACGATATAGAAGAATGGACCGCACAGCTCCTCACAGGAGCCTCCAAACATACCAAAGAGTTAACGCTAACTGAAGATAACCCAGCCATTGATGCCCACCTCCTCCACCTCTGGGAAGCCCGAAACGGACTGGAGAAAACGCAAAACAAACCGTAAGCTGCGGATACGCATCGCCAAACTCACGGTCGAAGCAGAAACTTACGCTCGTCAATTAGGTCAACAAAACTGGTCTGAGTTTTGCAATAAACTTCAAGGAACCCTGGGAACCCGTCGCACCTTGCGCCTTCTCCGCTCCCTCATGGGAACAAAAGAATCCAAATCGACTACGGCGCATCAACTACGAAGACTGATACACAACGATCCAGGCACTGAGCAAGACCTGGTTTTCTTCTGCTCCTATGGTTTCTTCTGCTCCTAGCTGAGTCAAGCCTTATATGTACTCCTCGAAGGGGAATAACATGTATCGCGAGGTCCACCCTGTCCACCAAAACGCGCGCAACATGTTGTGTAATTCAAATGTACCGCCTGAATGCAGTCTTGGTCTTGCCCATCGCGGCTACTATCTTCTAATTTTCTCGCAAGTTGGCTTATGCTTTACGTTAATATGTATTTTGGATAAACGTTTCAAAACAAGAATGAGGGTTACACTGTACATTCATTTTGAAGCGTCAATGTGCTTTCATTGCTTTCACTACTGAGTGCCGCTATGCGTGCTTCTGTCGCTACTGTTGACATCATGGAGGATTGACATGCGCTAGCAAGCGTGCGTTGCCCTTCGGCTGCGTTCAAGTCCCGGGTCCAAAACTCGCTTCCAAGGCACTCCACCTCGATTTGAAAACTAACTCTAAGTGCACCGCACCTTTTATAAGTCTGCTGTGAGCGGTGCTTTGCAGTGACCTCCGAGCCGTGGCGTGAGTATAATACGCTTTGAAACGCGACGTTTCAATGGAAGAAAGCCGGTGGACACGACGGAGGCTATTGTCTGAACTGTATTTGTCGGGACAGTTTATTGGGAGTTTAAAAGTGTTTTTTCGATTGTTTAATACGTTGCTTTCAGCGCAAAACTCTCTGCTGTTCGTGACATTTCGCCACTTTTGTTCGGCACGCGACTTCAGCTTAACTGGAACCCTCTTTCATTTTTCATTCTGGACCGCTCGGAACTCCTCAAAAGCAGCTCCGTATTTTGTTTGTCCATAGAATTTCTATTGCGAAAGAAGACGAAGAAGTAGCTTTATTTCCACAAGGAACCTCTAGTCCGGAGTTGCCGGGATAGTCGACAGGGCCGTCTCTGCGCGTTCAGTGTCCTTTGCACTTCAGCGCTAGAGTCGGCCAGCCTCCTTTCCTATGAAGTGGGGGTAGGATTGTGTCATGAGAAGTTTGGGCTGCCCAGGTACTGTTAAAAACTGTTCTTTACGGAGAAATAAAAGACCGTATGTCCTGTGGGATTTTCGCGATTCCGGCCTAAAATTCGGGTTTCAAAACTGCGTTTTCTTGTACAAGTGCACGTTGGGAAATCAAACGCCTGCTTTACGACCGGCTTCTAAATTCATGCCGTGGCGTCTGAAAGCGCACGTGCGCTTGGGTGGCTGACGAGAGTCATGGAGCAAGCGGTGCCCTCACCTGAGCATTTTGGTGAAAATTGAATCGACAAGCTCCAAATTTCAACTAGATGCCCTCTAGTCGAAAATTCAACTACCTGGCCTCTTGGAAGTGCTGTGGTTGTGTACAAAGTGCGTTCTAGCATGCAAGCTTGACGGGAGGGAAAACCCCTGGACACGTGTGTATGTTTTTGTTGTTGCTTTTCAGTACTAGCTGTGGAGAATTTGTCAGTGAAAGAGCAACAGCCAGCGAGCTGGACCGGCAGCCAAGAAATTTTATGTTGACCAGAGAGCTCGACGTTTCTGGAGTCGGGGAAACAAGCTAACGGCAACGTCGTCAGCAACCCACCCGTGTGTGGGCCGTGCATTCTGCGTTCTTATTTTGAATTGCTTTTCATTAACTTCTGCGAGCACATTGCAACTGTAGTACATCAGTAGTGGCTGCAAAAGCCATTTCGTCTGTTCACTGATGTCAGGGTTGAGCCGTGCTTGTGTATTGGACTGAATAAAGTGAGGCCCATGTTGTGATTCGCTGGGGTTTCGCAAATTCAAGCAATATTTTGCATCACTTGATGCTTCTGGAGCTTTATTTCGGCAGCCTCAGCTTCAAAGAAGTGCAGTCATGGCGTGTGTGTGCGTGTGTACGTCTTTTTAAATGTGGCCGGCTGGTGGTTAGAACTATTGCTGGTCCTTCTTTATGGGAACACCCTTTGATGCACAGAGGACCGCTTTCCCCTCTGCAGGTGAAGCGGTTGCCATGGCAACCAAAAAGGCGTCCGAGCTGTCGCTGGACGACATCCTGACAGTGTTCAGCGCCACAAAGCCGGTCACGAAGCTGGTGTCTAACCAGAAGCTCTTTGCCCCACCGGAGCCATCGTCCGAGGATGTTGAGGCTCATGCAGTGCCCACGAGAGAGTTGTGAGTGCGACACCAGTGTAGCCCAGGGGTTACACTGCTCCCCCACTGCCCCACTGAGTGACCAGACTTTTAAGTGTCATACAAGCCGCAGTTGCACGACGCCAGGTTGGATTGAGTTGGTTGGCAGTTTACAGTTTGTTAGAAGTCTGTTGGCATTTGGCGGGTGCTTATCAGTGTGTATTTCTAGAAATTTGGTGATTTTTTTTTTTTTGAAATAAATTGTTCTAACTTGATAGCTATTCAAAAGATTGGTGTCCAGCCTTGTTGCATTTAAAATTGCCATGTGTTTGGAAGTAAAGTTCCTGTGCAAAGCTGTGTCAGGTATGCCGAAACAAATTTTTGTGGTGGGAAAGGTTTGCAGTGCGAGCGACATCAATTTAAATGCATGTTTTTTTTTTGTTTTTTTTGTGGAGCTTGTTATAACACGTATATTGAACATGGCTGATGTTTCTGATGGCAGCATGCTTTTTTTTTTTTTCGATCTCTTGAAATATAAAAAAAAAACAACCTCTACACGTCAGCACTATATATGGGGTGGCTGGATGTCAGAAACTAGTGTAGGGTGTGAGGTCTACAGGCTGATAATAGGGTCAGCAGAGTTGTCAGTCACGTAGCCCTGAAAGCATTCAAATTTGTTAGTGAGTTCCTGCATGTCATCACTGTGAACGAACACCAGCCTAAATATCGACTTAGTGCTCAAAAGGATATGGCAGCTCACACTTATTGGATTACAATTAGCAGTTTCATCGCAGACTGGGATGATTCGTTTGAGCACATCACTGCACTTATTAAAGGGAGAGACCCCTGACCTGCGCTGACAGTAAATAGGCTAGTTTGGAATTCTTTTAAACAGAACCAAATGGGCTCTGCTATCTTAGTTAGTGGACTTTGAGTGTACAAAACACCCAAACGGGAAATGCTAAACGCGTTCCAAGGAACTTCCCTGGGTTGTAACATGTGCTGACTGTTACGGGCCTCTCTTATACACTGTGGTTTTGAAAAATGCTCGTTATTGGGATGAATGAGGAGAAGCGGAATTGGGACCTGTGGATCTTTTCCAGCCATTTTTGGTTTTCGCTAAAAAGACTATTCTAACTACACTATTCTAACTACAGGGCTTGTTATAAGTGGGCTTGACTGTAGCACGTTCTCAGTCCGCCTCGCTGACGGCACTCAGGCATTGTCTGCTGCAGACATTTACACTGCCGATAAAACTTCTCCATGGTCTTTGCAGAACCTAGAAAGGTGTTTCTTCTTGAAATCGGCCTTGACTGTATAAGTGTACACAAGCCTACGCATCATATTGAGATCATCACCGAATACCGGGAATCGTTCTTTCTTTTTTGTACTGGTCACTTGAGCTTTTTTTGTTTGGGAGCCGCAAGATGTGCCTTTGGAGCCACTTGTAGTGGTACTACTTTATTTTGCTGACAAAGCTGGCATATACAACCAATGCTACACTCCTTTAGTAATGATGTGTGGGGCAGAAACCGGGGGTCTCACTAAGCGATTTAAAGGGAACCTTTGATCGGCCCAACGGACTTTGGAAAGAAGATTGCTGCGGTTCACACTTGGGGATAAGAAAACAGCTGCGTGGATTAGGGAACAGAATATTGTTGAGGGCATTGTAGCTCAAATTAAGTTACGAAAATGGGCATGGCCAGGATGCATCGTGCCCATGAGGGACTACAGGTGGACCGTCCGCTTAACGGAGTGGCTGCCAATAGACCGTACACGCAATAGAGGTCGGCCAAGGACTCAATGGAGGGATGAACTGTGAAAGTTCGGGTGACAGGGTGGAGACAGCCGGCGCTCGATTTACATGGCTGGAGATCTGTGGGGGAGGCCTTTGTCCTGCAGGGGACACAACCAGGCTTGTGATGATGATGGTGACGACCGCTTTGCCTATGCAGTTCGAGTGGCAAGGACTACGTGAAGGAGTACCAGGAGCGGGAGCTGCAGTATCTCAAGAACGTGAGTGAGCCCTCCCTGGAGTTCCTTCACGCGTGTGCAGGCTGTTGCTGTTGGGGCTTTTCTTCCCCATGGTCCTCTGAATGAGCCGGTTAGTGAGGCTGCATAAAGGCTGAGTGAGTGTTTGTTGCTCGGTTGACCTTCTTTGGTGGATAAAAGTGTGGAAGTGAGTCTGACTCGGACGATCTTCCACACGCGGCTGCCGCGTCTACGCCACCGGTGTGGGTTGCAGGCAATGCTCAAAGACAACCGACGCCAACTTCGAAGGGGTTTATTCCCAAAACCACCTTAGCGCTCCCGTTTTCTACGTCGTCGCCGGGTCCCGCGTTGCTCGAGCGGCCGGAGTCGTTTAACTCCGGCGCCACCAGTAGACGATGGTCAATCCAGGCTGGAGGGCAAGTCCCGGGTCGCTCCGTCGCTGCATGCCATGATGCACCCACTCGGCACAACCAACCGGGTGTGCCCAGCGCCGCTGTCCAAGTCTCCGCCTGCCGCAGCTGACCGGCTGCGATGAGCGCTGTTGCCGAAGTTTCCTCTTCCGGCACCATCTCTCTGGAAGCAAGCGAACCCCACCGTCGCTGCCGCTTCTGTCGAAGTTGAACACGTCGCTTTCTCAGAGCGCCTTGTGTCTGCTAAGCGTAATTGGTCGGTATCGCGGGTTTCCACAATTCCCACGAAAGTTTGCATTTTGTGACACACGAGAAGGGCTTAACCGTGTAACTTAACAATAAATGATGAGAAATCGTTAAAGAAAGTGTTGCTGGAGCCATCATTTCAACAAGGGGACTTGTCTTAAGAAGAGTCCTCCTATTGTGGGAATGTTGGCGTCATCAGCGTCCCCATTTTTCAACGATTTCTCGTAATTTCAAGCCTCCACGTTCCTTTAAAGGGACAGACAACCGATTTTTGTCGCGTATATGTTCTCTAGCTCATATGAAAGCCAGCGTTTTATACAGCCCGGTAACCACAAGCAATTTTTAATCAAATCGGTGGAAATAATTTTAATTTGGCAGCAAACTTCCTGAAATCGGAAGGGTGGCGGTTCGTAGTGTCGAAACTTGGCACTACGATATGTGTCCCTGTCACGTGACCTGCAAACCTAGCAGCTACTGCAACTGCTGAAACGTTTATTTACGCATTGAAAACCTTTTAACACAAGTATTTATAGAAGGTTAAATTGTATATGTATTTCTAAACATTATTTTGAAAATTCTAAAGACACGCCGCCCGCCGCCGCTGGGTTACTCCCAGTGTGGCTAACTGAGCCACCATGCCCAGAATCAACGGCAGCGTTAAGTAAACAGACCCAGTGAAGGACATTTGGCGATTCTGCCTGCCAGAGGCGTTTGTTCTGCCAAAATATTTGATTTCAGTTTCCAAATAGGCCAACGGCATCTTAAAAAAAGCAAAAAAACGTCGCCTCCGGGGAGAATAGAACTTCCCGCCTCCACAACGTGAAAACAGATTCTACCTATCGTCTATCCCAACAGATGGCGCATTCGTGCACTATAGACCGTTGCATTAAAAAACACATAACGGAACAGGAAAGACTGAGATTCAAACTTTTTTGGCTGGGGACAAGTTTTTAAATATCGTTTTTCATTTCGCATACAGACAAAATTATGTTTCCGCGCTACTCTACATCATGGTTTCCAGCATCATTTTTGGGAGGGACGCATAAGGCTCGTAGATCTAAAAATTTCGATTTAAAAAGTTCTAGGGCGTTATCAGCAAAACCGTTTCTCGTCAAGGTGCTTTAAGTGATGCCCTTTCATTTGGGATATAGAATATATACTCGACAAAAATCGGTTGTCTGTCCCTTTAAACTCTGTGCCATTTAGATTTGTAGCAGACAGCACGGTCCTTGAAAATCCTCACACAGAGAGCCTTGAAAGTCCTTGAAAACCCTGGAGTCCATGTCACATAAACCAGCACGATCCCCGTGTATAGTGAAGCGTAGGGGACTCTGTGCTTTACGATGATAAGCTATACCATAGTTGAGTCGCATTCAGTTTATGGGGGGGAAAATCTCGACTCCCCTCCCAGGACCCTGCAACTAAGTTTTACTGTGCAACTAAGCTTGCAACTAAGTTTTACTGTGCACATCCATTGCGCCGTGCATGCCGAAACAGCTCCGGTGCACTGAGTCCCCATTAGCCCCTGAGGTTGCCTTCACGACTTGGTGCTGAGGTGCTTGCGGCATTCGGCAACCACAGAATGGCGTTTTCTTTTTTGCAGACAGTAGCACACTCAAGGTGTCTGTGGTTGCCCCCAAAATGGCTAAGTTTCTACGGTTTATATGGTTAAATCTTCTTAAAGGTAACTAAACTGAGATCGCTTCAGGGATGTCTTTTATACTCTTTCTTTTACCGGACTAATTTGCCCCAGGGATAACTAATTGGCTTAATTAAAACTCTACAGGATTTGTGTTACTGTGATCTGGAATGTGTCATCTGTGCCAGGAATATGTTTGATTACTTTTTTAGTTCTTTTAGACGTCGCAAAAGAAGTTTTACCATCATTTTGACACCTGAAATAGTTTTCACGTTAAAAGGAAGGTTAAAAGGCATACATGAGACATCCATTAGCAGAAAGCTAACTACCTATAGAGGCCGTGCACCTGGACAAAATTGAACTGGTTCCCCTGTTCAAGAGCTGGGGTGTGGTCAGTTCGTGGTGCCTTTCCGTGGCCGTTTGCTGGTAGAATAGCCTCCTCAATAGCATTGCTTCTGAATCCAGTCAAGGAAAATTTCACCCCCAACACGAGCATTTTTCACTCTATCACATATCCTGCGTAATCTTGTTCCTTTTACCAGCCAAGGTGTTTCGAACTGTTTGTGGTGGGTTCCCCTTATGCCATACATTTTTTATTGTATCAGTTTTTTTTTTTTTTTTTCTAGTTGCATTGCATGTGACCTGTTTGCACCAACCAAGTATGTTAATTCATTTAGGCATTTCCTCTTCCGAAATGTTACTTCAAGCATTGTTTCCCTTAATATATCTAGTTGTTCTGTTTCGAACCGGCCAGTATTTTTGCATTTGTCCTCTGAAATGTGCCTGGAAAGATTTTGTTTTTCGTTTTTTTTTTTTTTTAAATTTGCGTGTATTGGAGCTTCAAGTTTTTTCACGTATCTTTTGTGCGCTCAGAAGGCTGCTTGGTTCTTTTTTTATGCTTTAAATTGTAATCCGCATACTCAATGTCCCTCGGAACCTGCACCCGCTGTTAGGACTCAGTGGCCAAGGCGTTGTGCTACTGAGCCCAAGGACGCATGTTTAATGCCTGGCCGCGTTGGCCGCTTTTCACATGGAGGCGAAAAGACCTGCCTGTCAAGATTTCGGCACACGGTTCACGATCCCCGGTTTGTCAAAATTAATCCGGAACCCTCTGCTGCGGTGTGCCTCCTACCCCAGGTGTAGCTGCAGCCTGTTGAACACCCAAATTTCAAATTGTGCCTCCCTCGCTCCGTCGGAGTGCGCCCGTAGGAGCTCCGGTTCCCTCGGGGACTTTGGAGATGCAACCGAAGCCCATCTCTTTCCCCTTTTCCCTTCCCCCCCTCCCAGCCTGACGCCCCTCCGGAGGGCCTCCCCCCGGGCGGTCCCATGGGCCGGGGGGCGGGCGCACTGGCGGCGGCCTCCTCGGTGCGGGACGAGGTGTTCACGGTCACCGACTCCATCGGCGGCGTCCAGGCCCCCCTGGCCGACCTGTCCCTGGAGGAGACGCAGCAGGTCTACGAGACCTACTGTCAGCAGGCCCACGTGCCCAACCTGGACCTGCCCATCTACGAGTGCCGCGACGAGGTGAGCGGCCGAGCGGGTCCGGGACGCGGCACCACTGCCTTTTAAAGGGGCCCTGAATAGGCTTCCGACGGTTGCCATTTGAATCGTGCAATCGCTAGAGTACCCCTTCACGACAACGTATACCAAACATTACACCCAAGGGCCGCACAAACACGCAAAAAAAGATTCTTTCTTTCTTTCCTTGTTTACCTACCAATCCTCATCACCATGTTGCTGTCCTCTGATGTGTGATAAAATGCTCTGACACAGCCTGTATAACGTGCGAAGCACTGAACAGTATGGCGCCGCTATTGGTGGGGCCGAGTGAATGCTGTAGCCAATCAGCGTTCCCGGCTCTGGGGGAAACACAGGTGCACGTTTTAGCGAGCGGCGCTCCTTCATCGGCAGCACGGCGTATCTTAGTAGGGACCAATGTCCATCGTCGCCATCCGTCACATGAGTGTATAGCTGAGTGTGTAGATAAAGCGCGTTTGTTAGTAGGTATGAATAATGTTGAAAAACACGGAGGAGAGTCTCTGGAGGCGGAAACGCCTCTAGACGCGCGACTGCTGCAAGCATTTGCTTGCACGGTCCACAAAAAAGCCCACTCTGCACGATACGGCGTACACCACTGCAGCTAAAATTTGTCACCGCCTGCGAGAGCGGAGGTATTGCTGAAAATTGGTTTATAAATGTGGAGGTGAAAGATTGCGCTGGTGGCAATGCTAAGCCTTTTCTGCACAACACGGCGGCCTTGGAGGGCTGGGGTCTCTGCGACAGCACCGCATGTGGAAATGCTTTCAGGCCGCTAGTCATTGGTGTAAATCTTCAATTACTGTCGTGAGCGAGGATGTTGTAGTTGGGACCCCACTACCTGACCTTCAAATGCTCGTTTCCAATATTCTAAAATTGACATTCCGATGCGAGGAGCACGGCCGCACGGCAGTTGATGCAGGCTGACCGCCAACCGGCCCCGCTCAGCAGCAGCGGCAGCGGTAGGCGGAGCATGCCTGTCGACTGCTAAAAAAAAAGTGTGACGTACCGCCGAGCGGAGCCAATGGCTGCACGCATCTCGAACCACCAAGGGCCTCGCCCCGTTTCTCTAGGTGGTCTTGCGCCCGTTCGGTGACATCACAACTTCCACAGTGCTTTGGAGGTGCGATGAGAGGGTGAAAGCTCCAGGCCTTATTGCCGGCCCTTTTTAGTGAAGAATAACTTGGCTGATACTCGATGCTTTGAACTCTTTCGTTACACCGCCTTTTCAAAGTCGTTCAATTTGAACGGTACCTTGGGGCACCTTTTCATAGCGTTCCAGGCGTTTCTGGAACAGGTAAAGCTATTTGGAGTTAGCTCAGAAAATGCCCTTTCAAAATCGGCGTTGTTTTCATTTTTGCGACAAAAACGTGATTTTTGACGCGCCTTTGCATCACCTGGGTGTCGAGAAGGGGCGTGGTTATCGGGCGTCACTGCTACCAAAGAAGGATGTGTGCCACTTACAATTACTCGCATCAGCGTTTGGTTTTTGTTATCAGGGCACAAATATGAATCACAAGATGATTTTCAATCGTCAGGTTTGCACTCTGACAGTAATAATCCCTGAAATCGGCTGAGAATATCAAGCAGTGCCTGTTTGCAAAGTTACCTTATGATTTTAGGCAGTTTTATTTCCTTTGCGCACGTTGTTCTAAGTTGTGTTGTAGTTCTACTTACCACAAGACCATTCGTGAACAGTTTACAACAGTTTCGGTTTCCTTTCTGCATCGCAAAATTCCTATTCATAGTCTGAAATGCCAAAATTGTTCATTCGACTTGGTCAGTGATCACAGCTTTGTTATGAACTTGCAACCTGATGAATGAACTCTGTATTCCCACTTGTGTACATCTATAAATAGAGATATTTGCGTACAAAGTTTTGGGGCCAAGGAAAAAAGCTATATTAGACAGCTTCACTAGTCCTTGGCCCCGTCAGGTACAAAGCAATGACAAGGTGGTCAGCACGTGAGACAACAAGTAAATGAGACAAAAAAATCAACAAAAGACAAAAAGAGGCCGTAGTACTGCACAACCAAAAAAATGTCGAATATATCGATGAGTCTTTAGTCAACTTCTCAGCAAACTAATAATATCTTGTAGATTGGAATACATGGTATCCACGTTAGATTTGCTCAACTGGTTTAAGCAATGAAGTTATAATAAAAGACATCATCTGTGAGCCATAATTTGTTCTGGGGCACACCACAATCCATCTGTCAGGTTGTCGGGTAAGATAAGGTAGATTTCGCTTGGTAACGTTTGCTAATCAAAGAAAACTGTTTTGATGGTGGGAACGGGAAGCTTTTCTGTAAGCCATGAATAAACGGATTTCGTACAGAGTTCGTATACTGAATTTATTTAATTAAGCTATTCAGGGCAGTTCCCATAGATTGGTCTGTCTGAATATTGATAATTGCTCTCAGCGCTCTTTTTTTTGCTGAATAAATATTTTTGTTTATTTGTCTGCGTTGTCAAGCCCCAGACAAGTTGACGATAATTTAGATGAGACAGGAAAAGATCAGATGGACTTCTGTTGGAGCCTGGACTACAATGAGACGACGACGATGATGATCTAGGGAAATCATTGCTGTTATATTATGGGCCTTTTATGTTGGTGTGCCGATAGATGGGCCCTGAGTTACATCCTTCAGTGGTTCCGGATGGGAAACGGGGTGGCCCAGAGGGGGAGGAGGTGTCAACATGCCCGCCACCCGTCCTTTGCAGGTCCTGCGCATGGTGGAGACGTACCCGGTGGTGGTGATCCAGGGGGCCACGGGGTGCGGCAAGACCACCCAGGTGCCCCAGTACATCCTGGAGGAGTGCGCTAGCCGCGGGGTGCACTGCAACATCGTGGTCACCCAGCCCCGGCGAATCGCCGCCATCTCCGTCGCCCACCGCGTCTGCCAGGAGCGCCGCTGGTCCCTGGGCACCATCGTCGGATACCAGGTGCCGCCTCCTGCCTTTGGTGGCCTTTCTATTGCCCTGCGGGCTGTTGACACTTTGCTCCAGACACAGTCGAACTTGTTTGTGTCTAAGGCAACTTCCTGTGTACCGTAAAGTTTCGGAAAAATGCCCAGCCAAGGTACAGAGATAACTAGTGAAAAATACGGGATGGACGATTTTTCGGGTCAGGCGAAAAAAAACTTGGAAAAAGTGGCCGCACCGCCGACTAAAACTGTGGAGATATCAAGAAAAAATACAAGATGGGCGAACTTTCGGCTCAAGTGCGAAAGGGACAAAAAAGTGACCGCATCAGCACGTGATTAGATGATTCACGTTTATTTTGTTCACTCATCGGCGCTAAAGCCATTGATTTTAGAGGGTAAGCGATCTTGGGGGTCTTGTAGTAAATTGAATGTTTCACCCCTAAAGGGGTGTGGGCGATGTTTCGGGGGTGGGCGTTCGCTCAGAACTTCTTTATGGTAATTATTTTCCTGTCCAGAGCCACATTTGATTCCTTTTGGATGTGGAAATGTAGCAGCAGTGCCCTTTTTGTATGCACCTTTGTCGAGTGTTCCACAATTTTGTGCAACTGAGTCAATGAATCCAAGTGCTGCGCAACAACGTGCTTTGTAGGCCCTGCCTTTGCTTGGCCCATTAATCCACACCTTTGTGTTATGTTCAGAAGGCTGGTGATTGGTTGGGGCCCTGCTTGCTTCCTATATTTCCCTGCTGGTCCAGGCAGCAGGGCTGTTGTCAGTAATGCCCTCTGTCACAAACCGTTTGGGCGCAGGATCTTTCTTGAGGGTCTCGTAGCGTTCACTTTGCCCTCTGCCTAGTTGTCGGATGATGTTGAGCGGAGTTGTATGTTCGTGAGTAGTGTCTTAGGTTTTAGAGGCCTGTTATGTGATCTTGAGTATGCTTTGGGTTATCACTTCAACACGCTGAACTGCCACGTGCACAGAATTCGGGGCGGCTTTTAGTTGCGTACTCTCCTTTTCAGAGCTGGGTTCACGCGTATTCTTGGAAGTGTGGAAAACGCTTGAATTTTTTTAATTTGTTTTCAAGACCTTGAACATCCTGTAATCTTTCTAGACCCCTAAGAATCCGCGAATTTCTTGAATTTTTTACGTTAATAAACATAAAATTACTGAAGTTACGTAGGGACTGAGTGAGTGTTGCTTGCTGTATTTTCTTTTGCAAATGAATGTTCGCATTTTGCACCGCACTAAGAGTGCTCATCTGTGTAAATATAACAAACAATTATGGGGGATCGTTAAAGGATATGTTGCTCGAGCCATCTTTTAGACAAGGGGATTGTCCAAAAACAAGCCCTCTTTTCGAAATGTTAGCTTCAGCAGCGTTCCCCTTTTTCGACAACTTGTTATCATTTGGAGCCGCCATCTCTTTCTCTGACCATTGGTCATATTTAGATTTCTAATAGACGGTGTACGCCCTCCCAGAGCCTTGAAAGTCGTTAATTCAATTAAAGTTGCACAAACCAGCATGAACACAGCCGAAGGGAAGGTAAGGTTGAGTTTGAATTGAAACCCTGTTGTGTTTTCTTCCCTGTTGATTGCCCGCAGGTGGGCATGGACAGCCAGACGTCTGCGGACACCCGACTGGCGTACGTCACCACTGGGGTGCTGCTGGAGAAGCTGATCGCCAAGAAGGACATGAACGACTACACCCACGTCATCATCGACGAGGTGAGCGCTGGAGATGGGTGCACCGTGCCGCGCGGCAGTACTCTGTTTCAGCTTCAGTTTATTGTCACGCAAAGCACGAGTGGCGTGGTTTGATTGCCTAGACAATGGTAGGCGTTGCTGAAATGATTTAGAATGATACGGTGATGTCAATCAAACTGTTCACGTGAACTGGACGCTCTCATTTTTCTGATAATTTTTTTATTTCGCTTCTTTTCTTGTGTACTGTCCTGTTATCCATATGGACTTACTTTTTCCCTCACCGAAGTAGCACCGAGATTCCCTCACCGAGATTCTGGCAAACCTCTCGGCTTGCCGTGGTCTTTAATCTTTAGCACGTGTTAGGAATTTCGTATCTGCACGCTTCGGAAAGCAGCCGCAGGTTTCTCAACGCATAGCCAGATGCCCCGCAGAATTATTTTTTAGCCGAAAGATTATGCTCGCATGCCCGTTAAGCCCATTGAGTGAAAAATCCAGTGTTTGGCGTCAGCTTCCACGAATGAAAAACTAGTCCTTTGAAGGTGTTCCGTACCATGAGGCACTCAAGGGTGCGAGCTTAACCTTTGCAGTAACAAGAGTCGTCTCTTAACCTTTGCAGTCGTCTGCACTAGTGCATCACAGGTGAAGGGAGCAAAAGAAAAAGAAGCACACGTAAAAGCACTCAGGTTGATAGCGAAGCAGAGCTTCTCAAGGGGTAAGATTACAAAGTTCTTTGATAATGTAAGGCGGGAGCAAGGCATCCCAGGCTTTAACCTGTGCTATATTCATGCTTTTGCAACCACAACCCATAAGAAATGCTTAGATGTTTTTGGGTGTTTTTCTTTTTTGAGCCTTGGGATGGTTGGTGAAGGGTGAAGAATAAGCACTTGTGCTGTAGCTGCTTTGTGCACAGACCATGCTGCTCTGGCACATGTAAAAGCTCTGTACATATCCATTGACAGCAGTCTGAGGAGCTTTCTCTGGCTGTCTGAACAGGAGCTTTCCTGTTCAGAAGTTGAAGGTGAAGCGTTTGCATAATGCGTGGTATTATTGCCGATCGGGAGCTCAAAGCCTGCTGGAGTACGTCAGGTGGAATATATGCGACCATATTCTTGGTGAGGGGTTGATGTCGCTAACAGTGCACATGTGCTTTACATGCTAGCAGCTGTTATTAAAGCGCTAACCTGAGGTGTCTCATGAGGCGTGAAAGATGGCCTAGTTGTGGTCGTCGTCGTTGGCGTCAACATGAACGGGGCCAAAATGGCCGCCGTTGTAAAGAGAGAATTAATTGGGTTTGTGTGGGAATTGAACAACCCTGGTCGCCAGATCAGCAGCCAGTTCCCCTGACCCGGCACCCTGGCAGAAATAAGAACTAGCCGGCACACAGAGGAGAGCACGGACAGCAGAGAAGCGGTTGTGTGAATTGAGGCCAGTCTGTCTGTCGGGGTAATTCGCGCCAAAAGGCGAAGAGAAAAAGGGCGCAAACGTGATGTGGCAGAAAAGAAGACTTTGATAATTGCTACGCTTTCCACCTTCAAACCATGCAGGCAGACTTAAGTCCCCGAGGAGTTCTTTTTTTACTCTTTGCTCTCAGCACTGTTTGGCGGTGCAGTGGCAACGGGCATGTTGCCCGTGCATCTCATCCAGCTGTGCCCCTTGGTGCCAGCATCTGAGGAATCTGTGTTATCCCTCCCTCCCTTCCCAGGTCCACGAGCGAGACCAGGAGACGGACTTCCTCCTGCTTGTGGTGCGCAAGTTCCTCAGGACCAACTCCCGAGGCGTCAAGGTGAGGACCTCTGCCTGGCTCTGGCCTGTGCTACTTGGCACATGTCTTGTTCGATAGCAGCTCAGATATCGACAAAAGACTAAGGGTGAGAAAAACAGGAGGCACGTCCTGTGTTTCTCGGCCTCCGTTTTTGGTCGATATTCAAGCGGCCTAGCTTCTTGCTTCCCCCGAATTTCAAGAGGTGCAGTCGCTTTGAGGTAACACTTGGGTTATCCCGAGCAGCTGGATCCCAACTAAGCGAACAGGTACTCGTAAGGAGGGTTCGGAAAAGGCCAAGGCGGTGGAGGGATTGGAAAATTTGGGGGCTAAGTTTTTGCAGGACAAGGAGGGGTGGTTGGAAGGGAATCGGAGGGACGTCACACCTCTGCCCTTCAACTCGGAATGGTTGAAATTCCAACCAGCAGTCTGCCTTCTTCAGTGTATAAAGGAACGAAAAGGAAACTTCTACTGCTCTGGGGCAGGTCTGCAATGCGTGGGTCAGGTGGGGTGTGTCTTGTGTATGAAAAGGCAACAGGTGAATTATCCATCTAACAGAGTGGCTAGCAATGGACCTCGAGCAACGTAGGGGAACACCAAGGACTCGATGCAAGAATGGACTAAGAAAAAGTTATGTTCGAAGAATGGATTTGGCAAACCCAGGATAAAAGTGGCTTGGGGGTTTTTGGGAAAGGCCTTCATCCTGCAACAGACCCTGTTGTTGTTGTTGTTATTGTGATTTAGTATGGTATGATGCAGTTGCCATAATCACACTTGGGAGTGCTGCGATGGTATTCTGTATTTAGGCAGCCTTCTTCAGTTTTTTTTTTCCCCACGAAAGCTGTTAATGTTACGATTGCCACATTAGTACCATTTGTCAGCCAAATTACATAGAAGAGAAATTTTTCGTCTCCAGAGTTAGTGTTTTGTGTTGCCTGCTTGGAAGGAAGTTTTGGCCGGTGTCTCTTCTGTCTAAGCACGTGCACATCGCCAGTTGCTGGTTTGTGCATGGGGGGAAGGGTGAAAGTGGGAGTGAACGCCCATCTGCCCTCACCAATGCTCGCTGTACTGGTGGGAGATTTCAGTGTGGACGTCTCGTGGCCCGGTGCGACTTGACGGCTGTCCTTCGTGGTCGAGCAGTTTGGGTTGGTGTATTACACAGACTGCGAGATGCCTATGACGCGGGAGGGAAACAGACAGCCACATGTCTGTCTGCTACAATACAACTCTAGTCTTCTCATGCTTTTTCACTCGGCTGCTAATTAGCTAGGAAATATGCTCATTCGTAAGTCACAAACAAACCTGTTCCGTTTTGTGCGCTCCTTGGACTGCTCCCAGCTTCACTGGCCATCCTTCTTGACACAGAGGAGAAAGGCCCTGAATTATTCTCCACTGAATATCACCTTGCTTGTAAGACGTTGAGACAGTGACTCTGGGAATTGCCTTGTCCCTTGTCTCTTCTCTTGTCCTTCCACAGGTGATCCTGATGTCGGCCACGTTTGACGTGAAGTACTTTGCGGACTACTTTGCCACTCCGCTGCTGGACTCGCTGGAGGCGGCGCCCATCATCGAGATCCCCGGCAAGATGAAGGACGTCAAGGAGTACTACATTGGCAGCCTGCACACCCTCGGGCCGGTAAGTGGTTCCTCTCCTCTTCGCTGCTCTCGGGTTTCTTTCCGAGAGGGCAGCCTAGGGAGACGCCGCGAAGACAAAATACAAGTTTGCTTCGTTAAAACCGCTGCCTTGCCCCGATGATACAATGATACCAATTTTATCGCAATCTTCAAAGGAGTGATGGAGATGCAAAGGAAAACAGACTCCTGCCAGCCACTCGTTTCAGCAATTTCTCTGCAACGTCGCAGAATCTTGGTGCGGTTGGCGGCCGGCATGTAAATCCACTACCAAGAAGCATGACTGAATGATTGTGGTGGGGCCCTCTAGTTTCGTTTGATCCTATCGGCTGAAATCTAATGCGCAGTTAAAAGTGCTGACGCCTTTGTTTGTAAAAGTGCTGGTCTCTACTGCATCTCTGCGGTCCGTGTTGTGTCACTGGTGCGCAATATTTGAAAGTTTTTCTAAATTTTCTTGAATTTTTTTCGGGTAAACGAACATCTTTTGTGGCTAGAATAGAGCTGGGTGAACCAGCCAAAGGCTGGCTCTTTCAAATTGAACAGATTTGTATGGTTTGGCCATGAAGACAAAGTACGGCTTTGTTTGATTTGAGAGAGAGCTAATGCTCGGCAAGTCACTCAACTCATTTCCAGGCCCAGAAAACATTTTTAGGGCAAAAGCGTCAAGTGCCCCATTGTGCGGAAAACTGTCATCATTGTTAATGTTGTCCGGTCAAGAAAACGGCTGTCACTGTAAAGGTTAAGGGGGGACGCGGCTTTCAACTTCGGAAAAATGACCAAAACATCGTTTTTTTGAAACCCACATATTCGGCTTCTATGTTTCCCATTCTGTGCGTCTGCAAAGTTTTTACGCTGAAAAGCGTCGCAAAGTGGCATAAAAAAATACTTTTGTCAGGCGCGGTGACAAACTATCAGCGCAAAAGGGCGAAAAAACGGCAATTTTCGGAGCGCTCTATCTCCGCAACGGTGCCACCGGGCGCGGCCATTTTGATATGGTTAGATCGGCCGAGCGATCGTCTTTCCGGTACCGCTCGTCTCTTTTATCTTCGTTCATTCACAAACGCACAAACGGCAGAAAAGAAACGACGCACAAACGAAGCTAGAAATAGATGCTGAAGCGCTATTGGTCCTCCGGTCGGGGCGCAGAACGACGACCCTCCTGATTGGATGTCGCGGGCGCAACGCAAGATGGCGGCCGCCTGAGCTGCGTAGCGAGCGGATTGAGTTCATTTTCGCCGCTTCGCTCGGCCGAGTTTCTGTTCAATCTGTGGTATTCAACACGGACGTTATCGCGATGGGAATGCCAGAGATAACGAGCCAGATTACGGGAAGTTGTGTGGCTCGAAAGGCGGAGGTCATCGAACGCTTCGTGGTGCGCTTGACTCTACCGTCGCCAGACCGCGGAGGGTGACGCGGTGTGCGCGCTTGCGATAGCGGTTCGTGAAGTGAACTTTTAGTCGGATTTGCGATGTTTACATGCTTAGTTATTGCTGTGTTTTGACTGTGGGCTCGCTAGCCTTGAGAAAGAAACGGTCGACGCGTCAAACGCTGCGGCGCGCACGGCATAGCCGACGCGCATTGGAGCATCACATGACTGGGCAACCTGTTACGATTGAACGCCAGTAGTTGTAATTAATGCCTGCGACGTTAGTTTTAATCTTAAGGGGACACGCGGGTCGAAAAAACGCGATTTTTTCGAAATATACCGATTTTTTGTTTTCCCTTGCATTAGCATCTTCGACTATCCTTCTTTCATGGGTAAAAAAATGAAAACGAAATACGAACGAGAACTTAGTGAAAAATGTGTCTGAATGACTCGCGGTGACCCAAGAAATCGCGCAATCAAGCCAAATTTCGGCCAGGTTTGAGAATTTATTCCGCACGGCAGCGTGGCTCGCCGCCATTTCGGTCACTTGAGAGAGGTAGATCAAGCCTTCTTCTCTCGATTGAGCCGCTCGCCAGCTTCGTATCTCCGCGTAAAAAAAAATAAAAAAATGTTTCTTCCCGCTTGTTTTGCGAGCTCCCACTGGGCATTTAAATCACGTGATGCGAAAGCGGGACCGCCATTGGCTCTTGCCGTTTGTGAGCCGCCATCGCCGCCATCGCCCGCATCGTTCCGTTCGCTACTTCGCGCTATCTTTTCTGTTTCCTTATCGTGTGTTTTTAATCGTGAACAGTGAGGAGAAGCGTGACTTTTGACGCCGGAAGCAGCGTACTTCATGCCGGTACAAAGGAAAGCGCAAGCGGCGCAGCATTGTGACGACCACGGCCAATGCCGGCACGACCGGCACCGTGAGGCCTAACGGCGCCGGGCCTTCAAGCGTTGCAAGCGCGGCTCTACCAGGCGGGGCTGATTTTATCAGCGAAGATATCGGCTTTATAAGCGCATCGGAGAAGAAGTCGGCAGCCTTCCTAGGTGAGGAGACAGCCAGCCACGGGAGCGGTGCAGTTATCTGTGAAGTCGGCGCTCTGACTGACCTTGAGTGGCACCGTGTGCGCGACGTGCGGGAAGTGCGAACTCGTCGTAGTTGAGGTTGCGAACAAGCGGAAGGGCCTCGCATCGGTACTGGAACTGAAGTGCAAAAACAAGAAGTGCCCTGTGGGAGTGGCTGCGGGAGTGATTTCTTCTGTTTACTCGTCGCAGCGCGCTGCCGCCGTCGGTCGCGGAGGCCGCAAACCGGAACTCTGCAGGGGAAGTCCCCGTGATAGTTTCGCCGTCAATGTGAAAGCAGTACTCGCTGCACGCGCGGTTGGCATCGGACACGATCAGCTGTGCAGGTTTTGTGCCATTCTTGGTCTACCAAAACCACAGCATCAAAAGACGTTCTACAACACTGCCAAGAAAGTTAATGTTGCGGCCACAAACGGCGTCTCTGACAACCTTGCTGAAGCAAGGCAAGTAACTGCGTTGCAAGCTGGTCAGACTGACCTCAGTTTGATTTTTGATGGTACTTGGCAGAAGCAAAGACACGAGCCACAACAGTGTTGGCACTGCCATTTCTCTTGACACTGGTCTCTGCCTGGATTTTGGGGTGCTGTCAAACTACTTGTACTTGTAGCCGCCACCAAAAGCTTGATGAGCAAGAGGAGGAAGTGTGGCAAGCCTTTCATGCCTCTTGTGTGTGAAAAAAATGTCGACTGCTCATCCCATGCCATGGAGACGGAAGCAGCACTGCTCATCTGGCACAGGACGCTATCTTACAACCTGCAGTTCACTGTAGTGGAGACTGCCACTGCCCTCGCAGGGTTGTGGCCACATTCAACAGGGGCCACACTAGCTTTGAGCAAGTTCTCAAGAACTGGGAATCTTCCCTTCAGAAGAACTGGTCAGACTAAGCAATGCAAGTGACCAGCGGAGGATCAGGCAGATGTGTGCCAAGCTGACTGCTAAGGCTAACCCTATTGCCACAGCCTGGTGAAACGGTCCCATACCAAGGACTACTACCCCAGCAAAAACCGTGAGGGTGCAACTTATGCAGTAGGAGCATTCTAGTTTTAGTACCTCAATGTGGACATTTCAGACTGTATCCCCACCAAGTTTCATGTTGTTTGAGCAAGAATTTCTGAATCTGCCAAATAAATAAACTTTCAATTGCGTTTTTCTCAGCTTGTTGTTTTTGTCCGTTTTCTGAGTTTGTGCGCACTTATTTTCCCACTTAAAGTTGTCGTATCAGGATGAAATTTTGCACAGATGTTCATTATAACACGTAGAGTGCACAAATCTTGTTCATTATGCAATTTGTGTCCTTAGATATTTCTGACGGTCATAAAACAAAAATATACAGAACAAAAAAAGGCACACTACCAGTCATTTTTTTTTCGTGGTGAGGAAAATGATGATGAGGCTTTTTCAGGTAGATTTGTGCACTCTACAGTTCATAAGGAACCACCTAGGCTATTTTAAAAGTTTCAGAAAAAATTTTTACTATAAAAAAAAGTGTGCACAAAAAAGCCATTTTTCTGAAAGTCATGCTGCGTAACATTTTATCCGGAGCAGGTATTCAAAATCTGATTACACATATGACCAGAGGAGCTCAATCTCTACAAGCTGTGAAAATTTCAGCCTCCTAACTTCATTATTAAAAAAAAAGTTGTTTGGAGGAGCACGTCCCCTTAAAAGCGACCTGACCAGCCATATCAGGTATAATCAAAGCTCGATATGTCGCGGTAAGCGTGCGCTGCGATGCGCGCGAGCCATATTGCCTTTCTTGCGCAACGTTTCCCGTGCACTTGTAATTTTCATGCAAACAGGTTTGAGTTAGTAATATAGGAATAAAAATATGCTCTCTGCGTTAAAAATGTACGTTACTGTGGCAGCATTTAACAGTGATTTTTTTAGGGAAATTATTGATAGCATTGCTCAGGGCATACTGGCTGTGCTGCGAGAAATATTGGATGCCTTGAATGTCAAAAGTAGTAAAAAAAAATATGCTCTAGCATTGAAGTTGGGAGTTATGCAGAATACTCTACCAAGCTTCAAAGTAGCTCATTTTCAACCTTGTGGTATGCAAACTTTTGGCAATGAACACCTGCACTATGAGTACTAAGTTGCTGTGCCAGGCAAGATAAAACATAAAAAAAAGCCAAAAATGTTCAAAATTAAGTAAAAAAAATGCTTAACTTGTTGCCATGGTGACAACACTGCAAAAGGAGGTTGTCCAGTGCGATACAGCCAACCAACTAACCTACTTTGCATTGAAAGCCCATTGAAACCCATCTCCCCTCCGTTTGGTTTGCAAAGGGGGGTATGTACTCTTCACAGAGGAGCTGAAAATGATGTTTTCTGGAAAGAGAAAGGCTGAAAAGGCACTCCAATTTCAAGGCAAGGCCTTCCAGAAGCCCCATGTTCAAAAGGACATGAAAGGCTACAACCGTGACGACTTTTGATATGTGAAACCTATGTTGCAACTTCGGAAGCCGTTTTCTCAAAACAGTTTTTTATGCCACCTGTGTCGCTTGTCCCAAGGATTTCTTCGTGACCGCTGGGTCTATTTTGATTCCGTTTCTTGCATTACATTCCTTGATGAACTGTTCAGGTCGTGACACTTTTGGTTTTCCAGATTTGTTTTTTGTGATTTTTTTATTCAAATAATCGTTCACAGTTGACATGCCTGTTGCACATTAACCTCTAAAAAAATGAAAACTAAAAAACATTGTGTTGTAAAAAAAAAATTCTAAAACTGTCACGACCTCGTCCATTCATTTGGGAATGCAAAGCACTTCGAACAAGTTTTCTATCGTGTTTTATAAGCCGCTCAAGCTCGGTACAAGCGGAACAGAAAGAAAATTTCATACATAAAAAAGTTATCAAAATATTAACTTCAAATTTTTATGGTGTTATCACAGAAGCATTTCCAGTTGCTGTGCCAATTTTCATCAAAATCCACAAAGAAATAAAAAAGTTGATTTTGAAAGCCACGTCCCCCCTTAAATGAGAGACGTGTGATTTCGTGGGATTTAAACCTGTGTCTGCACGTCGCCAGGAGTGGAACAAAAGTTGATGTCGTCGCTATTTCTTTCCTTGCAGCACATTCCCACTGAGGGGATTTTCCAGAAATCGGGAGCTTTAAAAGGCACTGTGCTCGCCTCGCAAAATTGACAAAACCGCAAATTGGAAACGAAATTTGTAGAATAGGGCGTGCTGCGTGACACTTGAGTGTGGTGGCACTGGATTAGAATGGGCGCACACTATGCATGTGGAACCTTGATTCCAGGGAAATCATGGTGTGTGTGCCAATCTGCTTGCTGATGTAATTTCCGCAGTAAGGGGAAGAAATGGAAGCGAAGGAACGGACGCAGAAAAGAAGGTGGGCAGGGTAATTCGCTCCAAAAGACCAAGAAATGGAAGTGAAGACAGAGACACAGTTACGACGTAGTGATAGAGAAGTAGTTGTGGGTATCGCCTGGCTTCTAGGAATATCTTACGGGCCCTGAAAAGGTGTTTGCTGAATGAAAAAATGTTTCTGAATCCGCGAACAGTTTGGCACGCCACGAAGCTCATAGCCACTGTGTTGGTGCCGGGTGTAATGAAAGCCCCGGCCTTAAGGAAAACAAAACTGTTGGCAGAGGCTTGAAACCTGGCTTGGCGAGTCTGTCTGTGTGCTTCGTAATAAGGCTGCTCTCCGAGGCTTGTTCTCTTTTGCATTTTTCTTCTTCCTTCACTGTCCAGCTGCCCGAGTTTGACCCCAACAACCCCAGCATTGCTCCGGAGGCCATGAAGATCGTCCACCACCTCCTCAAGGTGTTCGACCGCCTGGAGTTGTCGGAGCAGAAGTGAGTGTCGGCTTTCGAGGCTGAAGTACCCCATTGTATGAAAAAAAGAAAAAGGGTGTCGTTCTTGTCCTGTACAGGACTTAGCGGCCACTGCTGTGAGAGTGAGTGAACGCGCTTGAGTTGGTACGGGAATTTAATGCGGCTCTCTGTAGTTGGAGTTGAGTGGGTCACCACCGCGCCACATCTGGAGGTTGCCAGTGGCAAACAAGGGTTAGTGGCATCTGTGGTGTGAAATGTCGCCAGCGTGCCTGTCCAAGTAGTTTGCGCCAGAAGGCGAAGAAGCGAAAGCGAAAAAAGACGGAAGCACAGTGTAGCAGTGAGGAAGTCTTTGGTGAGCATCGCCAGTGTTTCACCTCAAAGAGCACATGAGCAGACTTAAGTTCCCCCGAGGACTCTAAGAGGGTCAGCAAGGGAACTCTTAATGTTGTAGGGATTCACTGTTGTCTCTGCTTCTTTTCACTGCCACGGGGGTGGAAGGAAGGGCGTTGTCCTGACCACGTCCTCTGCTTCACTTTTCCCCGCAGTGTCGCGGACGCCAGGTTTGCCCCCAACCGGGGTGCTGTCCTCATTTTTCTACCTGGTGAGTGGCAGGGTGTCACACCAATATTTCTTTTCTCGCCCTTCAACAGTTGCGTGTCAGCGAAAACACTGTGTAACCTTCGACTGCGAGATTCTGAAAGTATGAAAAGCGTGCAATACTTCTTTCAAATACTTTTATTTTGTGGCATGCTTCTAGGGGAAAAACAAAATTTCATCAGGGATAATTCCTGGCAAGAGTGCGAAAATTTAGGGAAGATTCAATGTTTACCCAATTTTGGAGCGCCTTTGGCCGAAGTGACGTAGGGTTTGGTGCAACTTAACTGACAGCACTACAACTGCCATGCAGGAGTTATGCTGTTGTGGTGGAATGCTTTCCGTGTTGAACGTTGAAACAATCCTCCACTCTTTTGTTGCGCAGGTTACGAGGAAATTGCTAGTATGAGTGACCTTCTCCGGGAAGACCGCATTTCGCTCAGGTGACTTCTTACTTATCCCTCATTTTTTTCTTCTGATTGCTTGCCTGCTGCAAGCTACCCTCGCCTTTAAAGTAAAGAAAAAAATATGCCAAAAAGTAAATTGTATACCCTATTTTTATTCGTCTGAAAAAATTGCCAAAAAGCCCATTTGCCAAAAAATGAGTTATGTACTGCAGTAAAACTACATTACAAGAGACACTCGAGGGACCCAGGAAACACGGCTCTTGTAACCGAGGTCTCTTGTATGCAATGTTGCTAACATGTTGAACATGTGAAAACCACCCAAACTGTTTTCATTCAAATGTCTCCTATAACCAAGTGTCTCTTGTAATGAGGTTGTACTGTACTCGATCTTTCTTCTTACAAGTTCTAAGAAAATGTTTGCGAAGTAATACAGCCCTACCATAACTGTTTACCAGGGCTTTGCACTCTGAGGTCTTCCAAGTGATCATTCGTGCCTGCATTTTTAAATTTGTCTTCCTGTTTTCTCAAAAGTAATTCCTTTGCCATAGAGCCAACTGTTGGCTGCAGCATTTTAGGATCTACTGATCAGACTTGCATCATTCTTGCTGCATTTGAAAGCTGGTTAGTTGGATAGGGCAATGAGGATATACAAATATAACAGTTCTTGCCACAAGTAGAAAGTGTTCGGTGCTTCTGTTTTGTCCCAAATATTAGTACTTCAGAATACGAAATTTCGTTCCGGTCAAATTTTCACATTGGGCAAAGTAAATTACACCTGCAGTAATGGAGGCACCGTTTTGTCGTTTTAGAACACGGTCATACAAACCAAGCCAGTACATGATGCATAGCTAGAAAAAATTGGGGCGGGACAGTGTGACGTAGCATATTACGTAACTTCGAGCTTATGCTGTACATAAAAAGGGTGATTGCACATTTATTCTTGGCATTCCACAAGACGTTTTGCGCGGGAATTCCAAATTCATGAGTTAAAAACTAACAAAAATGGCTGAAAGACGAGGGCCCTCGCTTGAAATCTGAGTGCCATATTTTGGGGCTCAGTTCATAGAGAAATAAAAGCTTAAATGAGCTGCGTGGCATTAAATCATTCCTGCCAGCTTTCTCAAATTTTGTATAGGAAGTAGAAATTTGAGCTTGTATTGCAGTTGTGAATCTCCTGGAATTTATGTTGTGTTCTTCGCGAAAATTTTTCACGTGCAATGGGATCTTGTTATGGTCACTGGGGATGCAAATTTTGGTGCGATACAAGTTCGGGAACCATCCTGTTCGAAGAGCATTTTGTACAAAGGGCTAAATTCCGGGAGTGCGTTCTCTCGCCGTGATTGAAAAGCATCGGCAAAAACTTCGAGGTAGTAATATGGCCTTGAAACTCGCGTTTTAATTCATGGATTTGAAAATGTTTGACTGCTAAGCCAGTGTTGAATTTCACTCGATTCGCTACTCTAAATAGCTCGATTTGCTACTCTAATTGCAGCTTTAAAGTGAACAGTATTATGCCGCTGCATTCGTAGCCGTTTGGCAGCCAGAATAGGTACAGGGAAATAAATAACTGTGAAATGAATTGTAATGCCAATTTCTCAAACAAATCACAGGTATTCGTGTCTGCCGGGTCAAAACAGTGACTCAGGCAAGTTTTATTGTGGTGTTCAACTCGGAACTAAATGAAACTCAAAAATTGAGGGGATGCTTAGGGCTTTCTAAGCATGCGAAAGCGAAAGCTTAGTTGGACCTCCTCCTGTTGACCTGCTGTTGAGCTTTTTGTTGAGCTGTGCAGCTGCCACCCGTCACCACTTGACCAGTGCCCTCCGAGGCTGGTTCTGCTCACTTGCCATTGCAAAGAGCCGTTGTCCATACCTTCACCGTTCACCGCTGTCCGTACCTTAACCCTTAATAAGGCGGCTCGTATGGCATTCCAAGCACGTGTGGTGTCGCTGTTCCTCAGAGCCCTCCTCCACCATCCTTGCTTCCCCAATGCTGTTTTTGTATCTTATCATGGGATCTCTGGCTCACGCTCCCGAAGCTCACACTCACTCCTACAACAACTTTAAGCCACATTATTGCCAGCTCTGTGCCCCACAACGTGTGTGCTTCAAACGGATTGGAAGATTTCGCCCTAAGGGGGGACACTGGTCTCAAAACAGCTTCTTTTAATTTTCAAGCAAATAAACTCTGTGAAACTTGTCAGTCTTCCTCGTTTTTCCCCTGATTTTGAATAATGTATTGGTCAGTTAGTTCCCAAGATAGTTAGAGATAATTAGCCATTTTTTGGTCAAGCAATAGACAAAACTGCAATCTTATTTTCCAATACTATGAACCCTGGTGAAGGTAATAAGAGAAGCAGTTTTTTTTTTAGGCATCACTTGGAACTAAGTTTGCAGCTCATTAAACCTTGGTGGCATCAGTGGCAAGGAACCATTTTGAGTGCCCATTTCAAACACCGAAGCTTAATGAGCTGTAAGATTAGTTCCAAGCTGTGCATCAAAAAATCTATTCTCTTATTGCCCTCACCAGGGTTCGTAGTATCGGAAAATATAAAAATTGGTTTTATGGCCAACACTGTTTTGTCTATTGTTCCTCCGAAAATGACTAGTTATGTCTAATTATCTCGGTAACTAGTTGACTAACTCAAAAAACAATGGCATATTCAAAGTCAGTGGGAAGAAAGCAGCAAGACTTACACAAGTTTCACACAGTTTACTTGAAAATTAAAAGTTGTTTCGAGACCAGTGTCCCCCCTTAAAACAATTGTATTTTTTGCGTTGCACGTATTTGATCGTGACTACAACAATGGCATTTCCATAGTTTCAGCCCTGTTTCACAACAATACCACTTGTACTGCCATGTTTTCATGCATTGAGCCTTTCTGCGGTAAGCACAAAAATACCGTAAGGTATTGCGGCGTGGTTGGCTGACTCGACACTTTTCGCGCTGCTACAAGCTTGAGCCTGGGAAGGGCTTAATGCCAGATTGTGTGCCACCAATAGCTCCACATAAAGAGACCAGTGCCAAGGCCACATCTGATAAGGACATTCGCTCCGTTTGCTTTCGCTGGGAATGAAGGTTCACCCTGTGGTGCAACTATTCTCGTACAGCTGGTACTGTGGAAGACCCTGCGCTACTCCAGCTTAGTTAACACTTTGATTCAAAGCACCAACTTTTAGTTGTTTAAGGGGGACTCACCTGTTAACCTTCCTATGGGACTTACTAATGTACCACGGGCTTAATCACCATCAAGCACCAATACGAAAAACTTTACAAGTACATACCAACGTTCACAATGGCCTAGTTTGCTTATTTTAGAGGTATGTCACTTCTGCACTGAAATAAAAAAAAATGTGGTTGATTCCCTGCAGGTGGTCCCTGCACCCACTGCACTCCACGGTGACCCAGCAGGAGCAGCAGATGGTCTTCCAGGCACCGCCCAAGGGGCACCGCAAGGTGGGGAGGGTTTCTTCTGGCACGTTTTTTGTTAAAGGGACAAACAACCGATTTTTGTCGCGTATATGTTCTCAAGCTCATGTGAAAGCCAGCGTTTTATATAGCCCGGTAACCACATGCAGTTTCTTAACAAATTGGCGGAAATAATTTTAATTTGGCAGCAAACTTCCTGAAATCGGAAGGGTGGCGGTTCGTAGTGTCAAAACCTGACACTACAATATGTGTCTCTGTCACGTGACCTGCAAACCTAGCAGCTACTGTAACTGCTGAAACGTTTATTTACCTATTGAAAACCTTTTAACACAAGTATTTGTGCAAGGTTAAATTGTATATGCATTTGTAAACATTATTTTGAAATTTTTAAAGACATGCCACCCACCGTTGCTGGGTTGCTCTCAGTGTGGCAACTGAGCCACCATGCCCAGAATCAACGGCAGCGTTCCGTAAAGAGACCCAGCGAAGGAGCTTTGATGATTCTGCCTGAGTCGGGGGCGTTTGTTCTGCCAAAATATTTGATTTCAGTTTCCAAATACGCCAACGGCAGCTTAAAAAAAAGTTTCGCGCCCGGGGAGAATCGCACTTTCCACCTTCACAACGTGAAGCCAGATTCTACTTATCGTCCATCCCAACAGATGGCGCATTTGTGTGAAATAGACCGTTGCATTTAAAAAAAACATATAAAGGAACAGGAAAGCCGGCGATTCAAACTTTTTTAGCTGGGGACAAGTTTTTAAATATCGTTTTTCATTTCGCATACAGACAAAAGTATGTTGCCAAGCTACTCTATGTCATGGTTGCCAGCATCATTTTTGAGAGGGACACATACGGCTCGCAGATCTAAAAATTTCGATTTAAAAAGTTCTAGGGCGTTATCAGCAAAACCGTTTCTCGTCAAGGTGCTTTAAGTGATGCCCTTTCATTTGGTATAGAGAATATATACTCGACAAAAATCGGTTGGAAAGCGTTCTTTGGGGTACCAATGGTGTCCTGTCAAAAAACTAGTGCATGTCCTTGTAGACCGGTCGGTTAACCGGAAAGCTCGGATAAGATCTCTGGAGACACGGTGCGGGCGTGAAATCGGGCTTCTTTTCTGATGGAGGCAGAAAAAATAAAAATGCCTGTGTGCGCGAGATTTCGGCGCACGTTAAAGATCCCCAGGTGGTCAAAGTTAACCCGGAGCCTTCCACTGCGGCGCACCTCATCGCCTGCGTTGCGTCGGCGCGTTAAACCCCACAATCAATCAATCAGTCAATCAATCAATCAATCGATCAACTGTGTCAAACCGGTTACTTGAGAATCGCATGAAAGGAACATTTCTAGACAAGGCAGCATACACACATCATTTGCGAAGAAAAAGGAGCATGACAGTGTACCTTTATCTCATAAACCACGTATTGGATCGTTCGTACATATGTTTACTTAGTGCGGAAAAAATCGTCACACGTGTTGGCTCTTTGCCTGCCATTTGGGTCTCTGTATGTTTGAAGATCGATTGGATGCACTTTTAGCAAAGGTTGGACTCAGTTCCAGCTTTTGCGCTTCTCTCGGCTTCCTTTGAGCTGAGGTGGAGCAGTTTTTGTAATGCGGAGTCTTAGTGCCCCATTTAGCTAACAACTGGCATCGTGGTTGCTGTTTTCTGGTACAGAAAATGGCCACCGCTGTACTGGCCGAATGACAAACACATTTGAGTTCTCATGGGATTTGAACCCGGGTCTCCAGGGTGGGAGACCAGTATGTTGCCACTGGATGTCTCCGCACGTTGCTAGGTGCGGAATAAGAGCGGGGACTAGTGCGTGCAGCGCCGACAGCGTGTCACCTGACAGGTGGTTGTGGCGGACGCCAGCCCCAGAGACCTCTATTTTGGGAGAGATGGGGTATGAAGGGTCGCCAGTCTGCCGGTCAAAGAATTTCGTGCCGAAAGACGCACAAACAAAAGTGAAGAAAGAGGCGCAAATGTGATGTAGCATTAAAGAAGCCTTTGATAGGTGTCAAAAGTTTTTTTGCCTTTAAAGCATATGAACAGACTTTAAGTCCTCCTGAGGAACTTTTCCCCCGCAATCTTAAGTGTCAAAACAGTGATGGGGCATAAACAAACAGGAAAGGAAACACTGGCATGAACTTGGTGTTAGGCAACGATGCCTTGGCTGCCTCCTCGTAGCAGGCGGTTGGGGCACCCCTTGAAACTCACCTGTAAGTGTCGACGTAAGTTCTGTTTCTCCAACTCACTCTGTTGCAGATCATCCTGTCGACAAACATAGCGGAGAGCTCCATCACTGTGCCCGACATCAAGTACGGTGAGTGTTGTGGCTTTGATGGCATTGACCCAATTTTTGACGAGGCCTTTCTGCCGCAAAATGTCTCCCCACAGTTGTCCCTGTTTTGGGAAACACATGCAATACTGCGCGTGTTGGCTAGTGTGTGCTGTTTCACTGGTAAAACTGTGTTCTTGTGAACAGTCAGTTATTTTCCTTAATATATTGTGAGCTGTGAATTATTTACCTCTACATACATGGCAAAATCAAAACGCCCCAACAGCTGTGCTCAAATGTCACACTAGGGAGTATTGTTATCACCTGTGGTTGAAAATAGAGGTTTGCTCATTATGCACATGTTAAAAATAAAAGATCTTCAGGGCCAATGGTAGTGGATGAGTCGAGTAAATGCGTTATGTTCTGCAGTATGTTATTAGAACTAATGCGTTATGTTCTGCAGTATGTTATTAGAACTCTAAAAGGGAGATCTTTGACCAAAGGTTTTGATCCCTGTGCTCTGTGTCATCATTGCTGATGTTGCAGCATATTGCGGGCTACAGTTGGATATTTCGCAGTTATTTTTTGTTCAAAGTTTCGGGCAGTTTTTCTGTAGCAAAGAAAGCTGCTTGCCAATTGTGCACAGGTGCGACCTTGATTGAGAGATCGGTTCATTGAATAGATATTTATTGAGATAACGGAATTTGAAAAGCCAATGTTTCCTAGTTCTCTTTTGCTTCAGAGATTGTGTGTGCGCCTGAACGGTTGCTGCCTTTCCATTATCTCCCCCCCCCCCCCTCTCCCTTGCGCAGTGATTGACTTCTGCCTGACCAAGTGCCTGGTGTGCGACCCCGACACCAAGTACTCCTGCCTCAAGATGGAGTGGGCCTCCAAGGCCAACTGCAAGCAGAGACAGGGTCAGTGTGTCCCCTACTGCCTCTCTTTGGGACGAGGGAAGCTGTTGCTGCTGACAGCTACCGCGTCTGGGTTCACCAGACGTCTCTTGTTGATAGCGGAGTATCGTGACCATAGGCACGCATGCAAAGGCTTGAATGGTAGCCACCCGACACTCCCTTGTGCACTCCTGATGTCTGCTCAAACTGTGGGCCTAGCAGTGTGCCATCTCATCTGCCGTCTTCTCCGGCAGGGGACCTTTTCCAAGAAGCGATCTGCGCATGTGCGCGCTGCTGGTCCGCCATTCTGTCAGGACACCCTGGGAAGTATAGGCGCATTCTCTCCTTGCTGCTTGGAGAGCGGCTACTGCTTTTCAGCAGGTCAGGGTGGCTTCGAATGGGCACACATGCACAAAAGCAGGCTCACTAAGGAATGGGCAATCAGGTTTAAGGCTGACCGCTCTTCAGACACACGGCTACCAGTGAGGGAGTAACAAAAATGGAAAGCAAAAAAGAACACAAAAAAGGGGGCTTCGCTCACTGCAGATTAGTCTTGGGAATGGGCACCTGCTGCCGTGGCATTCATGTGAAAGGAAGGGTTTGATGGGGAAGTGTGGACGAAACTGAACAACGGGAACATTTCGTGCGCAAGTTTTTCGGCAGCAAGACTTAAGGGGTGTGCCTGACTGCCGATTTTTAGTTCACCATGGTGGCCGCTAGGAGGAGGAACAGTACTGGAAAGAGGCCCATTGGCACCCGTTCGTAGTTGGGAGATCTGGTGATATGTGTTGTCCTACAAGCACTTGTATTGCAACAATGAGGTTCAAACCTGGAAAAATACATACACACAAACAAAAATGACTAAGACCCGCCGCGGTGGCTCAGTGGCTAAGGCGTTGCGCTGCTGAGCACGAGGTCGCGGGTTCGATTCCCGGCCGCCGCGGCCGCTTTTCTGATGGAGGCGAAAAGCAAAAATGCCCGTGTGTACGAGATTTCAGTGCATGCTAAAGATCCCCTGCAGGTGGTCAAAATTAATCCGGAGCCCTCCACTACGGCGCGCCTCATCGCCTGCGTTGCGTCGGCGCGTTAAACCCTACAATCAATCAATCAAATCAAAAAATGGCTAAGATTTCATGGTTCTAAACCCAGTTTTTGCAAGCGAAAGCAAACACTACGCTCACAGTGTATCCTGAAAGTTTGCATTGATTGAAATTTCATGCTCTGCCATCTAGCTGTCTATACTGGATGACTGTATTCATCCTTTCGCTTGCGCTCCAGGGCACGTGCAGACAAGCCAGCCAGCATGCCATAGGTCGCTAGACTGCGGAATCAAGCACCGGCAAAGAAGCGCTTTCGTGTGCTCGCATCGTGTGTTTCTCTAGTCGTCGTTCCTGGAAACAGAGTCAGAGCAGTGTTTGCACATATCAGCCGTAAGGCTCTCTCCTGGTTGCATCGCTTGATTGTGCCGAGCTGCGCACGCAGTTGTCCCAGCCATCACTAAGAGATCAAGCGCAGGCGGAGTAGCCATGTCACCCTCACCTGGTCATGGGGTACGAGTGAAGTTCAAAGATGTAGCGTAGTTGATCTTCGGCTGTAAAAGGAAGAAAAAGAAAACTCAGGCGATGGGATGTAGCGTACTTGCAGGTAAAGTTTTTGCGATGAAGAACTCCAGAACGTGCGGAGCCTTAAGACAAACATGTAGCCACAGGGGAGGAGATGCAAATGATAGGGCAATAAATTTTTTCATGAGTTATCGACTGATGAAGTCTCCAGGCATTGTGAGGGGAATGATTCGTTGCAGTACCATTTGGCGTTATGGGGGCGTAACTCACCCGGCAGCACTGCGTTTGAACAGCAAAAAAGAGGGAGAGGATTAAAACGGGAGTGCCTGTATATTCTGTTCTGCTTAGAGCTCTCTGCAAGGCTTTGCAAGTGTGGCGTGACCGACAAGGTTTGCTTCTGCGCAGGCTGTGTGCATCCTCTGTACTGAGTATTAAAGCAGTAGATAGTCTAGCTTCACCGCATTAAACCCCACAATCAATGAAGTTGCAGTTTCTTTCCTCCCTGCCATATTTGTGCATTTTGGTGGGAGGCAAGAGAAACCAAAATGTACCCGATGGCGGCACTGGGGCAGGGCAGCATGCACCGACCTTGACCTTTGACCTCCCCCGGTGCGGCAGGTCGTGCGGGCCGTGTGTCCGAGGGCCGCCTGTACCGCATGGTGCCAGAGGACTTCTACGACAAGTGGCTGCCCGACTATGGCATTCCCGAGATGCAGGTCAGTGCAGCGATGATGGCGAGCGTCCTTCTTCTCGCCGTGACCTGTCCCCTCGCTCCCCTCTTGTAGACGTGGCGCGAAATTGGACGCAGGACAAGAGAAGGGAGACAAAGGCGACAGACTTAGAAAAGGGGGGCTGGAAATGGGACACGCGCTGGCTCACAAGTAAAACTTCAGAGTACACGTAGGCACCTCAAAATTGCAATCCACACAGTGCACATTCCTTTGCGTTTACTTGCCAGTATGTGCAAAGGAATGTACACTGTGTGGATTGTAATTTTCAGGCGCCTACGTGCGTATTGAAATTTCACTTGTGAGCCAGCGCGTGTCCCATTGCCAGCCGCCCTTTTTTCTAAGACTGTCGCCTTTGTCTCCCTTCTCTTGTCCTGCGTCCATTGTGATCACAAATTCGTCGTCAGCAAGCCCAACCTCGCACTCTCTCTCTCCCTGTCTCCCTTTGCAGCGCTGTCCCCTGGAGCTGACGGTGCTGAAGGTGAAGAAGCTGGACCTGGACTCTCCCCGGGCCATGCTGGCGCTCTGCCTGGACCCCCCCGACCTGGGCGACATCGAGAGGGCCGTCATAGTCCTCAAGGAGGTCGGTGCTGCCACCGCTTTGGGCTGGCATGCGGAAGGGGGGGCAAAGAGAGCGAATGTCCAGATGCAGCATGAGATGCGTTTGGGAGACGGCCCTTGTCTCTGTTCCTGAAGCATCACAAAGGTGCACAGTGCTGCCCTCTCTCAAAGAGCGAATCATTTGGGCTACCTGTGTTTTCCTGTCGAGCGTTGTGTAGGGAGGTGGTTGCTTACAGTGACGAGGGAAGCGACACTGTGATGTGACAACTAGTGCAGGCCTTGACGTGGAGGTCTTGAAATGAATCGGTCGGTGTTGGTCCTACACAGACTGCTGTCTTGATTGCGTAGGCTTAGAGTGAGAAGTCTGCAATAAGTACACTCCCCTTGCAAACTTTGAGAGCTACGAACCTGGCAGGTTGGTGCAGTCGATACGGTGGCTTTCGTGCTGTGCGAGAGTCCCTTTGTCTTCTGGGGGAGAACAGGCATTTGAACGTAGCAGCTTCCTCTGTATGGGAAGTATAATAGAGCGAGGACAGACATGGACAAATAAAATGCAAACACGAAAACGTGAACCGGAACGCACAAATAGCACAATTTCTTTCCATACAAATGAAATTGTCGCGTGGCTTCATTGCAGTAATGGGGATTGAACATGTATATTTCTAAGTATACACTAGCCAGCCATTATTCTATCTCTATCCATATTTGATTTTGTGTGTTTTGGTTCATATTTTTGTGTTTTTATTGCGTTTGTCGATGAGTGTGCATGCAAAGTACGCAAAAATCGAGCGGAGTATGCATCTACAATTCCATGTTTGTTGCAAAAGATACTTTTGCTGACATGTTGCAATTTGGCAGTTTACTCCTCCTTGTTTTTCGTTCTCTCAGAGCACCATCTGCTGTTTGCTTCGGTTTATAAGTGTTCCTTTTAAATGCAGAGCATTTCAGTAACTCACGATGTCACCCGCGTTGGCGTCCGTAGTCGTAGTCCGCACCCCTCCCCCTACACTACATAAAAAAAAATACTATCCGGCGCCTGGTTTCTATCCCTCGACCCTGCGGGCGGAACGCAATGTACATGGTGCTCTACCCACTGCGCCACAAAGCCGACACAGAATGGGAGGCTACGAACGCGCCTTATATCCTTGATTCATTCAAACTACGTCAAGAAGCTGCTGATACAACGCATTCACTACCACCAACTCCCCAAACACTAAACGTTAACGCAATACACGCATTTACTCGAGTCCCCCTCGCGGGGAGATGGGCCCAATTTTTTTATTGTATTTCCCCCTGTGCTCTTTATCGCATTTTATGCCAGTGTACTACAAGACAGGGTGTACTGTGCCGCAGGCCACTCGGCTGTTTATAGGCACCAAATATAGCATCGAGCATCTCATCGGTTCTACTCTTGCAGTTTGTCGGAACTGCACCCTAAGGTGAAAGACCCGGTACCAAAAAACCTTGCAGCATCATATAACTAATGATAATTTAGAGAAAACATACGAGTCGTAGCAGGGACGAGGATTCAATGCAGTCACACGCGAAGACAAACAAGTGACTTAAAGGGGCTGTAAAGACAACATAAAAGTTTGGTTTACTAAAAGGGCTGCTTTGTCCCGAGAGCAGTGATACCACTTGTTATCACAAACTTCAAGCAAATAATGGAGATATTGGGGAAAACAGGGAAGCAGTGCTGACCCCCCAGCCACTTTTGGGCGATTTTTCTGTGGCGTCGCAGTATCTTGCTTCAGTGGTGGGTGGACAACGACCAAAGCCACCACCAAGAACTCGGCAGTAGTAGCGGGGCGTCCATTTCTGTTTGATCGCATCACTTGAACGCTAGTGTGCTGTTAACACAGTGACTATGTTTTAGTACTGGCTCATATTATGTCACTGTAGCGGGAAATTTGAAAGTTCTTTGATATTTCTTGCGTTTTTTTTTTGTTTTTTTTTCCCCCGATGCCTTTCGCAGATGAATGGAGATGAGTAAGTTACCAAAGGCTAGTTCTTTCATGTTACATGAAATTGTATTTGGTCTTCATGGCTCTTGTTATTAGCAACTTCTCTGCGTTGACACCACACAGAGCACAACGTTCGAGGTGCTTTAATACTTGCTACTTGGCGGTAGGACAAGTTTTAAAGACCATGATAACTGAAGCAGTATTTACAAGGCAAGTCATGAGAGACCTACCAAGGCTGGGCACCGGCCACTCCCTTGTTGCCGTTGGTTGCAGGGCAGCATGATGCTGTGTGGCATTGTCCACCTCTGTGTTTTGTAAAAACATGAACAAAGGAGTGCCAAGAAAATAAGAAATTCCTTGGGCACTCGTGTCCGCTTAGGTGCTTTGAGGGCGAAAGCTATATGGCCTCCCCTGGCAATACAAAGAGTTCGTTACTGCTGTGTTATGCTGGTTCCATGAAGCTGCCATAGTGGAGATTTGCAATTTCTCAGGAGTTCTGAATGGTCCTTCGGCTGATAAGCAGTGAAGATGAAGAGAGAAAAGTCAAGACAGAGGCCCAGACACAGTGAAGCAGTGAAGAAGTCTTTGATTAGTACCACCAGGGGAAGCCATTCTACCCGCCACAGTGGCTCAGTGGCTAAGGTGTCGTGCTGCTGAGCCTGAGGACGCGAATTAGCTCCCGGCTGCAGTGGCCGCTTTTCTGGTGGAGGCAAAAAGCGCAAATGCCCTTGTGTTCGAGATTTCGGCGCACGTCAAGGATCGACCCAGGGGGGGTCAAAATTAATCCAAAACCTTCCACTGCAGCATGCCTCGTAGCCCAGGTGGAGCTTCAGCACATTAAACCCCACAATCAATCAATCGGTCAGTGTTAGCAAGTGTGAAGCACGCATATGCTGCCGTCAGTTTCTGCGCGAGTGCCTGCCGTGATCGTCGCACTCCCGTCCTCCTCTTCTGTGGCACGCAGGTGGGTGCCCTGACGCCCATGCTGGGGGGCTCCTTCTGCCCGCTGGACGGGGAGCTGACCTTTGTGGGCAAGGTGATGGCCCAGCTGCCCCTGGACGTCTGCATCAGCAAGATGATCCTCTTCGGGTTCGTCTTTGGCGTCCTGGACGACTGCCTCGTCATGGGTGGGTCTGACCAACCTCCTCCTCCCCTTCCTCTTCACTGCCGCTGTACCTTTCGTCACCGCTCTATTCCATTGTTACGGTGAGGGGGACGTGAAGTGGAGATGTATGTACTTACAAAACTGAGTGCACGGCATGGGGCATGAGTGTAACATCTGTGTCTACCTCTGGCGTGCCTGCCGTCACCTTCTTTTGGCTGCTACTCAGCGCATGTCCAAATGCTGTGCATACGCTATGTGCTAGCATCTTATCCTTCTTCCTTTTTGGCTGAGGCACTGTCAACACCGTTATTCCCAGGTGCGAGTTAAGAACCGAAATAGCTCGTGTAGTGTACCGCTCCATCGAAGTGACAATCCTGTGGCATCAATGCGCATGCATTCTAAGAGAAGAGTGCACTGAATGCATGACACGTTTGCGGTTTTTCTCACATTGTTTGCTTGTCCTTGCCGCAGCGATTTGTCAAGCAGATTACAGTAACATCTCGGCTCAGTGATGTGAATTTCACGGGGTCGCGTGAAATACAGTTAAACCTCGTTATAACGAAATTGAAGGGGCGCCGCGATTTGCTTGTTATAGCCAATATTTCGCTATAGCCATAGCCGACATTTACTGCAAATATTATGCATTGTAGTTACCTAAAACAAAAAGCGGGCGAAATAGCATCTTGCTGCACGGCGATAGTCAGTAAACTAAACACATTCCGGAGGTAAAAAAGGAAAAGTCGCGATCCTACTTTATTGCAGTTCAAAACTCGTATTTCAAACAGACTACTTGGCTACGAAGTCCGTAATTGGACATTGATGCACCTTCCTGATGCGAGCGATGGCTTCCATCTTCGCCGCCCTCGTGCGTGCCGAAGTAGTGACGCAGCACGTCCACCGCATCTAGTCCCTCCGACGCCGTCCTTAGCGCTTCTTTTCAAGCCATGTGCAACAGCGCTGACGATGGAATCTCGGTTGCTCACGATGGTGGACAGCGTACTCGTCCACACGTCAAAGTCTCTTGCCACCTTACCACGGAGTGCACCTTACCTTCCTTTGCGCCCGATGCGACGGCTTTTATCATAGCCGTCTTCTGTTCAAGCGTGATCGTCTTTCGCTTTCGCTTCCCGCCTGTCGCACTCGCGCTGTTGGAATCACGCCGGCAGTACGATAAAAGATAAGGCTGAAGACTGCCAAAACCCACGCACACACAACTACGCAGCGACGTCGGCGATACGAACGGGAGGAGGGGTGGGGGAGGAAGGCGACGCAACCGCGCGCGCCGTGTGCATTGGGGTTTTTCTCGGGCTCACCGCGGATAGTCCGCGGATTCCCCGAAGCCATAGGGATACATGGGAAAATCGAACGTCGGACTGCTTCTCGGGGAGCCCGCGGTGAGTCCGACACTGTAAATCGAAGGGCCCCATTGTCTGCATGGCGTGCGCAGGGAGGGGGGGGGCTTCGCGGGCGCAGTGTCCGCATGGCGCGCCAGCCAGCTTCGCGCGCGTGGCGGGAGTTTTGAACTGCTAATACAGTTGCTGCATCACACACTGTCTCAGATCCGCGTTGCGCACTGTTGTAAAATTAGCTCAAAATTTGATTTCTCAACGAAATTTGTTCGTTATATCCCGTAACGGGGAAATTTTACCTCGTTAAAATGAGGTTTTAAATACATTGGTTTCTATGGGGACTTTCAAGGGGAATTACGATTTGCTCGTTATATCCATTATTTCGTTATAGCCCGTCTCGTTATAACGAGGTTTAACATATTCGCATCGTCCAAAATTCGTATCATCAAACCGTGCACAAAATGAAGGATAAATTTGTTTTGGGGAGAAAAAAATTTTTATATTCGTGTGCATTTTCTTTTTACCAAGATCTTCAACGATCGACTTCTGGAAAGCGTAAAATTGTGGGCAAGTGATTTCACGAATGCTTTTGCCTGCCACTGCACACCTCAGCACATCGAGCGCCAAGTTTCAGCTGTCGTGGGCGGCCTGTCGTGGTTGCTGCTGCGGTCGTCGTCGTCGTCGTCTTCGCCGGTCATGTCGGCAGCAAGCGGCCAGCAAACAGCTTGCAACCAGCAATCTTCTGAACCTCCTTGAGGCGAAAAGCACAAGCAAAAACGGGTCGACAACCCATTGACAGAGAGAGGATGACGACAGGTATCCCATAATTGGAAGAAAAAAAAAACAAAAACAAAAAAGAAACACTCTCTCTCTGCCGACTCATGCAGCTCAGCTGTCGTGCTCCGCTCGGTCCACGACCGCCGGTGTTGTTGACGCCTTCGTACGATCTGCAGTCGCGTGGAACCCGTTTGGAACAGCCAACGCTTTTTGTATTGTAAGCAATGCATTTTGGCCGGGGAATATTACAAATTCGTACTAGCCGTGATCGTATCTCCGGGGTTTTACTGTAAGTCTGAAAAACCTGAAAACGACTCGTGTCACGTTCGAAATACTTGCAGTGACGCAGAGGAAGAGCCAGCTGCGGTGATGAGGCACAGGGCCAACGTTCGTTGTCGTTATCAAGTTGTACTCAAGTATAGCCAAGCAGAGTGGTTTGGCTGACTGCGCTTGGCATTGAACCATTGACTGTTTGTGAAGTCTAAAGCCATCATTGCTTGTCAGTCGCATCGCAGACACAGAATGTTACCTTTCTGTTGCTCTTTGTGGGGGGGGGGGGGGGGGATGTTTCTTGTGTCTGATCGTGATCCGTTTTGGGTGCGTTTTTCTTCTTTTCCGATGCAGCGGCCTGCCTGTCTGTCCAGTCCATGTTCTCACGACCTTTCCAGAAGCTCATCGAAGCCTACAAGTGAGTGACCCCTTTGCCAAGTGCACTCGAATGCGGGCACTCCGTTTCAGGAGCGCTTGGTAGATGACCCTGCAATATTCTTCAGGAGCGCTTGGTAGATGACCCTGCAATATTCTTCTGAAATGCATCTCTGCCCATCTCATTGGCATGGTGCTGCTGAGCGGGATGACGGTGGCTTGACTTCCCCACTCGAGGTGCCTTAAGCAGTCATGGTGGCAGTGAGGGGAGATGCCGCGGGAAAGCCCCATGCATAAGGTTGAGCCAACCATGACAGTGTGTGTTTAAGATCGTAAACACAAACGAGGCGGGAAGAGGATGAGCTTACAGTTTCAACATAGAGATACCCGTCCGCTTGTCAGTGCATGTGACGCACTTGAAGACCAAGGGAATGCTCTTCCGGTCGAGCCGCTGTGACCGTTTTTCTCTTCTTCTGGTGGTATTGATAAATGAAGCGCTCTCTTGCAATGTTCTCATTCACGTTTAAGAACCTGAAGTGGGTTGCATTATTAATCTGAAGCTCTGCACCACAGCAGACCTCGTAGAGCAGGTGTAGCCCTATTGCGCAGAACCCTAGTGGAGAGAGACGAAAGGTTGGATACTAGGGCCTCGATTTCGCGGTACACTGAATGTGCAAGGCGGCTTTGTGTGATCAAGGCTGGCATCGCTTTGTCAGCTTTCAAGGCAGCTGCGATGCTTTTTGTCGCTGTAGTCCACCCTCAACTTCGGCAATGCAGGGCTGTCTTGGGATCTGAGCTCTGTGTAGAGATCTGTAGCTGTACTGACTCGGAAGCTGCCCAGTCTGGCGACCAGAGTGGTCAGAAGAACCTCAAGTTTAGCAGATTGGGGGGTTTCAAACTGTCGTGCAGTATGCGATGCCACACTATGAATTGTTGTGTATGTTTTTAGGGCGCAGCCCCTTGGCACCCAGTGCCTGGGTTTCGCAGCAGCAAAGGCATCCGTCAACGGCGTCCACGTAGCCGTTTGAGTGAACGAAGCAGAAAAGGTAGAGAAGTGTCTGTGGAAAATGTGAAAGCTGATCACGCCGTGCATTTGCTGATCACGCGATCACTTCCTGAGACCCGGCAGATATGCGCCGTGACCGAGAAGACTGCAGTTCTTGCTGCACAAAAATTTCACATTAGGGAGTAGAATAGTTGTCAGTGCATTTTCCTTTCTTGCGACCCGCCGCGGTGGCTCAGTGGCTAAGGCGTTGCGCTGCTGAGCACGAGGTCGCGGGTTCGATTCCCGGCCGCGGCGGCCGCTTTTCTGATGGAGGCGAAAAGCAAAAACGCCCGTGTGTACGAGATTTCGGCGCACGTTAAATATCCCCAGGTGGTCAAAATTAATCCGGAGCCCTCCACTACAGCGCGCCTCATCGCCTGCGTTGCGTCGGCGCGTTAAACCCCACAATCAATCAATTTTCCTTTCTTGCTCTGCCTTTTCGAGCACCCCCTCTTTTTCCTATTCCTTGCACCCAGGTCCCGCATGGCTTGGGCTGACGGATCTTTCAGCGACTGCCTGGCCATGCTCAAGGCCTACAAGGTACGACTGTTGTGGCATTTCTTCGGATGGGGAAAGAAGCTTGTTTCTGTATTGATATTGAGTGTGTTATCGTGTAGCTGAAAGCATCCACTGTGGGGCTAGTTTAGTTATCACTGGCTGCATGAGCTGTGTGCTAGTTCTATTCCAGGTGAGATTGTTGTCAGACAACAAGTTTTATTTTCACGTAATTTGCGTCTGGCAGTGTTAAGCACTGCGCTCTGTGCACAACTTTATTTGGGGAAAGTGCGCGTGTGTGCATTGGAGAGCGAACTTTGTCGTCAGTGCATTACAACGTTCTGAAGGGTTGGACCTATAAAACTGACTTCAGAAGTGAGACTGTGGTGACTATTTCAATGGAGCAGGCTTGCCAAGCAACTCTGCTGTGCTGTGTGTTTCATATTGGGAAATGATTTGCTGTAGGGCAATGTGTTTGGTGTCAACAGTGAAATCGAGTCAGACTTGCATGTGGGCTCCCACTCCATTTCGGTGTGGAGACCCTTTGTGGTGGCTGAGTGGCTGAGCCTGAGAGCCCAAGTTCAATTCCGGCTGTTTTTCAGATGGTGGTGAAAAGTGAAACGTCTATTGTGTTAAGATTTCGGTGCATATTAAAGATCCCCTTGCAGGTGGTCGAAATTGATCCGGAGCCCTCCAGTATGGCGTGACTTGTAGCCCAGGTGTAGCTGCGGCACTTTAAATAAACCCCCAAAATTAATTGATCAATGTAATCAAACAAGACTGAAGGCCCCACCACAACTGCCCAGTCATGTTTCTTGGTGGTTGAGTTGGTCGGCAGCCATCAGTTGCACAAACAAACTCCTGTTGCATCGTAGAAGTGCTACTGAAAAGTTGGTGGGAAGTGACCACTGCCTGATCTGCTTTCTTTACTACCTCGCTGGTTTGTTGGAAGCTTGGGTTTAAATTAAGGTCAGTGTTGCTGTTATCGAGACAACGCAGTGTTTCTAATGACCCAAACTTGTGTTTCGTCTTAAATGGCCCCTTCAGCAGGACAGGCTCGTGAAACAACCTTGCTGTGCATTAGGTTTTGTTTTGTCAAACACATTTATTGCGGGATGACGAAGTCGAGCAGCAGACCCCCCGACTCCTTGCATGTGCGTGCGGGTGTCCCCTGGCATTGCAGGTGTGGCAGGAGATGCGCCAGCAGGGGGCCTTCAGCCGGCGGGGGGGCCTGAACGAGCGGGAGTGGGCCTCGCGCAACTTCCTGCAGCTCAAGCGGCTGCTCGAGGTGGACCGGCTGGTGCTGGAGCTGAGGCGCCGCCTGAGCCGCTTCAACATCTTCGGCGTCGAGCGGCCCAACCAGGCGCCCGTCTCCCTCGACCAGCACATGGTCGTGCTCAGGGTGGGTAAGGGGTGGTGCTGGTTGTGTCTTTCCTTTCCCTCCTCCTTTCTTTCTTTCTTTCTTCTCCGAAGGGGTGGCCCCCATTTCATGCACAGCCTTTGTCAGAAGTTTCTAGGCCAAGCCGAAAACGCGCAGGGCGCAAAAAATGAAGCGTACAAGCTTACGTCCCGAGCGTGGCTGAGAGGTTGTAGGCCGGAAAGGTAGAGGAAAACGTTTCTTTCTTAATGTCACACAATATGTTTGTCATATTTACATGTAAAAAAGCTTTTTCTTTGAATTCTTTGTGGTCAAGAAGGCCTAGGGGTGGCCTAGAAAATTTTGACAAAGGGTGTACCTACTGTTAAGGGAAGCTGAATGATGAGTTGAGAGGAACACGGTGAATGGGCCGTCAATGGAGCCTTTTGTACCTCATTTGGCTCCGTTCCAACCACGGAAGATGTTATTTAAATCAAGAGAATACAAGAAGTATTGAAGAGGTTCGAACTTCACATTACAATGACACAATATTGGTCAGCACAAAGAACATAGTTGTCAGTGTGTTTACTGTACGGTAGCATGCACGTGATACAATCGAACATAACTACACAGGCACCACTACAGTCGCCCAGTCATGTTTCTTGGGGGGGGGGGGGGGGCATTTGTCGGCTAATCCCACAAATAAGAATCGGTGACGTCGTGGAGACATCGCCGGAAAGTGGCGGAGGAGTCGCCACTGCTTTGTACGTTTCCTTTGCTGTCTCAGTTATTTGTTCGAAGGTTGGGATAAAAGTGGTGTCGTTGCCATTTGACATTCGATTTGACCATTTGACCATTCGTTCATCGACTGCGAGGTCGCGCTGCAGTTGAAACAAATTTACTGATTTTTCATTTATGTGCTGCAACAGCCACGCTACCCCTCCAAGTCTTTCCAAAAGACGCCGCAGCTGTAGCGTCTTCGGGGTCCCCGACACTCGGGAATGACAGCAACGCAAAGAATCGGTCCCATGGCATAACATTTGGTGGGAGAAGGCCGCGGAATATTCCTGTTGTCCGCCAGTATAGGTGGAGTCGCGGCACTTCAACAATGCCCATGTAAATGATGATGCCAATCAGCCTCAGCATCTCCAGTGGAGTGACTTCCTCCCAGGAGACGTCAGGCCTAGAGTATGTTTGTCGCTCTAAAATATGCATCCAGGCATACTTATTTGTGTTATTACACAGTCTTGATCACCTCCGTAGGGAAAAACAAAAGAAAAAAAAATCCAGCGCTCGAGAGAACCGACGTGCGTCACTCCTCAACGCTGCTCCGACATGGGCACCAGGCTGTTTCAAGGGTGAAAACTCGATACGGCGCGGTGCATTCGGCACATTATCCTGGCCGTACGTTGTCGAGACCCTAAGCACAAAAGTGAAACCGCAGTCATCAGATAAGAAGCACGTTTTGTTTATAAATACAGCGCAGAGTCACAACGAAACTTACCTACTTACCTACCAGAAGTGCGAGGCATTTGAACCGGAGCTTCATCGTCCGAACTGAAATCTGAAGATCCCACATCGTTGCTTGACACATCACTGCTGCTGGGATCAGAAAAATCGACGGCAGGAGCTGCCGAAGTGCTTGCTACAGCAGTCCGACTGTGCGGAGCGCGGCGCGAACCCGACCCGATTTTTCCTCCTGCTCCCCTTTACCTTCGGTTCAAATTTCTCTTGCTACACCACCAGCACACGCAACACATAAACAAACGAAACCAAAACTGAAAGAGAAGTTGCCAATGAGCACACCAGATGACGATAGTTTGTCTGTGGAGTGCGGGTTTCAGAGTTTGCGGGAGATTTGAAATCATCGGACACCGACGTCCGATGACCTATGCCGCCGTACTGAAAGAGTTAAAGGCCAGCTATACTGATGATTCACCCTGGCTAAATGCGTTTTGACATTTAGTGCGTACTCTACCAGAGCAACTGGGACAGGGCTGGTAGCCCCGTGAAATGCCTCGTTGATCAGTCAGAAGCATTTCGAAAAAATTGGCTCCAATCTATCCTGTGAAGTGGCTTGGACTGCAAAGCTGTAAACAACACCCACAACAATTACCGATGCGACGTAACTTGAAATAACTCATTAGGCTCTACAAAGAGTGAAACCAGATACTCTGGCAGTCGTTACCTGGGTTCCACGGAGGCGGTTTTCAAATAACCTAGTGAGCGAACGCAGTAGTGACGGCAGAAAAAAAAAAAAACCGGAGAGGAGCGTCTGGCGAAGGGTGAGGAGGAGGGCGGCACGCACAGCTATGGCTCTCTCACTGCCTCCCCCTCACACTTTCTCCATGCGTCGCCGCCTAGGCCATCCCCAAACACTGTTCTGTTCGCCGTTAATTCGAACCACGTAAACGCCCTGATCATACATTATGCCGTTTGCACTTCACATGAGGGCTCTGAATGAGTGCAGGTGGTAGACCCGCTGCTGTGCTCGTTGAGTACACTGTCTGTCTCCCTGTCTCCCCGTGTGGGCGCAGCTTAAGACGGCAGGCTGTCGCTTCGTTCCTCTATGTGGGTCCAGGTTCGATTCCTGGCAGTGCCAGTAATTTCTTTCATTTAGCCTGGCGTTTCCTGCTGACGCGGACACGAAAATTTTTGTGGCTCGTAGAGGCGTACCGCTTCACTGCAGTAGCTCCATAGCAGACAACGCTGCTCCTTTCTACGGATTGTGCAGAGAGCCACGAAGGGGAGGCGACATTCCAGCCAGCTGGGTGCTAGGGCCGTCAACCACCCATAAACTGGAGAACTAATCTTGCTTTGCTGCATGCACTTCTTTCCCCCAGGGCTGCTTCGTGCACGCATGTGAGGAAGTTGCACGGGGGCTTTCTTCCCAACTACTGGCTGGCCAGTAGTTGGTGATTTTGAAATTGGTGATTTTGAAACCGAAATTGAGAAGAGCGCAGCCATTACGGCGAGGATCACTTCGTCCTCGCCGTAATGGGTGTGCTCTTCTCAATTTCAGTTTCAAAATCGCCAATTTTCGCTGGTCCTTTGCAGTGCACGCACGTATTTCAGCTGCCAAAAATTTTCAGGGGATGAGAAGACGGTGACAAAGGCGGTGGCACGTAGCGTTGTGACCAAAGTTGACGGCGAGGGTGGAGCTGGGTGTGGGGTGTGCAGCCTCCCAGGAGCAGTGACAGCTGCCTTGTAGACAGCTTTACTAGATCGCTCATCATTCTTACCTGTGGTTTGCGTCATTTGTCGTGCCAGCACATAACAATGTTGTGACGAGGCAGTAGAGGTGAAAAGATGTATTTACGGCACTTACAAGAGGGAACGCACCGGGATAGCTCCCATTGACGCAGCTCAAACGTCTAGCTCACTTCCTCGTTTTGTCCTCTTATCGTCATCGTTAGCACTTATGTTCCTACCCGTTTGACAATTCTCTCTTGCTGTCTTTGTAAAGCGAAAGCTTTCTCAGTGGGACTCATGGTGTCCTGTCAAAAAACTAATGCATTTCCCCATAGACTGGTTCGTTGACCACAAAGCTCTGATGAAATCTCTAGACACACAGTGCGTGCGTGCGTGAAACCGGGCTTTTATTGCGTCAAAACGGGGACTTGAAAATTGCGAAAAAAAAAGGAATGTTTCTAGAAGAGACAATACAGGCGTCAATCACCAAGAAGGAGTGCTATAGGACACCTCTATCTCATCAATCACGTATCGGCATGCATGTAGGTCGTTCATAGATGTGTTTACTTAGTGCACAACAAAATCGTCGCACGTGTTCCTCCTTTGTTTGCGATTTGGGTTTTTCAAGGTTTGACGATTGATTGATTGGACGCACTTTCAGCAAAGGTTGGATACACTTTTAGAAAAAGTTTTGACACGCTTTCGAGGCAGTTTTAATGGGAAAAAGCTTTCGCGAGTCTTTCAACTTTCTTTAGCCAGGGATGGTACAGTTTTTAGGTAGACTGTACGGAAACGGGGTTTTTTAATCAAGGGGTTGACATTTTCGCGGCAGTTGGCGTTCAAGCTTTGCCCTTTTCCGTGCGCAGCTGGTGATCTGCGGCGCCTTCTACCCGAACTACTTCACGCAAGAGTGCCTGGAGGAGGCCGGCTGCTGCCGGCGCCTCATGTCGGACCCGCTGAGCTCGGTGCAGCTCACGGGCGTGCCCCAGAACCAAGGCCTGCTGTACGACCACGCCATCCGCGCCCTGCTGGCTCCCTGCGGCTCGTCGCGCGTGCGCATCACCTACGAGGAGTCGCGTGCCACCGTCGAGTTTGTGCAGCGCGAGAAGGGCGAGGGCGTGCTGCCGGCCGTGTACACGGCCGTCAAGATGCGCCAGCTGCGGCTGCCCCTCGAGTTCGCCCTCTTCCGGCCCGAGGACGCCCGCCAGAAGATGGAGCGCCTGCAGCAGATCCGCGACGAGGAGGAGCGCAAGAGCAGGGCCAGGGAAGAGAAGGAGGAGGGGGCTGAGCACGGGGGTGGGGAGGGAGACGGGCCCCCCGCCACCCCCGTCAGTCCCGACGCCCCCGCCACGAGCAACGTCGAGTGGGGCAGCGGCAGCTACAAGAAGCTCAGGGCCAACCGGTGAGGTTTGCGGCGAGCTTCGTGCTCTTCGTGACGAGGGACGTCTCTCTTACTTTTTGAGACTTACTTCTCGACACCTGCTTGACGCTTTTGTTGGGGTCGATAAATTGACCTGTAGGGTGAGGGGCTGAAGTTAATTATTTGTGAGCTGCAGTTTTCTTTTTTTTTTTTCTTTTTTTCTTTTCAATTCTTGTTCTTCTCGGGGAGTGTTATTTCTTAGAGTTACGCTGGTATTGTTGGATCATTTGCCAGAAAGGGCTGAGAGGGGTTTGGTATTGTCCGCGTGATCCCCTTCGAAACCTTTTTTAGAACGGGTGTTTGGGGCAGACGTGAGCCAGCTTTCCCATCAATTAGCTGTCTCTCAGTTAAGGTAGGCATCACAATGGGCGTTGGGAGGTGCAGGGGAGAGGGCAAGAGGAAAGCATCTTCAAAGAGTGCCTTGAGCAACGAGCTGCAGTGAAGGACAAAAAAAATTACGGCCAGTATGGCTACGGCAAACACAAAATTTCACGCAAAATCGGACTACATTCCATCTCGTCATGCTGGTATTTCGGGTGTGTTTGGAAAGATTAGGACAGACATTGTGCTTTGAGGTCTTCAAGACGTGATCCAGTATTCATTAGGCCTAATACGAGGTAACCTGAATGTTAAGCGTAACGGCATGCCAAGCGGTGTCACAGTCATTTTATGTCGAGCTGAACTGCAAAGCATAATGTCGCACTGCAAAGCATAATGTAAGCCTAATAGAGGGCTAGCGCACACTGCCATCACCTCCTCCCCTTAGCAGCGCATCAACATTCGTGCAAGCTACTTGTGAACCGGAAAATGTGGGAGGCTCTACAAATGACGCTTTACAAAACAGAGTGCACGAATTTCCCATGAAGATGTCAATTGTAAGCTTTGTTTTCAGGGGTCGACTTCGTTTTAACAGCAAAGTGTTTAGCAAATTGTAATTTTTCATGTCCGCAGTTAAAAATACCAAAGAATTGCCCGAGCACGCGCTGGTTGCGACCGCCCAGCAATTTACAAAACCAAGAGAATGCCTAGCGCTCGTGTGTGCGTGCCTTTTGACGACCGCCCAGCGTCCCTTGCGCACGTTTGTCAAGCCAAGCATACCCACTTAGGGAGATTGGCCGAGATTGGCCAAAAGGAAAAAAAAAAAAAAAAGAAAAGCTGAAGTAGAATCGTGGCAACATTTGCTCGGAACGAGAAAGACACGTCATAGCATACGCTGCTCCATGGTGATGTCCAATGATTATCACTTCCAGAAAACATTAAGGAAGGGCACACTTATAGCAACAATGACAGTGTGAAGGTCGTTGCGGCAGCGAAGAAGAAGCAAATCCGCTGCAAACATGGACTGAAACCTTCGTGAAGATGGTCATGATGGTTGTGTGCAGCTTTGCTACCTTCAAGTCTTACGCGTTAACGTGAGCTTCGTGTGTGTATGTATTTATTTGTTTGTTTATTTATTTATTTATTTATTTATTTATTTATTTATTAGGTTTTGGCAGGGGTAAACTGTTTTTGTTTTTGTGCATTCACACCAAAATTTGTGCTAAAACAAAAATGCCTGATGCTTGCATTGTGTCTCTGGACGGCGTAGCTTTGGTGCGGAACAAGCAACATCTTTTGGTGTGAGAGATGGGGGATTCGTCTCACTGGCGCCAACTCAAAAGCTGTAATCTAGTAAGCATGATGGCTTGATGCCATTGGAAGCAACTGCAAAATAAGAGGAGGTTGTGGAGATTTAAACACCAGTTAGGTGTAGTTGTGGTGAAAGTGGCATTATTTTACAGCGGTACAGTATACAATCAATACTAACTGCAGCGATCAGCTGCGGCTGTCGATTGCAGTATGCTTCAGGAGAGTACGTCAACACCCGTAAGTTGTGCGTAGTGCTTGTATGTGAGCTAGGAAAACCAAGCATTTTCGGGGATTCGGAATGTTCTGGGAATACTCGTGGAATCTGCGCGTCCGTCGAGGCAAATTAGCTGTACTAATTTATTACGAGGACTGATGCCGCAGTAATGCTGGCTCAAGCAAAAAGAGAGGACTCGCTTCGTGGGGCTGGTACGAAGTACGAAGCTCTCTCCGCAGACACCGCTGACCTCCAGCCAATGCGGGCAGCGACATTTGTTTGCTTTTTGTTGTCGTTGATTCTGGCTGATTCTCGATTCCAGCGAGACTTCGTGGGAGTTTCAGTTGCAATGATGGCAACCTTTTTCTTTTTTCTTGGGTCACGCGCTGTCTCCGTGGGGTTTAATTTGGCGCTTCACTTGGTCTCTCTCTGCTGCTTGTACTAGCGTCGGCATCCGATTGTGCCGCCAAAGTGGCCTTAAAAGTAGTCTTTTCAAAACATGGCAATGTTATACGTATATCGCTCAATACTTGAAGATCACGCCGTGTAGCTCCCGCAAAGATTTCCTGACCTCACCAGTGACGGCACTGCGGTCGTTTGCGGCAGCACTTGAACACCGGTGACAATGAATCGTGGTTTTTTTCACGCTCGTTGGAGGTACGTCACTGTACAGCCAAACCAATGTCCAGTAGTCGACAGACGCAGCTGACGACAGGGGGGTGGGTGAAGGTCGGGGGAGCGGGCACGAGTGCGCAAAATACAAGCAAAACAGGGTGGGTGCTGCCTAGAATGGCCTTTCCAGCGTCAGTGGAAGTGACGTCAGGGCGTCTTGTAGACTTTTACAGTTCGCGTGTGAGCTCTTTGACGCTTCCCCAACCTTGCTGTGTTTTATGTGCGGCGGAGATATTTTTAGGCGCAGGCCCCGTAACAGTGAGGTTGCTATCGGTAGATAGAAATATTATCTCACATTTGGAAATATTTGCCTCTGTATGCGCCATCTTTCTTTTATTGTCTGTATTTGAAAATGTTTGACTGATTTGAAGTGGCGTTTACCATTTTTGTCGAAGGTATCGTGTTTGCTCTTTGCGAACCTCCCCCCCTTCTGTTGTCTTTTTGAATCGCATAAACATTACTCCTAACTATTCAAACTGCATGATGCTTTTTTTTTTTTAACTTAACATGCTTGTTTAAGAGTGACAGCATCCAGCGACATGGTGTGAGCCCGTCTTGATCTAAAACAAATTTCTGTGTTAGCAGAGAGTGTAGCAAAAGCCCTTGGGGAAAAGCTGTAGAACTTGGGGAGTCAGAAAATCTCCACTTGGTAGTAGACACCCTGTTTCATCTTTGGCTCCACTTTGCAGCTGAACAACATGCAGAGGCGGTTGCAGATTAAGGTAGTTACAGGAATACAAGCGGGAGGCCCTGGAGGGGAGGGAAATGGCATTTGATGGTGGTGACGATGCTGATGATCGTTCTTGTCCCCGCAGCATGGTGGTGGTGCCCAGCTCCAATCCCATCAAGTCAGTTCCACTCCCGGCCAACAACCAGATGACCATCAACATCTACTGCACTCACGTGAGCATGTGCAGCTGACTTTCTTCTTCTTCTTCTTTTCACTCCTGGCAGCAGCTGCAGGAGTGTGTAGCTGGTGCAACCTTACCACAGCCTCGTTAAAACCCCAGGGGTCTCAGTACATAGCTTGGTAGCCTGGTCACGGAAAGGAACGACAAAAAAAAGTCAGAAACAGGCAAGCACGTGCAGTCTAGCGGAGCATCTGTTTCTTGCAAGTCTCTTTAAGCATCCAGAGTTTTGTAGTCGTTCAGAAAGTGGGTTGGACGCTGCGCTGTGATGTAGAGAAGCTCCTATCCAAGTTCATGTGCAAATCTCTCTATCATTGCAGTATAGCACCGAAATAGCAACTCTACTGTGGAGAGGGAGAGAGAAAAAAAAAGAAGGCCCTTATTTTTTTTACTCTTTTTACTAAAGGTGTAAAAATATTTTTTACTTTTTACTCTTTATACCAAGGATGTTAAAAAACACCCTGTCTGCACCTTATACCAGAGGTGCCTGGGGATATGCCCGATATCTCCACCCTTTTTTTTTTTACACCCATTTCTGACGGGTGGGGTTTGCTACACAACGCACTGCAATGCCATGCAATGCCTGCAGGTGGTGGACTGTGGCCACTTCTATGCCCACTACACGGACCAGTCCTACCAGCTGGTGGAGCAGCACATGCAGGACATCATCAACCGACAGGAGCTCAGGGTGAGGGCTCTGGGGCACTGCTGCACGTTCTGTGAGCCCGCAGCCTGTGCTGGCTTTGCATGCCTGAGAATGAAGAGCGTTTGCGCAGGGCGGCGGTGCCCAGCTACTATTTGCACCTATATTCGTCCCCCCATTTCCCGTGGAATTGAAATCCGACACGGGAGGCATGCTATGGTGGAAAAACCTGACTCCGGGAGAATGAACCAACAGTGTACCCCTAACGGTGCAGGCGCTTACAATGGGGTGTAGACTGGGATTGGAACGCAGTAATTGCTGCGTTACAGAGGCAAGAAGTTTGCCATCCTGCTTGTTCAGGGTTCCCTGCTCCCCCCTTCAATATGTGAAGCGACATCTCCGCTGTGTGTCTGTCATTTCGTAAAAGTGGCGGCAGCATGTGTTGCAAGAATGTTTTTTGCTGCATAAAGTTACACGAAGGGTGCAAAATCAATCCGTTTGCTTCTCCCAAAGGATTTTGCCGAGTTTCAACAGGTGACTTGAAAAATTTAAAGCTACGACTTGTGACCCCCTTTGCATTCCAACTGTGTGATCACCTTTTCCAGCCTGCGACTTGGAGGTACGTTTAAGCCCAGGGTGAAAAAGGCCTCGAGTTAGGCAAGTTGGGAATCAGTGCACCTAGAATTGTTAGAAAGAGAGGTTTTATTTGACGGGAAATGGTGTAAACATCCTGCGCACGTTCCTAATTTAGGAAACATTTTGTGAAATATCCACTTTGAGCGGGAATCTCCGGGTATGGGGAATTTTCATATTTTTTTCTCACCGATTGGTCATAACTGAAGCAAAATATCAAACAGTAGAAAAGAGCCGGGTTTCGTAAAGGCTATGTTTTTCACATTCTTGTGTTTAGACAGTGGCACCCACTGTTATGTAGCAGAGCAGAAGATGGCCATGTTTTGTTTTGCTCGAGGGTAAGGCACCGATGCGCTTAATGTGCCGTCTCTTGTTGCAAGAAAGACAAACTGTGAGCGGCTTTTCGTACGGTGACTGCTGAGCTAGACAACCCTCCCATTCTGTGCGGTGCATGCGAACTGGTGGTTTGAGTGCACTGTTGTCCTCTTATGAAATCGCTGTACTGGTTGTGGATCCTGGGACAAGTTCCCTGGCCTCCATTGAAAGTTTTATGGGGTGATTCTACGAGAGAAGGAACACGTGTGGACAGACTAATTTTTGTTTTTTTCCCATGTTTTTTTTGGTTATGCGCAACCTATAGAATAGCTTAAAACTGCAATTCGTTTTCCCCTAGCGTGCGTACTTTGCGAGAAAAAAATTTGCCAAGGTGGCGCGGGCAACGCACGATTTCTGGTGACTGCAGTTTTTTTTTTTTTTTTTTTTTTTTTTTTTTTTTTTTTTTTCCTCCTCAACTTTGGGGTTTTGCGCACAGTGAGATTTGATTGTTCCGACTAAAATTTTCTTGAAAACAAAAACTGCAGTAAAAAGACAAACATCAAAACAAATTTTGCATTGTGCTGTGAAGAAAAAAATTACAAAGAGATTGTGAAATCGCGTGAGACATTAGATTGTCGCTACCTTTGACACTTTCTATCTCCGTATCTGTAATTGTAACCAACTTGTAAGTGATGGGTAGTGTCAACCAGATATCTGTAAATATATCCGTGAAATATCAGTTGTCTAGAAAAGATATAAATAATGCAAAAAAACAATTGACTGCTGTGCTTTTTTAAAATTGCATAACAGTAAAAATAAAAATTAAGAAAAAAAAACGTCTCAATTTCCTTCAAAGTTGGGGAAGAGAGACTGCTCAAGAGGACCAACAATACTGCTGAAAAACGTGTTGCCTCATTTTGTTTGTACCGAAGTTATAAGCGGCTGAAATTGCGCGTTCGAAACGAGTCTCCAGACGTGCCATGTGCTCCACTACTGCCTCTGCTTTTCTGGCCTCCCGCTTGGATAAAAAAGCACTTGTTCTCATTTTGCAGCCACAGCAGGTGTGTTTCAACACTTGACGTCCTTCTAAAAAGAAATCGACATTTTTACTTTTATATTTGCGATGTTTCACTGAAAAAGCGCTAGCACAGCTACGCCTGTGGCGAAGCGGCGCCGTTGCGTTGCCATTGCGTTGTTGCATTGCATTCCCTCCCCCCCATCGCTTTGCCCCAGCCCCTGCGAGAGGAGTTGCGGGTGGACATGATGGTGCTGGCGCCCTACAAGGGGCCCTACTACCGGGCCAGGGTGGAGCAGATACTGAACCCCAGGGTGGCCAGGGTGAGTGGCAGCAGAGGCACCGTCACCCCACGTTTTCACCCGTGTCTTCTTTCTTCCTTCTTCAGTGGCGTGTGCACTCGAGCTAGACTCAGCACTTCAGAGTAACCACCACTAAGCGCAAAAAAGTGTTTCAATGCCTGTCTTAGTTCGACAGGTCCTTTGTCTGCAAAAATTTTTTTGCGCTTGGCTTGGCGGTGGTTTTTTTTTATTTTCTCTTGGATTGGAAAGGGCCACCACCCTCTTAGAAGCAAAACCTTGTCTGATGTTTGTCGCATCTAGGCTGGTACAATAGTTTGTGTCAGATTGTGTCAGGTAGTTTGTGCCTGAGACCGGCATCTCGGCCTTCACGCAACCACAGGTGGGTTTGAGGAGATGCCTTATGAGCCACAGCAGACAGTGTTGCATGTTATTTGTTGGTTATGTGGAGGCCTTGGAAGTTTGGAGAAAAAATGTCTTGCTAGATGCCTGGCGAAGTAATGCTGGTCGCAAGTGTGGTTTTACTAACTGAAGCATTGCCTAATAGTCAAATCTGGGTGTATACCACAAACCCTTGTTATAACAGAGGTGATTTGCTCCTTGTGTACTGTAGCTGGAGTTGTGTACTGGTACATGGCAAGGCACTAGACAGCCTGTTGATTGGCACACATTTGATATTGTTAACAAGAACTCGCGGCTGTATGAGGAGTTGTCAAAAACTAAAAAACAGGGCTGTTGCAAAAATAGCTATTGTTCCTATAATAAGGGAATGAACATTTAATTATGGCTGCTTGCATTCATTAGGATGGCTTTGATTTGTCGTCTTTACTGTGTGTCACATCTTTCACAGGTTTCATTAATATTTCACTGACGCTGGGTAATTGGTAGTTTTGCAGAGCTTGCTGCTTGGTTCTGCAGGTTACTTGATGCGTGAGTCGAGGGCGCTTTTAGATTCCAGTTCAGTGTTTCAGTGTTTTGCGTGAACCGTTTTTTTCGCAAGGTGCCCCCAAACACACTTCCCCGCTTCCTCTCAGGTGTTCTTCGTGGACTATGGCAACACGGAGGACGTCGCCATTGCCCATATCCGGGAGATCGACCCAGAGAGGCATGTCGAGGTCCTTTCCACTCCGGTGCAGGTGAGCTCTCGGGTGGCTAATCATCAGATCTAGTGGAGCAATACCAAAACAGTTTTGCGTGAAACCAGTTGTCTGGTTATCTGGTTCACCAATTGTTCGCATTTGAAAGCCAGATAACTGGTGTGATTGGGTTGCGTAACTTGTTAACCGGTTGTGTATCTGGATGTTTGGATATACGGATTTCTGTTTTATATTCCAAAGATTCCAAGGCACCCCCGATTAATGTGTTCGAATTCTCAAACATCCAGTGAACTAGCTTTTCAAACCGGATATACAGTGTAGACCGCTTATAACGTATGTCGCGGGAGCCGCAAAAATCCGCACTATAAGCGGTACCGCACTATAACCAAAACGTGCTCAAATTCAACCAAATCGCTACCTATCTCTCAAGTCATCCTAAATTTTTTATCACCCAAACGCACAGCGCCTAAAAACGAAGGAAGGGTCTTTATTTCGTATTATTTTTAACATCAGCCGCTGCTGCCGGGTCTCACACATTGCAAAAGCGCGGTCTTACAAACGGCGAGTGCGGCTTTAACTTCCGTTGTATTTGTATTTTGAAAGACCATGGCTGCGTTTTTTGCGTCTATGAAGATGCCGCAGGACATGATAAAAAAGGCCAGCGGGATTTTTTTTTTCTTTTTTTTTTTACCCCACTCTGTGTTCACGATGCCGAAGGCGGCTGCTTATCAGCGCAACGTACTGGTGGTGGAAATCTTCGCGCGGCTCGCTTGTTCGGGAAGAGCGGTGGCTTATCTGCACAACGTTCTAAAGCGTGAACCGCATGGAGCGATTTCTCGCGAAAACGGGCAGCGCACGCCGCAGGCGCGGCGCGGTAAGCGGCGGCAAGATGGCGTCGGCACTGGCCGTGAAGCGGTGCAGGCAGCTCCAGCGACCACTTCTAACCGCTCGCTCAAATGCCGCACGAGGCGCAAGCGAAGATGCTCATGCAGGAAAAGAGCTGATAATGTGGCCGCAAAGTGGAATATAAACTGCCATCCACGCTGCTTGTGAAAGTGCCCATCAAAAAATACCGCGGTGGTAACCCTAAACTAAAGTCCCTTCATCTGATCGAGGGACTTTAGCCTAAACACCTCTGGCGCGGCTAGCCGGCTCGGAGCGCTTCGAATCTCCCGCCATTAGGTGCGCGTCTTCCCGTTGGTGCAAGTCGTCAGGCTCCTCCCACTGCCACGCGAAGAAGCCACCGCAAGCGCGGAATCGTAGACGCGAGCATGAAAAAAACGCACGCGCAACGCCGATGTGCAAAATTCGTGTGCGAAAATGGGCCACGCGGTTCACGATTAATAGAAACAACTTGCCACGCGCGGACGGGGAGCCGGCCGCTATCTTCCGAGGTGCATCAAGCAAAGTCAGTTGTGGTTATCACGTACGCGCGAACTAAAGGGTGCCTATTTTTTGCTTCTGTTGCGCGCTGCGTCAGATGGCCGATTTCATCATTTCTTTTTTTCTTTTGCTACTCTAAAACGATGCCCCAGCTGCGCCGGTCGATGAGCAGATCCGCCGAAAAACCGCACTATAAACGGTATTGTGCTTCGGCCAACCGCATCTTAAGCGGTATGCTTATGCATTGAGTTCTATGGGAGGCAAACCGGTGGTCACAAAAACCCGCGTTATATCCGGTCCCGCACTATAAGCGGTTACGTTATAAATGGTCTACACTGTACTGATTATCCGTTGTTGAAAATCCGGATAAGTGGCTTTCAAGGCCGCAGTCGCTCCGAGCCAGTTCAACCGGATAACCAGTTTGACGGATGTTTTCAAGCACTGGTGATATCTCACACTTGACTCCCAGGCTATTCAGAGCACCGTTCGTTGTATTTTCTCGCTTGTTTGAAGTGGGAATCACACAACAGGTAGGAAACCGGCAGAGCCACAGCAGGCTCTGCAAGTCTTTGCAAAATAGTACGTAAGTGTAATGTCTCGGGGCAGTAAATACTACAAGTATAAATATACGTATACTGGGGATCTTCAATTAAAGCCTCAGATTCACTACGGACTCCCCGAGATTCACTCCCCGAGATTACACTCCGGAGAACCTTCGGATCACCCGGGAATTATCCGTGGTGGGACCGAGACCGTAAATCGAAAACCCCCACTGTCTCACGGCTCGTCATGTTGTCCGTTGGACCTGGAATCAGTCCACTGTGAGTTTTGGAAAGTCCCGACTGCACCTTTTAGTGTGGTGCCTTGTGGAGTGTTTGGAGATGGGATGGAACTCGCCGCATTATGCGTTTCTCAGCTGGTCTTGTTGAAGGGCACTGGCTTGAGAATCACAATGGTATTGGCGGTGAGCGCGAACACAGGCGGCGCTGCGAAGCGCGCCTCCGTGACGTCAGCTTAGGGATTCTCGCATTTGTCGTCTGCTTCACTCAGGAACGCTCTCCCTGCTGTTTCTTGCGCTCGGTCAACGTCTGATGCTTGTTCGCACCAGAATTGGCGTGTGGGTAACTTTTTATCATAATAATAGGCTTAAAATCGCATACACTAGATCATGGTGTCAATTAAAGTATAGTTTTGGATACCGTTACGGGAGAAACATTGCCGGCGCCACCCCATTCCTTGCGAAGCCGGTCCTGTGCGGAGCGCGAAGAGTCAGAGATAGGCGTCAGCTTCTCATGTAAGCATTCGAACAGAAGGAACAGTCAGCTGCTAATAACCGACAACAGCGAAAATGGAAGACCAAAACAAATTCTAGGCCTTCAGGGCTGTCGGCTTTTGCAGAAGGCATCACGATTCCCGGTAATCATATGTAAGGTAAAACAGTTTTTGCAACCTTGCCGAACGCTCGAACGTATTGTGCCACATCACTTTACGTTGTCAAGGCATGAAAGTTTGCCGACATGCACTATAGACTGCAAAAACTGTAGGTTGAGTTCCAAATAACCCAGTGTGTATATACGCGCGTGCTGATTCTATACCAGGCATCTAACCAGTATGGAGGTTTATTAAGCAAAACGAGTCACGTCTTCGTTAAATTTGTAGTAACACATATATGTTTGTTAAGACCTGGAGGGATATTTCGGAACATTTTGCACAGCCATTTCTTCCCGATATTCGGATATGCGTTATAGGAAAACTGCACTCAAGAAGAGAAGGAGGAGGAGTAAGGGGAGGAGGGGAAAACTTTGTTTAACAATTAAATCGATCTGGTTAGTGGGCCGGGTCCTCAGTCCAGGACAAGAGAGTAAAAGTAATTTTCTTCAAATCATAGAACGCCATCCCGAGTAGAATAGGATTTGTTCTTCGCGCCTGGAAGGGTTGAAAAGCAATAAAGAGCTACTTGGAATTCTTCTTCGGTTTCGAGTCTTCTAATATATACAGGTATACTATTTATTACGTTAGATAGCGAGTATATCATGCCTTCAACACCGTAATCATGTCATCATTGTTCGAGTTGAGAGTCAGTTCGTTATGATAACGATACAATTACGATAGAAATTCGGAGCAAAAAAGCCGCCTTCGAGTACTGTGGACCACGTTGTTTAGGGCGCGATCGCGGTGGCGTAGCACAAACCTTCTCATTGTATTTGCATGTAAATAAACAAAGCACGCTGCGGATATGCACCTTCTTGCACGCAGCCGTAATGAAAGCCAATTTGTGAAGAAGGGAATGTATGCCATACAAAATGAAGGAAATATCCACACGACCTTTGTGAGGCTCCCAAACATCCCAAAACCTCCTAATAAGAAGTTGGTGACGGCGCAGAAAAATTAATGCATTGGGCAGAAAAAAAAAGGAAGAAACATTAATCCGATACAAGACAACAACGAAAGAAACAGAAGAAAGCCGCTTTATTTCCTGCTGTGCGATGAGCGTGTAGAGGCCGCTGCTTGGTACGTAGTATTAGACTGTTGAGTCTTCATAGGAGCATCTCAAAAATACTGCAGGAAAGCCTACGCATTTTGAATACTTATCGAGAAGCTCTGATCGCTGATCCTCACGAATAAGCAAGAAAGGACGAGTTACACACGATCTTCTGACCGATACTCTGAAGAAAGTTGTTCTCTATCTCTTCGTGTGTTGCAAACTTGTGGGGGATACAGCTTCAAATTATTCAGATGCGTCAGAAGCTGACAAAATGACTGAGTCGCTAGAAATACGCTTTTTAACGCCCTACAGCAACGAAGCGGGCGATTTCTAGCCCAGGCACTGTTGCCCCTCACAAGCGGAGTGTAGCAGACGACAGCGGCGCGAATCCCTAAGCCGACGTCAGAGCCAGGGGGCGCCACTCAAAGATCTCACCGCCAATAGTGGTTCGCTGCATGTCTTTTGGTTGTTTTTTTGCTTATCAGTGAATGCAGTCCGCATCAGATAGAAGAGCAAAAGCTACGTAGCAGAGTGGAAGCTGGGGCGAAAGTTGTTCACGAATCTGCCATGGCCAGGCAAACTTGATTGGCACATGAAGAGCTAGGGGCAATGTCAACTGGAATATTGGGGGTGTGTGCTGGTGTTGTCCAAAAAAAAAAGACTTATAGCTGGAGGTTTATAGAAAGAGACGTAGGAACGAAGACTACAAGGAAATGAGATGTCACTCGGTGCTAAAATAGGTGCAACGTTTTAACAGTCAGGGTCATGGCATTGGTTAGACAGATGCAGTGTTTGGTACACCATTTGCCAAGTGGCAAGTGTTTGAAGCAAATTTTTTGAGTGCTTAGCTCTAATGCGGGATAAGTTGGGATGCTATTTGTCTTATGAAGGTTGGAAATGCATATGTAGCGTATTAGTTCGCTTATGGTAGCAATGTTCAATTGCCAAGGAAATGCCACGGTTATAACTGATAATAGTTATAAGCAGGTTGTGCAAGAAAAAAAAAGACAACACAGAGATCTTATTTATATTTGCTGAAAAGATGTCATAGTCGGTCGGCTTTGTTTGCTTCACGCGAAGCTGGCACACATTTTTTTGAAGAGCATCTATAGGTGCTTCACCTAGCTGAGCAGAGGGTACTTGGCGAGCACGAGGACGCGGGTTCGATTCCCGGCCGCGGTGGCCGCTTTTCAGATGGAGGCAAAAAGCAAAAACACCCGTGTGTACGAGATTTCAACGCACATTAAAGATCCCCCTCAGGTGGTCAAAATTATTCCGGAGTCTTCCACTACGGTGCGCATCATCACCTGCGTTGCATCGGCGCGTTTATAAACACCACAATCAACTATCATCAATGAAAGGTCTCTGGCGGAAACAACGTCCCTAAGGGACTGTATCATGCGTTGGGCCTCCTGCGAAGACACTACCTGAGTAGGCTGCGCCCGCTGTCTGCAGCACGTATGCTCACAGCAATTGCCTCGTCAGTGAGACACTTGGACATTTCCAAAACATTGACCCTGACCTCCCTTCTGTGGAAAAATAGAGGCAGTTTAAGAGGCAACCAGTCAAATTCAAAGCAGCGTGCACGTGACCCAACAGGTAAATGCGCAAGTGAGCAGGTATGGGTACGATTCGAAACCAGTGGTGCCGGGAGGGGGGTTAAAAAAAAACAGCTCTCCTCCTCCTCTAGCTTGTAATAAGTAGTTGATTTTACCATACAACACATATGAAAGTGGGTAATGCCATAGTTCTTCATCGTTATATTCTATATATTGTTATAAATGGTACCGTTATAAGTGGACTCAACTCTAGTGTAGCCAACGTGCTGCTCTTTTTCTTTTTTTTTGGTCATGGCAGCCTCAGTATTTTGGTAGTGACTAAATCAAGCTCTCTATGGCCAAGTGTATTTGTAGAGAGTGCAGGATTTGAATTCATTGTGTTGTTAGTGCTAACCAGCCTGGAAACTTCTCATCCCAGCAAAAGCTACTCATTTAACCGGTAAATCAATTTGTGTTGCAGAGTGGGCGTTGTGATGGAGGAGGGGAAAAAAAAAAACTTTTGATTCGGGATGTGACAAACCTGGCAACACAAGGAGCAAAAGTGTGACCGCGGTTGTGACAACAGAGACTTGCACACCAGCTGGTATTGGTGTAGTATTTGGTTTTTGTTTTAAAACCTACAGAGCGCAAAACTAATCTGTGGAGAAAAAAAGCTATGGTGTCACGACGTTTCTGCTGTACCTGTGCATGCATGGTGGTTGTTGTGTTGAATTGAATGCCTTCTGTCCAGCGTGCACACGTAACCAGCTGCTTTGCGCAGAAGGAGCAGCGGTCCCTGCTACCGCTTGTGTTCTCTCGTCGCTTCTGTGGCCAACTAAGGTTGTCAAACCACTAGGGGGGACTTTTCAATCGCCAGCAAGGTGCTTGAGACTGCTTTGTCGGGAAGGCTCTGCAGTGTGGCAGTGCTGTGCTCGCTCCCTCTCCGCTGTGCAGGCGTTTGAGTGCAAACTGGCCGAGATCCGGCCGGCAGCCCTGTGCAGCGGCCGGGAGCAGTGGACGCGGCCCGCCCGCGAGAGGTTCACCCACCTGGTCATGGAGCAGTTCATGGTGGCCAGGGTGCGTAGGGCTGGGTGGGGGTTCCACCATCTCTCGTGACCAGCCAGTGTGCAGTCTCAATGCATGCATTTCTCTCTTACCTCCTTATCTCTACGCCTTCCTTATCTGTCATTTTTGGATGGCCCAGGAATAGATGCTCAAAACTGCACCAAGGAGGCAAGTAAGGGAGACCATCTGTCTCCCCCTCTACCTTTCACACATGCCAATCGGCTGTCCTGATAAGTGTGGGTCAGATGTTCCATTTGTCAGAGACAGCTGGGTGGGTGATTATGAAATTTATAGCTACCATATTTATTCAACTGTAAGAAGAAGGGGCAGTTTAGAGAGTAAAAAAAAATCACCATGCAGGGTGTCCCAGCTATCATGCACCAAGATTTCAAAAAAGAGTAATGGTGTAAGTCGAAGAAAACCTAGTGCATAATGTTTGCAGTACTGTGGAGTGGAGAAGTGGGCAGCATTTTTTTCGTTAATGAGGCTTAACTAATTATTTGCAATTAATTATCTGAGTCTAGAAGTACTATCCTAATCGCTAGTCTCAATGAGGCACTTGTAGGTACCCACGAGGGGCATCTAACAGCGGTATTTTCAGAGACGAACTAATTGCGTACTCATTTATTCTGACTGATGAAGAAAACCCGGGAAATATGAAAAAGACACGGGAATGAGAAAGACACGTCATAGCGTACACCTCTCGTTCGTTCGTCCTTGTGTCGTCGTGCGCATGCGCTCTGTGCCGTAGAAGAGCCGCGACTTGAATGTAGGTGATCATTGACTCCACATGACTCCTGGCCGCCGATAGTTCGCACAGTCGGGGAAGAGGCTGCGCTTCCAGAGGCCCGGTGTGCAAAGTATCGCATGAAAATGTCGACCAAAACGACAAGCACCTGACTCTGGCCTTGCTCAGCATAAGCTCATTGGAAGGCCATGCCATTGACGTCAACCACGGCACCACAATGATACTAAAACTCAACTTTGTGTCCATCAATAGTGATCTCCTACAACAGCTTTGCCATTCACGTCTTTCCCAAAAGTGCAAGCTTCCTGATTTTTTTTTTTTTGTACCCTGATCGGGTTATGTATATGTACAAAAAATGAAATCAGTATGTTAGTCTTCATTGTGTGGTGTCTTCTTTCCATCTGTGCCATACTTTTGATGCATTTTATTGTATCGGGTATTAATGAGTGCGTGCTGGGCTTTTGTTTTTGTACGTGCTGCTTCCCAGTTAGATTAACGAAGTCCCTTTTGTTGTACAGTTACCGTGGCTGCCTTTCTTCTCCCTCGGCCACGAGCCTGTATTTTTGGCTGCCACTAAATCTGCTGCACGGGCATGCCAGTTGGGCCTGTCTCACAGCAGTGTGGTGGCTGCCTCTGCAGTAAAGCAGTGACAGTAAAGGAGTGTACCGTTGGCATATGTGCCGCCCAAGTGTGCAGCTAAAGCGGTCTGGGCAGTTGCGGTGGTTCCAGTGGGGAGTGGTGTCGAAGCGGTCCACCCCACCCCCCCTCCCCCAACCTTGCAGGTGTACTCGGTGGTGGACAACGTGGTGCGCGTCCACCTGGTGCTGCAGGACGGGGTGACCAACGTCAATGACCTGCTGGTCAAGGAGGGGCACGCTGACTATGCCGACGAAGGATTCCTCTCGCGGGTACCACCTCTCTCCTTTACTTCCTCCTCATCCTCCTTTTCCTCTTCTTCCATCTCCTCCTCTTGCTCCTCTTCCTTGTATTCTTTCTCTTCATCCTGGTCTTGTTTACTTTCCCTGTCCTCTGTCCTCTCCTCCTCCTCCTCCTCCTCCTCATCATCATCCTTCTCTCTCTCTCTCTCTCTCTCTCCATGTTCACTGGCTGATAACGTGGCTGTCTCCCCCTCCTCTTTCCCCCCACCCCTCCCCTCATCCAGAAAAACCACCAGCTGCGGGAGCGGGTGGAGTCCTACTACCAGTCCATCGCTCCGGACATGACCGATCCGTCCTTATCGGCAGACAATGCCGAGGAGCTGGACTCCTCCAAGCTGGACTTTGGCATGCCTCTGCTCTCCAACCGCAAGGCAAGGCTTTTTGCTCCGCATGAGTGCGTTTTTTTTTTTCCAACCCTCGGAAATCGCGCTACTTGCGTTGCTATGTTGCGAAGGGGCCGTTTCAATTGATTGAAAGACAAAATTGAAGTGTGGTTCGTTTAAACAAATGCTTTTTTATTATTATTATTATAATACGGATACCGGTTTTATTGCAAACTTCAAACAAATAATGCAGTAAGTGAGTAAAACATTAAAATGGAGATATCGAGGAAAACGGATGAAGCTGTGGGGACTCCCCAGCAAGTTTGTCTCGCAATTTCTCTATGACGTCGCAGAATCTTGTTTATGTGATTCGTGGCCACCAACTGAAACTTCCAGCAAGAAGTGTGATTGGGCAGTCGTGTTGGGGCCTCTAGTTCTGTTTGACCGTATCAAGTCAATGCTGATATGGGTTAACACGCTTATAAAAATGTTCTGCTGGCTCATATTATGCCGCTGTTGTGCAAAATTTGAAAGCTTTGCAATATTTCTTTCATTCCTTTAGTTAAAAAAAAAACATCTTTTGTGGTTTGAATAGAGCTGAGTAAGTTTTCTTTAAAATTTAATAATTCTGTTTATTCTGTTTCATGGCCTCTTTAATTTCTGACCTTTTAGTGCTTTTGATTCACTTAAGGTGTGAAGAGTATCCCCTCCTTTTTTTTTTCGTAATAATTTTGAAGTAATCTGCCTTATGTTTGTTTTGTTTTGTAGTTTAGTGGTTCCACAAGTATTAAGAGGGAAAAAAAACAAATGAGAGGCAGGCAAGGGGCTCCTTGCAAAGCATTTCTGGTGTGTGCCCGTGGCATTGTTCAATTTAACTCTTTCCTTGCGGTGCCTTAGGCCATCGGATACAGAGTTCCAATGATTTCGAACGTCCTGTGAAAGCTATAAAACAGCACCTTGTGGGCAACTAACGCCATCTGGCGTACTTATTGGCAACTGTTATCGTTTGTTTGCATTTTGCCTGTGGAGACGGCGTCAGGAGTGAAATTTGAACCTGCAATAGCAATGAGTTGCGTACAGAAATGACATTTACTTCATGCTGCGCTGCGCAAAAGTGAACAGCTGTGGCAGGGACTTCGGCCACTGCTGCTGCTGCTTTTTCTTGCTGCTGCTGCTTTTGCAGTGTTGACTCCAGCAATGATGTGGGTTCGTCAGATTTTAGTTTTGATGAAGACGCTCCCATTGACAGCTGAAAATAACGTTCGTTTTTGACTTCACGCCGTATTTATAAACAAAACGTCTTTCCTATCTAACAACTGCAGTTTTATTTTCATGTGTAGGGTCTGGACAACGTGTGGCGGGGATATTTTGCCAAATGCACTGCACCGTGTCGCATTATCGCCTTTAAAGGAGCACTTACAGGAAAATTTTGTTACACTTTTATTGCTTTTATTGATGCTTAATGACCTGGCGAACCTGAAACAGCACTTCAAATACTTCAGCGCGCGATAGTTAATTACATTGAACGGCCTGAAAATCGTTTGTTTCAAATTCCCGCGCTTTCATCCCGAACGGCGCATATGACAGAATCCCTGCCTGACCTCGCCGCTTTGTGCGGACGTCACCGGCGCCCGCTTGAGAGGGTGTTGCGCCCGCTCGCCGCTCGTGGGCCTGCGCGCGTGAAGTGACATCACGAGTTTTTGACGAGCGCTGTCGCGTCACTTCTTTTTCCTTTCCTGGAGTGATGTCACACTGATGTCCATTGGCTGAGTGCCGCTCCGCGCGCTGCTCCGTCGGCGCGATGAATGAGATCTAATTGAACTATGTTCTTCGCGTCGCAGGCCGCTCATATTTCAGCCATGGTATTCTGTTGAGTGAAGGAAGCGAACTGTGCAATAATATTAACGCTGAAAATTGGTGTCAGTACTCCTTTAAGATGGGCTGGCACTCGTGTCAGATTAGCGCTGTGGAGTGACGAGCACTACTTCTCCAAAGCAGTGGATTTTCTTTTTTTTTTTTTTTTTTTTTTTTTTTAATACTGAAGTGACGGGGATTTTGTATGGGAACACAAACAAGTATGCTTGGGTGCATATTTTAGAGAGACTGACTTGCTCTCAAGTGGCTTCGCGGAGTGGCGCAATGGTCAGGGCGGCTAGTTTTGTAGGCCTGCAAAAATCCAAAACTTGGTGTAAGGCATTGATGTATGTATTGAATCATAGCTTAGGAACGTAGAAACATTCGTGTATCTTAGAATTCCTCAAAATAATTTTTACGCTCGGTACAATCGCCTATATGCGTTGTGTGTATACTTTTTGTGCATTTTTCTTTTCGGTTTATTTGACCAATAAACTGTAAATATTTGTACCTTTCACAAAACTGCCGTTACGTGTTTAGAAAAGCAATCTATAAGCTACAATTTCGTGTGTAGCAATGCTAAAGTTGCTCAAGAAAAAAAAGCTTTTGTGGAAGCACTCCAAATCAGCCATTTTTGCACCGTAACAAAGGACTACTGTACCTCCTAATGGGCAAAATTAGTACCTCCTAGGCAATAATACCTCCTAATAGGCAAAAAACTTACCATCCCTTCCTCAAAAACGTTGAGAGAAGTGTGAGAGCTTTCTCGCATAAAAAGTGCGTTGAATTCTTCGCTAAAAGTGCGTCCAATTGATCGCCAAACCTTCAAAGAACCTGATTGCAAACGTAGAACAAAACCATGGGAAGAATTTTCCTGCACTAAGTGAACGCATCTATGAATGGCCTAACTGTATAACCGATACGTGGTTTATGAGATAAAGGCATACTATTATTGTACTCCTTCTTCATGACAGATGTGTGTGTTTTCTTATCTTCTAGATCACCATTCCTTTTTTGCGATGTTCAAGTTGCACCTCTGTTCGTACAGTGGAAGGATGGTTTCATGCATGTGCATGTGTCCAGAGACCTTATCAGAGCTTTTTGGTCGACCAACTGTTCTATGGGGAAATCCATTAGTTTTCAGATAGGACGCTGTGTGGGTCCTGCTGAGAAAGGATTTCGCTTTAAAAACTCGGGTTAGAAGGAAGCTAAAGGGGCCGGTCAAAACCATGGCGTTGCAGCAGCATCTGCGGAGATGATCGCAACAATGTGGGTAAAATGTAGCGAGCGGTTGCTCTGCAGGCGATGTTTTTAGCAGATGGCATGGTTTTGATAGGTCGTGTCGCCAGGTCACGTTGGGCTCTGTAGGGTTCTGACAGACACTAAAAACAATAGAAGAAGAGTGAAGAGTGAGTCATAAGTTGTGTTAGGAATTTCAAATACTACACTTGGCAAGATCCAGCTGGGGTGAAAATTTCGACGCCCACCAGGTAAAAAATAAGTTTCCCGAAGACTGGTGCTTTGGAGTGAAGGGCTCCTTGCTTAATCTTCGAGATTCCCATGAGTTGCAACGAGTGTAATATTGAGCAAACAGGCAGGTGTTCCTACGACAGAGCGCGCGAGCACTGTCGGGCAGCAAAGAACAACGCTGGGGGCCACGTGGCTGAGCACTAGAAAAGGGGCACTCTGCAGGGTATAGAAACTGCACTCCGCTCTTCAAACGTGCAACATTTCAAAAATGGGTCGGAGATAGGCAAGGAAGAGAGATTGTGGAGGCGTACTTCATTCACAAGGCGGAAACAAATGCATCAGTACACCGTCGGTCTCATTATCACTTAAAGAATTCGACTTCTTAGATGGACATGTGTAGGATTGCACACATTGTTGGTGTTCTGTTTTCATGACGTCAGAACTGTGTACTTAACCTAAGGTTTTTCACTAATAAAGTTTAGTTGGAAGTGGCGCCTTGTCTGTGCCTACACGTTTCTTCTGGTTCCCGTTGTTTAGCGCCTCAAATTTATTCAGTATGTTCAACCAACTAGTCCTGATCAGGCTTTTGTTACTTAATATTCCTTGCTTATTAAGCAAATTTCTCTGTCACCTACCCGTTTGGCTGCGTTCTCTTTTTCTTCTTCAACAGCAGAGCTGCTTAGGCCAGCACAGATCCGTCCGGCTGAGACAGAAAACCTAGAAGTCTCAAGGGAAAAAATGTGGATAGGAAAGTGCAAGGAATCGAACCGGGGCCCTTTGCTCCGTGAAACTGGCGACCTAACCACTTGTCACCACCCAAAAGGCAAAAGGGGCACGAGTTAGCAGCGGCAGGGAAGAATGACATGTGCAGCTAATTAATTGGAAAGAAAAAAAAATGCTTCCCGTAGTTGGAATTGAACCTGGGTCCCTCGTGTTACGAAACCAGTGGCTTTCCAATTGAACTACCTATCGTCATATTCCGGGTGCACAGCATTTCGTTTGGGTTTGTAGCACGGGCGTTGGCTTCGGGCTTGGCTGCGGGTTCTAGTGCATGTTGATGCGGTCCACCACTTGGAAGAGCTGTGGAAGGCTGCAAAGAAAACTATCCGAGCCTACCAGTCATGGAGAAGAACCGTCAGTGGCAAGTCCGTGTGCAGCAATCCGTCGGCAAACCGTCGGCAATCCGTGTGCGGTGGAAACACGAGGTCTCCGCCGAAGGGAGAGAGGCCGCCAACTCTGCTGTTTCTCTCCAGCCTTGCACTGCCAGTGCGAGCTGCGCCAATTGTGTTTCTTTTCTATATTAGGGAGAACACCTTATTAGTCGAGGTACAAATCTAGAAAACGGCTGGGTAGTGTCAATTTGACCTTCAACCTCAGCCAAGGTCAAGTGTCGTTGCGGAGTGAAAGCGTGCAATCACTCTTTCATTCCATAGGTGGGATGATAACGGAGTAAGGGCATGTGCTGTCAGAAAATGATACAAGGGGGCATTAGCTGCATCCAAGTGTACTGCGTGTGCGTGTGGACTGTGCTGAGCAGTGCCTGTTTAATCATGCTGCGAAAATGTGTGCACATTTACTGCATCCTCTCGACAAACTTTCTTTAACCGCGTTCAATCACGGCAACGTTTTTTTCCCCGGTGGTTACCCCGCAGGCAATCTTGCACGGACCTTTTAGCCCCCTGGAGTCCAGGGTGTGCGGCATGTCCAAGCTGTGCTATCTCAGGTGAGTTCGTTGTGCATGCTTGTACCGGCATCATGCCTTGTTGCGTTGTGCGGTTTTGTTGGACACACAAGTCCAGAGAAACATGCCATTGTCTGCTTTCTTTCAGTGGGCGTACATTTGTTTTTGCCCATGTGGAGGTCACACTGTGGTTTTGGTCTATCTTCTACTGAGCAAGTAGGGTATCTTGGGAACTGCTTGGCTTCTCAGCGGGGCTATAGAGACATTACTAGCCCCCGCAGGTTCAGGTTCTGGCTTAGTGAAGGGGCTCGGTAGGCCTGTTCATGCTTCTTGGGGGAAGATGTGACCTATGCCTCGCAGCTAGAAGGCTGCTGTAGGGTCACAATTGAAGGTAATGTCAGGATAGTTTATATGTTGAAGTTGCGTGTTTGTTGTTTGGTTGTTCACAGTGCCCAAGAGCCCGTCCATGTAGTGTGGGATAGGTTGTGTCAGTGTTGTGCCTGTTTCCACGCATTAAATGGGGCATCAAACGAAGAGTGAATTCGAGAGGGTAAGGGAGAGTGGTCCCTTGATTTCTGACATCTCGGCAAGCACCGGCTGCCAGTGTGGTGCATGGCTTGGCGGTGGTGCTCTTGTGGGCTGCTGAAGTGTGGCCATGGTTCTGGGGTGCTTGGGTCACAGAGAGCAGCTAAGGTGTAGACCTTCTCACTATCTTTTATATGCAGGGCCCTAGATTACTCTTGTATGGAACCTGGGACGGGTGAGTGGAATATCAACGAGCTGGTGGCACATGTGGGGTGGCTCTTTCAGATATTATGAATTGCCTGTTTGTGGTCGTTCACGGTAACTTCTCTCTCCCTCAGTCCTTGTGTGTTTCTGTGCCATTGGCCGTGACCTTGAAACTACAGAGTTGTTGACAGGGGTGCTGGATTATTTTTGGTTGTTGCGGAGAAGGAGCTGTGGGTGTGAAAAGCTGTTGTCCTGCTTTTTGTGTTCATGTAATGTGTGGTGGTAGTGTAAATGACTGTTGTTCCTGGGGGGATGTCAGCTGTTTGCCCTGTCACCATGGTGACCGGCTTAGCCTGGACCCATGATATCAGGTATGGCCTTAAAGGTTATATAAGTTCGGCAGCACTGTCAGAGAGGCTCTGACAATGCTGGGGTCTGCAATGTCCAGCCGCGGTCTTTGTTATGCCTTGTTTCCCTGTTTTGGCAGGCTTTCCTCAGCTCCTCTCTCGCTGTCTCAAGAGAGGGGGCATCACTCTTTGCGTCCATCCACCTGTGCTACTGGCAGTAGAAGAACTGCGTGTCCACGTGTTGAGAACGCGCTTCACCTCAAGAAGTGGAAGGCTTCGGAAGCTGCATTGCTTTGTTCTGCAAACTGCCCTTGCAGAAAGCTTGCAGCTAGTGTGTCGGCCTGTCCCTCGTGTTATGGCTCTACTGTTGGTGATCTCCTGTAAGGAGTGGTAGCTTGCACACCCCATCTGTTGTGGCTGTTACGAACCCACTTTCCACAGTTTGCGGTGTCGTCACCCGAAGGCGTGATTTGTCCGCCGGAGTGACTGTTTGTCTTCTCCCCCCGTTTGCGGCCACGTTGACTGGCAGTGCCCATGCATCTTATACTTGATAAAGCGAAAGCGTTACGTGTCTCATTGGAAGGTTGGCCTCGAATGATCCTGGTGTCGACACAAACGGCACAAAAACCCAAGAAAGGCCGGAAGTGGACCAAAGCGGGCCAGCTGTGCATAAGAGATGATCAGGAATTACGAAAGTTCACTAGTGATTGATTGGGGGTTGGTAGTAACGGTAAGTAAGGTAGATGAGGTAAGGTCGAACCAGGACAGTAAAGTTGCGAGGCAGCTGCATTCATGGGTGTACATTTGTATAAAGGCACCCATCACAATAGTACTATGCCAGAATTTCGTTTTCAAAGCCCGTAGGCAGACGTGAGTGTTTCGAGAAATACTAGACTTCCAGGGGGCAAGGCCTTTGTCCTCCAGTGGACCCGAGGAGGCTATTGGCACCCCTTAAGGCCCGGTCTTGGGTCCTTGCCTATTTGCGCACCCTTGCACGTCCACTGGTGGCGGAAGAGAGGGAGCGAGTAAGCATTCACTCAACTTTCACAGGAGTGCCCGGGTGGAGCGGACGAGCGTCAACTCGGTGCTGCTCAACGGGGAGCCCCAGAACCCGCACCCGCGCCTCCTGGTGGCCTGCCACGTGAGCCAGAGCGCCAGCAGCGACCACGTCACCCTGCGCAACACCACCCTCATGCCCTCCCTGCCGGGCATGCACTGCCTCATGCCCCTCATCTTCGCTCCCTACGTCGAGCTCAGGTAAAGGGAGCGGGGGGCACCTCGCTTTGGTGCCCTTTATCTTCTGTTGCAGATTTCTAATTTGCCGCCAACAACTAAGTGGCACATTGGCACGCACGGGACTGCGGGAGGCACGCGCATGTGTTCGAAACATTGCGCTTGTATTACCGTGCACGGCTTGCCGTCGTTCTCTCCACGGTGGCAATAAATGCTGAAGAAGGGCTTTCCCTTTTTGCATCATCTTCCTCCTCCTTTTCTTCTTCCTCTTTGCCCTCCTCCTCCTCCTTTTCCTTTTACTGTGAAGCTGACTGGAACTAGGTTTGACCAGAATTGCATGCATCTATCAGGCTGTGCCAACAAAAAATCGTTTGCACCCACTGCAGAGCTAGTGTAAAATGTTCTGTAGCTCTCAATCTAACGTAGATATCCAGGAAGAAATCACACTGAGATTGGCCGCTAGGACGATTCTCTCGATACGCCGAGTTTCATCCACTTGTCATGGTTAGTTGGTTAAAACAGTGAAGTTGCAAGCGTAGCAGAATTCCCTAAACAAAGCATCTGAAAACTAATTTAGTATAAATTACTAGGAACTTATGTGTATCTGTCCTTATCCGGTCAATGTAGCGAGTCATACACATCAGTCAGTATAGCTATTCACCTGTACAGCTGCGCTGTTCTTGCATCTTCACAGTCTAGTGAAAGGGCTTTTTAATCGATTCTGAGTTGGTCACAGCTGTCTGAAGATTACTTGGCAGCCTCCTAATGGAACTGTAACTGACAATGGAACCCCAACCAGTTTCATTGTCACAGGGGATAACTGGCAGGTGGTATTTTCTTGCGAAGCTCTAGCTTGGCGAAACACTTTCAGCTCGCACCTCCTCGTTTAGACATTCACAGCAGCCCACGGCTCATGGGAAGAAGAAAAGACACATTGAATCTCTGAAGTTTTCAGGAAGCGTTTATTCTCTATCTCTTTCAACTTGCCAGGAACATAGGCGTGTTCTGAAATGTTGCTGTGTGCTCACGTTGCCTCACTCACGGGTGACGGCAGCCATTCCCCGCCCCATGTTCAAATGAGAAAAATCGAAAGGTGTCTTTTTACCCTAATGCGGCTGCGAAGACAAGGTACAAGTTTGGTTTGTCGAAAGCACTGCTTCGTTCCGATTGCAATTGCACAAATGTTATTGCAAACTTCAAAGAAGCTAGTTCTTTCAAATTGAACGAAGTCGTGGTTTGTCTTCACAGGCCGCTCGAAATCCCCAAGTGGCAGAGCTCACTGGCCTTAAGATTCTTCTTTAGCAACGAGGCAGGTTTGTCCTTCTGCCTGAATTTATTTGAATTCCGGTGCTCCAGGCTTCGCTGTATCAAACTTTTTATATATAAAAAAAGTTCTGTTTCGTTACATTGAGGCCAATACATGTGGGGTCGGGTGGGTGTGAAGTTATGCAAATTTTGAAAGTTCGTGATATCAAGGCATTTGAAAGCATGAACTAATATCGAAAGCATTAACTGCTGCCCATGAGTTAAGTTGGTGTATGTTATTGATGTATGTTACCTTGTTGTGGTGCAAGTTTTGCGAGTAGGGGTCAGCGTACGTCCTTCCTGTATCCCGAGCCGCTTTGCAACGCGACGGCAGAGTGCATTGTTTGCCTCCCACCGCTTTCACTCGGACGGGGGCTGCTTGAGAGAAAAATTGCCCAGGAGTTGTGTCCGGCGCCTAAAGCCGGCGGCGGCGGCGGCGATGCTTTGCTGGTTCCCCAACTGTTGTTGTTGACTGCTGAGGACGTTGCCGGGGCGCGGGGTGGCGAGACACTCCGAGTGCTTCCCTCGTTAGCGGGACGAGACGTCGCCGTGTTGATCTATGCTCGACGCCGTTTGACAGCAGACGTGGTGCACGTTTGTGGCGGCTAATCTGAGGAGCTGGCCTTGTCTAGTAGTACTTAGCCCTCAGTAAGCCAGGCACCGGCGATGGTGGCGCGGTAACGTTCAGTGGCCGTCAGGGCGTTGACTCTTCCCTTCCTGTGAGAACGTCTTTCCTCGACCTAAGGGGGCAGTAGGGTGACGAGGTGACGGGATCCAGGCAGGACCAATGGGGAGGAGGAATAGTCGGTGCGAATGGAGAGTACCTGTGTTGTTGGCTGTGATTGGGCAGCATATGAAGTTGTGGTTTGTGTATGCTATGTTTGATGTTGATCGGTTTGGGGAGACGGCGGTGGGACGACACGAGGGACGGTTGTGTTGGTGCACGCCGGGGTGAACGCCATCGTCTCACGCACTGTTTACATCCGTGACTCTCCGTACATTAAAGTCTACTGCCACTGGAATAGGCTTCGTTGTCTTCGACTGCACCACCGGTTCTTGGATCATCGAGGGGGCGCCAATTCAAGAACAACGGAATTACCAACAATCCGTCTATCTACATTTAACTCCATGCTTCTCTCTCTCTCTCTCTCTCTCTCTCTCTCTCTCTCTCTCTCTCTCTCTCTCTCTCTCTCTCTCTCTCTCTCTCTCTCTCTCTCTTTATTTTGTTCTTCCTGTTTTTCCAGTTTTCTGGTCAGGCGTTTGAATACTGAATGGTGGGACTGGGGAAGCAGTGCTGTCAGCTGTCAGCAGCATTTAAAGGGACACTGAAGTGATATGTAAACATTGCGGGATTGCTTGCGCAAATTGTAGTCCGGAGTTCCCAGGCCATGTTTCGACCACCCTGGGCGCGTTTACGCTATTTTATTTAGTAGAAAAATTAATTCGAAAATGCTGTCTTCCTCTCTTTACGCTCGCCCATTTTCTGCGGCGTTTTCGTGTGACGTCAGGAGGGGATAAGCTGGCAATTGGCTGCACTGCACGGCTCCCCGGCCTTCTGACAGAGTCAGTCGGCCCAGCGTTTCTTCCGCCGGCCGCCGACGGGTCGTCGCAATTCGTTCGCTCAGTTGAAACGAAGCCAGGACACGTTTGTGAATGGAAGAATGTGCCTTTCTTTACTTGGTTTGTTTGTACACTGTATCTAGCTCCAAGTCAAGGTCGCTTCACACAAGCGCTGCACAAGCGCACATGCGACGCTTCGCTGACTGGTACGCCAGTAGGAAAATATAAGGCCTCTTGAAGGCGGGAGAAGAGTCAGCGAAGTCAATATAGGTACTAAGGAAATAAAATCAACTGATATTTTTACCGTACAGCGTACACCTAGGGTGCGGGAAGCACTTTTTTTGCGCTGGGCGAACAAGCACAGCAGTCAGCAGCACGACTACGCATCTGCGAACGCTTTTCCGTCTACGAAATGCAATTGCTAGACGTGAGGTATTGTGGAAACTCGGGGGACGCTTACTGCACGAGCGCAATACAACAAATAGTCACCTAAGCTGCTTGAAATGCCAAAACTAAATAAAAGTGTAAACTGGTTATACAATATATACCCTATATTACCCATGCCAGCGGAGCCCGCTCCGTGGCCGAGTGGTCTGGGTTGTTAGCTATGCCACTGCAAGTATTTTGCAGGTCACAAGTTCGAATCCCCTCGGGTGCGTGCTTTTTTTTTTTTTTTTTTTTGTAAGTTAACTTTTTCGTTTTACGCCGATGTTTTCTATATTGAGTTCACCTTTTTTGGGGCCGCAACGTTCATGGCTCCACGAACTAGTTCACAAAACGCGCGCAGGCTGGCACTGGCGCGCTAGCGAGTTCTCGTTGGCGTGCTGTTGCCATAAGCACCGACTGCTTGCAGGCAGTGGGCACTGGCCAGAATGAACAGACCCTTGGCCTGGTGCGAACACGCTTTTTACGACACAGGCATGAGGGAGGCAAGCTCCAAATATGGGGGAAAAGCGCATGACATTTGGGCGTCTGCGGGTACGCGGAGGGCGTTCATGCACTGCGTAGGTTTCGGCTAGTGAATGCTACGATTCCAATCCGTCCTAGGAGGCTTATCTTTATGCATTTTTACAGCTGACAACATGGCAGAAGCGCGGTACGATGATTACTGAGTTATTGAGAATGCCCATCCAACAACGCCAACGGTTGTGTTTTACAGAACCGAAACCGAAACCGAAACTTGTTTGGTTGCTCACCTTGGGCATCGTCCAATCACGGTGCCCGCTCCTCCTAACGTCACAGCTTTAGTTGGTGCGGCCGCCGCAAACCGCGCATGGTAGTTTTTCTTCTTTCGCGCTTTGTAAAATAATTACCGATTTGTCAACCGAATAAACGATGAAAAGTGTGCTAATTTGAGCCAGTCTACGCAGTGCAAGCAAAAACGGGAGCTTGACAAATTCACTTCAGTGTCCCTTTAAGCTGGTGGATGTGTACTCCACTGCTTATGCAAGGTTGGTGAGCAATGAAGTGTCGTGCTAACTCGTCCATACGACCACAACGCGACGCCGATTTTAGCTGCTAGTCACGTGCAGGCAGGTGTTGCGGATTTCTTCCACAGCTATTGTGAATTGAGTGCTGACGACCAGAAAGTTGTAGGCTGTTGTTGTTTGTGCATGCCAGATGTGAATGTAAGCTGAACACCATTGGTGTTGTTTTCCACGCAGGACGAACCCCGACCGCACCGAGTACACGGGCGCCCTGTGTGGCCTGGGCTTTGAGTCGGGCTCCAATTTGGGCCTCTACCCGGACCACGACATGGAGGTGGCCTTTGACGTGGCCTTCGACGACACCGACATCCACATGGTGCGTGTCACGGGTGTCGTGCCTGCTAATCGGTACCGGGTGAATGTACAGTCTGTAAAAAATGGAGCGCAAACGGGGAAATGGAAAGTCGGAATGCACACACATTGCCATCCTCTTTTGTGCATTGTTGGTGGCCATTTCCACCTGTTTCTGCGTTTAAATGCCTGAAATTTGCATTTGAAAAGGGTTTAAGCGTGCAAGTAGAAACAGAACTGACTCTGAAAGAGCATTTCTAGTTGATGGGTGGCTTCACTTCTGTTAAAAGGGGACCAATTTGAATAGGCGCAGTAGGGACCGAGTGCCCTGTGTTGTTTGCGTTAGTTTGCTTTCTTATTTCGATTAGTTTGGTGCAACCCATTTTTGCTACGTGGGAGTTCTGCCAACTCCCAAAGGTGGGGCTGTTTTCACGGAGCTGTTGTAGGTCGACCATTTCTGTAGGTCTGCTGTAGGTCGTGCGTCATTGAGGCGGCCTCACAGAAGAAACCGGTTCCCAGACCGTCCGGTGCGCAGTGGTCTCGCAGGAGTGGGTTCCTCCCGCCACTGATGTTTAGCTGCTGATTCCTCTGCGCCAATCTATGAATTTGCGCAGTCGTTCTTGGGCAAGCACTGTTGACGTTTGGGCCGGCACAAAAGAATCACAGCTTCGCTGTTTAGCAGATTTCATGCTGAGTGGCACTGGGATTGATTTTTATTTTTGATATAAGTGGTCTTAGAATTGGGGGGAAACGTTGAAATTGACACATTTAAGTCGAGAAAAGTGACATGTTGCTTCTGTCATGGATGGGATATGCTAAACAATGCAACAAAACTAGCAAATAAGCAAATCTAGATACTGAAATCGTTCCTCAGAAAAAGAAAGTTGGCAGCTAACTCGTTCTGTACCCTGGGCCAGACATGCATTTTGTTGCATAGGGTGCGAAAATGAAACTACATTCAAAGTAAGCGCAAAATTTTAATTTGCGAGTACCGGTTACCGTGGAACCTGAATTATGCATCGTAGATGGACCACTCCGGTCCTGGCAAACTCCACAGGAACAATGTACTATTAGGGTAATTACCCTGATTATACAATGCAAGAGGACTTCATGCGACAGCTCACGCGAAACTGCGAACACCGATTGACCAGTATTAGTTTGACCGGTAGTATTAGTGCCATTGCTGAAACAACCGAGCGGGCCGTTTATGTGAGTGAAACCGGGCAAACGGCGAATAAGCCAAACTCACTGGTCTGGTGCCACCAATTCTTGCCATAGTCACTCTTAGAGCCAAAGCCCGGTGATGCGGCCTCAATTGGTGGTGTTGATGCCATCGCAGAAATCAATTGTGGATACGGCCGACTTGCAAGGTTTGCGAGCACACGCGGAGGCAGCCATTGTTTTCCACGACTACGGTGCTATGCCGTTTTTTACCGGGCTTTTGGAATTGCCGCCACGGAGAGGAGGAGATGTAGTGTATGGAAAACGAAACTGTCGTTCCCCAACGAGAAACAAGGCGGTACAGGTGGCCTCGTGTAAAGCAGATTGCTTTTATGACGATCAGGTTGTTAGGGTGACCCTGGCGGAGAAGAAACACAGCACTTCGTCGGACACGGACCAAATGTATTTCACGAGACAAGTTACATAACACGCACACACACAAATGAAATTGAAACCTAATTGCATCGGCAGAGTCTCTATGAAAGAAAGCCACAGTCACGAATGTTTGTGCTTATGTGCGGGGTGTTGATGGGGTCGGCGAGCTGGAGTGGTGCACTGGCCATTGGTGCTGGCTGGTCAAAGGACGCTGCGTTGCCGAAGTTGCAGAGACGTCCTTGGACAGTCTTCTAGGCCCGGAGGCAGATGTGGAGACCTCAACCTTGAGGTCTCCTGAGCATCGTCATTCAGCTGAGAACTCACCGAGGCATCTTTGTTCCTTCTACCTCTGACCTTGTCCCATCTCTCCCGCTTCCTCGTTTCTGAAATTGGCCTCGCATTAGCGGTCTAATGATACTCCACAGGCCTGGTGTGAAAGCAGGAAGGGGCTAGCCGCACAAGTTTAGGGAGGCCACCATGCGTGATGATCGGCTCGAGTTGTGTGTGTGGCCACTTGCAGTACTATTTGAAATCAACCGAGCCAGGGTCTATCGTTTCTTATTAACTGGGGCAGAAGAATTCCGAGTTGTGTTTGTTGTGAAAATGTCCATTTCGCGTCCCTTTCAGTCGTGATGTGGTTACACTTCTGCCCAGTGGATGCGCCGCGTCCCATTCTGTTGTCTGCTTTCATCGTCAGCCAATTCCATCATCAGCTTATGAGGGCCTGCTCGAAACAGGCACTTTGAAACAGACATGAAATATGGACAAAACTGAGAACTGCGACCCTGGTCTGTCATTTTTTTTTCTCATGATAGTTGTGTCCCACTGGGCTTGCCTGTAAGCCAATCTCTTTGCACCCCGGGGGGAGGGGAGTGTTGGTGACTACCCGTTCCTTACCTTGATCTCCCCCCGCCCCCAGGTGAACCTGGTGCGCATGATGATCAACGCGGTTCTGCACTCGGACCCGGGCATGTCGGTGGTCAGCTGGGCGGGGCCGGGACTGGTTCACTGCCAGGACAAGGCACGCCGGTGCCTCCTCGAGTGAGTGGCACCCTTCTCCTGGACACCCTCCTCGTCTTCCCTTTACTTACGTGGGGGTGGCTGCACCTGCTTGGTGCACCCGCTTGGTGGCATGCCCGAGTTCCGGGCACTTGTACTGGTTTCTGGGAATCACAGCATGGGCTCGCCGTGCGCCATTAGCTGCCTTGTCGCGAACGAAGTCGCGACAAGGCAGCTAATGGCGTCCAAAAGGTTTCCCGGTGGGAACTCTCTCTAAGCAGCTCGTAAGCTCCAGAGGACAATGCAGTGGGTCACCCACTCGAGGCAACACGACTGAGAACGCATGGAGGAAACAAACTGTACTAAAGTGTGAAGACGGGCTAGTTCCTCCATGCTCAAGGCAAAAAAACAGTGCAAATAAACGACACATAAGACGAGAAAAAGACAAACACGGGTGCTGACTGACAACTGAATGAATTTTATTGCGCGCATGCAATATAATGTCTTTTTCTCGTCTTACGTGTTGTTTCTTCGCGCTGTTTTTTTTTTGCCTTCAGCATGGAGGAACTTTCTCTCCCTAGGGCACTAGGAACTTTCTCTCCTAGGGGACTTTCCCCCAGAACTGGTTGATTGATAGAGAGTGCAGTCTGAGGCACAGTTGGCCTCCTTGAGAAGGTTTCGGACAGGTTGCCGAGGGGGCGGTGCGACACCTCTTGTCGTTCTTGAATTGTTGCAAGATTGTTAGGGGTTGTCGTCTGCGAGCTCTCATGTAGAAATGTATCGTGTCTGTCGTGGTGGCAGCCTGATGCGCAAGAAGCGTCCTGCGGTGGAGCCCCGGCTGTTCCTGAAGCGGCACGCGTGGAACCTGGTGCCCGAGGAGTTCCGGCAGCCGTTCAGCTTGCCGGACCTGGTGGTGCCGGACGAGGTGCTGGCGCCCGTGGACTCTATCCTGCTGGCCGAGCACTCCGTGGCCAACCTGCGCCTCGTCCACCGCAAGCTGGGCGAGCTGCACGCCATCGCCAGCAAGTGCGTGCACTCGCTCTTTTCCCAGTTGGGGTGGGAATGTTGGCCGGGATGGGGCAGAAGGCATCCACCCCTAGGTTGAGGAAGGAAAGAAAAAGCCACGCAACAGACCACCCAAGTACCTGGATGGCTACCAAAGGATGGGCTGTAGACCTTTACCAAAGTATTGTATTGGGTTAGTTGGTAGGAACCACTGAGCATACTGAAAACAACGAAAAGACGGGAGAGCACTCATGTCGGTATTTTTCGCCCATCCTGTCCTGCCCCGGTTTCCAGTATCTTCAGGGGTGTGTAAAACGAAGCATTTGGTGGGCATTGTAAGTTATCTGTGCTGGACTGTCCACGGACTGTCCACCGGAACATGATATGGTGCTTGATTTGCTTTATGGGACCTCCGGTCGAAAGGCCTGCTTTGGAATCCCTGCAGACTATATCCAGTACTCGTAAGTCGAGGATGCCCACTGGTGGGATGAGACGAGCATATTTGAGGGAGAAGATGGATCTGGATGATGCAGGGTGGTGGGAGAGGACTTCATCCTGCAGTGGATGTGAACAGTGTGGTGCCGATCGGGGTGGTAGTGGTGTTTGACACGAGAGGGACTCTGTTGGGTGGGCAGTGAGCAAGTTAGGCTTAAGGACAACTCTCATAGGTTGTGCTCTTGGCCAACGTTTTATGCTTGTGTAGTGGATGACACCAGAAAATGTTAAGACGAGGGAGGTAAGGAAGACAGACTGACGCTTGGCAACATGGACAGGTTAACTTTGAAGGACCCCAGGGCCGTAGCCAAGAATTTTTTTTCGGGAGGGGTTATGGATTTTGGGAAGGAGGTAGTTTTGCTGAAAGCAACAGTAAGTATTGCTTACGTGCTGCCTGGAAAAGATTTCTCGAACCCCCAAACCCCCCCTCTGGGTATGGCCCTGAAGGACCCCTTCCCGGGAACTCGGGGAAGATGCATGATATACACAGGTAGATTTAACAAATGCCTGACCTTGGGCTAACCAGGGACGCTCTCTCTGACTTGCGTCCCTGCCTTTCCTGTGCGGGCTCCTTCCCAAATGTCTGATTGCAGCGTCTTGCAGTCTACACACTCGACCCCACTGGCCACTTGCACCAATCGATGTCTCTCTCTGCTCGCAGCTGCCGCACCGCCAGCGAGACCATGGCCCTGCGCTGCCCCGTGTGTGACGTGATGTCGCTCAGTCCGTACGACCTGCTCCAACACCTGCGCACCACCAGCCACATGGAGGGGGAGCGCAAGCTGCTCCAGCTCTACGACCAGGCCAAGGCTCAGCAGGAGCAGGCCAGGGCCGAGCCGAGCCAGAGTCAGGGCAGGCCGGCTCTCGGATTCCCGCCTTGTTAGACCCGGCCTCCACGCTGCGTGGTTACTACCATCGTTTAGCTGTCCTTTTCAAAGGCGATGGCTTGGGTGGTGTCGTGAGATAGCGCGAAGCAATTCGTTGATACTTTCTCAGGAGGCTGTTTCGTCATTTGTGCGCTATTACTACCATAGTTTACAACCCCCCCCCCCCCCCCTTTTTTTTTTTTTTTTTTCCGAAGTGGTGGTTTGTATCGCGCCGTGACATAGCTCAAACTGGTTTGTTGATATATTCTCTTGCATTAGCTTCAGCCATTCATTGAATAGTTTCCAAGCTTTCACTTCAGCGCATTCCTACTACAATTGTTTCGTTGTTTCCCATTTCTTTCACCCCCCCCCCCCCTTAAAAAAAAAGGGGTGGTTTTTGTTTGAGCGATTCATTGATATTTGCTCGTGTTTGCTTCACCTGTTTGTACGTTGTCATGACAGCATCAAGCGGGCTAGTCAAGAGCCTTCTGCATAGAAAGAACTGTGTGCGCACTGTTTGTTTTTTCACGCGAACACTGTGATCGTAGTAGAATTAGTTATCATTAATTGGGATCATTTGTTAATACTGTGCATAGTTGTGCATTTATTTCTTCACGCACTTCTAGGTTGACGTATGGAAGGTTACCCGTATGTATGCGTTGTTTGGCCTCAGGTTGTAGGCGTTTGCAAGGAACGTTATGCAATAAAGATTGACATGTTGAATTTCCGTGTGTTGCACCGTATGAGTGAGTACTGCTCTTGCATGCAGTGGAGCAGATAATACTCAAAGTATATATCGTATTACGCGAGTAGGTCTTAGTGAACCCCTGCTGGCTTTTTGGCATCACTTTTCCGCGGTTAGCTTTCACAAGGTGAATTTTTATTTTATTTATTTATTTAAGACATACTGCAGTCTGAAGACCAAGCAGGTGGGCAGGGAATATTTACATAAAAAAAGCATCAATCTGCACAGTAAATTGGTACATATTTACCAATTCTACGTGTGCAATAGGTTGTTGAGATAGCATAACAGTTTTTCCTGAGTTTCATAACGCAGTGAAGAAAGTTCAGTACCAAGGCGCAACTGTTGCTGCGCATGCTGTGCCGAATGGCCTGTTTGTGAAGTGCGCCCAAGTGCGATGCGAGTAAAGTAATTTCATTAGGGTAAATGCAAGTGGGTGCACTCGGGCACGAAGAGCAGCACTTGATTATTCTTCGTTCACATCGTTTATGCTGTTGATCTTGGCAAGTGCGATGCCCTGTGCCCCTCTGGGTGCGACTCTAGAGCCTCCTTAAAGATGATAAGGACCGATTGTGCTGCTGCGATAGCTTGAGAAAAGTAGAAATGCGAAAGTGGTGTGTCAAGATGGCACGCACTTTCTCTTCTCCAAGAAACATACATGTCCCCATTCATTCACGTCGTCTGGTTTGTACTTTTGGCACACGCTCGTACTGGTTTTTTGGGGCCCTGCTTTCCTCTCTGGTTGCTACAGTTTTGATGCCATTTTTCACAGGCTGAGTGGCGTGCTACACGCAAGACTCAAGCGGGTGCCTCCTGTCACTGAGCTGGACTTAAGATTACTTGCAAAACCTTTGCCTTACGTATTCTTCTTCTTCTTCTTCTTCTTTCGTGGATGTGGGTGCGTACCTGCCCAGAAATCGTACAATGGCACACTAGATGGTCAACCGCAGTGTAGGTGATTATTTACACCCAGGTGATTACACCCTCATTTATTAGTGTTAATTTTGGTTCTCGCCAAACAAATGCCAAGGCGGCCGCTGTGACAGGAGGGAGCCCATGACATCGCTGCTTTTGTTGCACGCGCCCTGGCGGCATGGTGTTGGTCCCAAAACTGGCATGCTGCACAAGGCAGAGCGGTGCTCGCCAACTGTAGCCAACGCCTTGGCTACGCCACGGGAGCTCTGACGTCAGCAGTTTGGGGCGAACATAAATAAAACGAAAGACATTGATGCATATAACATGGCAGTGATCGAGGAAACGCTGCAAATAGGGGGAAGCTTGAAAGCAACTAAGAGAGGGGTAGCCATCAGAGAACGGCAGGATGTATGCACTCGACCAGCAGGGTAGCATTACGCACAACTTCGACGAGATAATAAAGGTAGCGGGACGATTCTACACCAGGCTGTATGCCAGCGACGGTATATCAGAGTAAACTGCTGAGAATATACAAGCTCAATATGCAGTGTCCCACTAGTAACTGAAGGGGAAGTTGGAAAGGCTCTCAAAGGCATGGAAATAGGAAAAGCGGCAGGTGACGACAGCGTAACCGTAGATCCTTTGAAGGACGGAGGAGTTACTGTTTTCGGTATGCTTGAACACTCAAAAAGTGCCGATAGCCTGGAGAAATGCTAACGTTATTCTCATTCATAAAAAAGGAAGATCCCAAGGTCCTTTAGTAGAATTACAGGCCCGTCAGCCTACTCTCGGTTGTTTACAAGCTGTTTACCAAACTTATAGTTAGCCATGTACCGTAATTACCCGATTCTAACGTGCACCCATTTTTCTGGCAAAAAAAAAAAAACGAAAAAGCTTGCACGGAACTTTGTGAGCAAAAAAAACGAATGCGAAAAAAACGGGCGATTTATTTCCCGAAGTAATCTCACTCATCTCACTCCTCGTCGCTCTCCACTGACCACAACTCTCGTCCTCGGTGCCATCAAGCGCATTCGCGATGCCACACTTCTGAACGAACGTTCAACCATGGTCGATGGGATCGTGGCCCGTGGCATGCTTCGCACGCCCATCCCGCGAGCTTCTCCAGAGGCGCACGCTTCAGCCGGCCGCTCGTTTTGAACGCATGAGAGCCGCTGCTGCCATTGCTGTTATCAAGCGCGCAAGTGGAACGATTCGACGATTTGTATGAACGCCGATAGAAAAGCCTGCGTCCGAAAAATCGTTGCTAAAAGTTTTGGCGCCATCTTGAGATGGCGATGGCGATGGGTGGGATAAAATTCCCGCTGTTTCGGCAGTTTCGGTTTCGTATCTGATTCTAATGCACATGCGATTTTTCGACCTATCTTTCCGGAAAAAAAGTGCGCGTTAGAATCGGGTAAGTACAGTAGGTGACAGCCTGGATTCCCAACAACCCAGAGAGCAGGCTGGGTTTAGGAAAGGGTACCCAACCATGGATCACATTCATGTCTTCAATCAAGTGATAAAAAACTCTGCAAAGTACACTGAACCCACTTACATGGCATTTATAGACTATGAGAAAACGTCTGAATCCGTACTCACCACAGCCGTTCTAGAAGCACTAAAAGACCAGGGAATAGAGGACACCTACATAAGACTTCTCGAAAACTTATTCAAGGAATGAAGGAGCGGGATGAACCTCCACAAGCAAAGCGATAAATTCTTAATCCAAAAGGGAGTAAGACGGGACGATACCATCTTGCCAAAACTATTCACAGAATGTCAGGAGAGGATATTTAGAAAGCTTGGGTGGGGAAACACAGAAAAAAGGATAAGCCATAGTATTGCTGAGTGAGACTGCAGAACTCACGCAAACGATGCTTGAGGAACTACAATCAGATAGCACGGTTGTGGGGCCAAAAATAAATATGAATAAATCTAAAGTAATGAGAAATGAGCATGCCAAGAACAACTTCTTCAGCCTAGGAAACAAAACACGAAGTAAAAGAATATAACTACCTTGGACAGATGGTTATTGCTGACCGCAACCACGAGAGAGAAATCCGGCGCCGAATATGGGTGGGGTTGGGGAGCGCTAGGCAAGCACTCCCAAATAATGAAGAGTAAGCTACCTCCGTCGCTCAAAAGAAAAGTCTCCAAGGAACGACTGAAAGGAGGTACAACTTCAAGCAGCAAATCATTGAGATTTGTGTGGTTCCTCATGGCTTTCAGGTCTTTCTTTTGGTGTCGAATCACCGTGACTTTAACGTAAATTTTAAAATACCAACTCCTGTGTGGTCTATTTTCACGAAGAAAATAAGATTACTTTCCCACAGCACACGATTTGGTCGGTGTTTTTACTGCAAGTAAAAAATTTGTCCCAAAATATGCTGCTTAAGTAAATACTAATTACATACTAATTATGCCTAAACGAGGGTATTTGGCGCCTATATATGCCTAAATGGCACTTCACAGTGCCTACTATAGGCGCCTAAAACCTTGATTTTTCATGCCTAAAGTTCCAGTCTTATGACTATAAACCGCTTGTCTTTCGAAGCCTCTGGGTTACGCCATAGAGAAAGGTTACGGCGCGACGACAGCCGCTATGACGGAACGCCGTGGGGCTCTACTTGGGTCTAGCGACTGAGCTACGACGACAGGGCCAGTGACGTAGCTCTACCTGGCTCCACTCCCCTCCCTCCCCCCCAAAAAAATATCCTGCTGGCGCTGTGCTGCCTGTTATTATTATGCCTGGTATGTCGTCTGTGAAAAAAAAAAAAGAGCAATGGCGTTACTCGAAGAAAACCTAATGCATAATGTTTGCAGTACTGTGGAGAAGCGGACAGTAATTTTTTTCGTTAATGAGACTTGATTAATTATTCGTAAATAATTATATAACTCAAGAAGTACTGTCCTAATCACAAAAGTGTCAATGAGGCACTTGTACGTACTTACGAGAGGCGGTATTTTCAGCGACGAACTAATTGCGTACTCATTTATTCTGACTTCGCCCTCAACAAAACCTTGTACTGTCTCCCATATTGCACATTAGCCCAGACACAATTGCGAAGTGTTCAATCTGTCCTTAACACACTTTACAAAGCTGCCCTGCATCTCCCAATGCACGCATCTACAGAAAAAGCGCGTCATCCCTATTTCATATTTGCCGCGCTTTCGAGGCGCTTTTTCAAAGAAAGTGCTACGAGTTGTGCCGCGCCTCCGCCAGATGGCGCCACGGGTCCCGCGTCCGAGAGAAGACGCAGTGAAACATCCCCCTCGCGAGGGGCACGATCAAATGCAGAGCATTTCCGCGGGCGCACGACGTTAAGTAGTTTGCGTTACGTTAATGTTGTTGCACTTGTGGCAACTGCTTGTGGCGCAGTGGGTAGAGCACCATGTACATTGCGTTCCGCCCGCAGGGTCGAGGGATCGAAACCGGGCGCCGGGTAGTTTTTTTTTTTAATATAGTAGAAGGTGCGGTGCGGACTACGGACGTCAACGCGGGTGACATCGGGAGTTACTGAAATGCTCTGCATTTAAAAACGGATCCTTCGAACGTGCTGCTTTTCTTGTTCTTCGCTTTTAATATCGTTTTTTAGTCTTCCTATTTTATTCATCTCCCTTCTCTACGATTCGCTTTCCTTTGGGCCTTTTCCTTCTGTCTCCGTTACTGTGACTATTCTAGTTCACTCTACTATGAGGAAGAGTGTTAGTACGGGGTTGCGGTAATGCGAAGCCTAACGACGTGCTTGGCACCGTCAGACTCAGCGGCAGCGCATGCTAATACGGACGCAGTCTTTTCTGCTTCGTACCAGAATACTAGTTGCAGTTCTCAATTCTGATTTTGGGTTTTCAATGGGAAGGGGCTGGCGCGAACGCCTAGCCCCACTACCAAAAATTGCATGCTCCATCTACCCCAGTTTGGGGAAGTGGCAAGCTTCAGCCGACCGCAGTGCAATGGCCGGCCTCCACTTGGGGCGCCGGCCATCAGGACCACCGAACAACCCAGCACCAGGTAAGTATGCCTATCCAGCGCGCCGCTGGCGGAACCCACTTGCCACGCGCACTTATGAAGCGCCGGTGGCGTCTGCAAGAAAAGGTAAAAATGCTCATAAACTAGGCATGAACCGTAAAAAATAACGCAAACGGACGGCGTAATTTAGCGGTGTACAAGTATCTGCTAGTCAATGTATGCAGTAGATTTAGTCTTTCCGTCACGTGCTTTTTAGCAACAATACGTACCGTTCAGCGTTCAGTCATTGAAACGATGGCAGTGCCACACGCACGTCGGGGTCATTGTGCAAAACAAAATATTCTGCCTAAAATTACTATGAAGAAGAAGGAATGAACGTTTTTTTTTTTTTTTTTTTTAATTTGGGGCAGGCGGGTGACTGCCTTAGCCCAGGTAGCCACGTGCTTTCACTGCTCGGTTGGCCCGCGCCGGATGAGGTTTTGTTTGTCCTGCAGATGCAAGCTAGTCAGCGCGCATTCCCACTGCTCGGGAGTAGATGGAGGGGGGATGGGGGCGTGGGCAGAAGAATACAAGTTAGGGGGGGCGGGGGAGGGTAGCGGCTGGAGCCACTGGAGCGTGACAGTCTGGGCCGTTGTAGGTGAAGCGGCTGAGATAGATTAAAGACGCCGCCATATGCGGGATTCATCGTTGGTGAGTGTAGGGTATGGAGGAAGGTATTCTCGGCGGGTACGTGTGTCAGTAGAGCGACAAGATATATCCGAATCGATGGGTGGCAATCGGTGTAGCTAGCGTGTCTGTCGTGGGCGTGGTGGCGTAGTAGTCCGGCCTCTCCGGAAGTGGAGCTCGCGGTCCACAGCGCGAGCTGCTTCGTTTCCGTTGAGGGAGACGATGACGATGTTAGGAAGGGATGTTAGAGAGAGAGAGAATAAACTTGATTTAATGAGAGGAGTCAAGCGGGCGGTTTCCTCAGTTCAGGACCGGGGCCGTTGGAGCGTCCAGCGCCTCAGCCCGGTGGATCAGCCGAAGCTGCTCTTCGAGGCTAGAGCTGGCCAGGCCAGCACTTCCTCCCACTGCTCAATCGAGGGATTAGATATCGGGGAAAGTGAGGGGTTAAGCTGGCACTCCCACACCATGTGATGCAAGGTGCAGGGCGCGTTGCAGAATTGGCACTGTGAGTAATATATTGTTGGCCAGAATAAGTGGAGTTTGGTCGGGTGGGGGAACGTGTTGGTTTGGAGGAGACGCCAGGAGCGCTCCTCTGCCTTGCTGAGGGAGGGGTGGCCAGCGGGTAGCATAAGCCTGGTGAGCCTGTAGAATTGGGTCACCTCCTGGTATGAAGTTACAGGGATCGCTGTCTCTAGCCAACTTTCTCGCGGCGCTCGGCTGGTTAGACCTCGAGCAGTCTCATGAGCAAAGACATTACCGCAGAGGGAAGCGTGAGCTGGTGTCCAGACAATCGACACCCTTTTCTTCGGAGGGTTCTGGCCGAGGATCTTCATGGCGATGCAGGAGATGCGGCCTTGGAGGTAGCTCCTACACGCTGGCTTGTAGAAGCTTGAGGGCAAGTGGGGGAGTTCTTTCTAGGAGGTATCTTGGACAGACTTGCTTTGAGTCGGTGATAATCGTGAGATAGCCGGAGATTAATTTATGTGTGCGGTGCGAGGGCCGTAGCTTCCGGTGTAGATGGAGATAGGTGGCGGTATATGCCTGCAGTGTAGGTGGTGCGGTTGATGTCGGTGACCTCTAGACTTGTATGGAAAGGTGAGTAAGCGATGTCGGCATAGCGGGTGTCATTGGCCAATAAGTGCTTCCGGTGCAGGTAGCAAACGCGCGCGAGAGAGAGAAAAGACTTTATTGAACACATCCTGCGTGTTAGGAGCCGGCTCGACCGCGCAGGGCTCGTAGCCGCTCCCTAGTCTAACTTATAGATTTCTATAAGTCCGGGTGTAGACCTCGAGGCTTCGTGCCCGCCTTGCTCGGGCTACTTGAGCTCCCCGTCCACTTCCTCCCCTGTCTGGGGTCGGTCGTGTTTGGGTCACTCTTTCGCCTTTGCTTGGCTAAGGCCGCTTCGAGCCGCTGGATGACCCTTCTTTGGTGGTTGATGTCCGTCGAACACACACACTCGCGCACATCCGGTGGGTACGTGTTTCTCGAGCACTGCACATTGTCCCCCCCGTCGCGCACTTCACTTTCACACCCCCACATGAGATGGGATAGCGTCGCTGTCTCGCGTTTGCACACACTACACGTAGCGTCCTCGAACAGGTCCGGGCACATGTGGCGCGCCAGCGCCGGTGTCAGCACGGTTTCCGTCTGTAGTTGTCGAAACCTGACTGCCTCCGCCCTGGATAGTTCCCTGTGCGGGGGCGGAAAGGCTTGCTGTTCGTCCGTATATGAGGTGGTATTGGCTGTAATGCTTCATGGGGACCTGGATATAGGACGGCCTAAATTCTGTGCGGCCTGTAGGGGTGAGGGTAAGGCAAGAGAGAGTTGGCTGGTTCTTTTAGGTTCTGTCAGTTCGGAGAGTGAATTACGTAGGCCAAGTTTGAAGCGGCCTATGGGGGCGAAATCCAGTAGTCCTAGGGCTGTCTTGTAATCTTGACGGATGAGACCATCTAACTTCGAGTGTTCTTGGGGTCGGAGTTAAACGTATGGAGCGCCATACGTGTACGTTTACTGAGTATTAATGCCTGCACAAGTTGACACTTGTCTTGTTTAACCTTTTCGGCTATGGATTTTTAATTTTAAACTTTTTTTATTTTTTTCTCTTTGGAGGACGGAGGGGAGGGGGGTTGAGAACAACCTTAGACACCCCCCCCCCCCTTCCCCCCAGAAAAAATCCTGGCTAAGCGCCTGGACAAGTCGAGCCCCTGAAATGTTCAGCAGGTAAGTCCAATCGATTTCTGCGCTATGTATGATGACGATGTGAATTTCATACGCTCTCTTAAAAATGCTGCCTTATAAAGCATCATTACAACCAATAATAATATATAAACCCACTCTGCCCTTGGGTGACATCCGCTTTTTTGAAGATACTGAAACAAAAGGACCGGTGGTTCCACAAATGGAAGCACCATAGGAATAATGAATATTACCTAAACAATTTGAGCTTTTATAGGAATAAATAAGTTTTCGTGACTAGAAAGCGGGAAAAAGAATACTTCACTAAGTTCGCCGAAGAAGCTGAAGGCAACACCAAAAGATTCTGGGAGATCTTTAAGGATGCAGTTGGTTTAGATTACAATAAACGCGGTTACCTGATGTCATAGAACAGGACACGGTGAATAATTTAAACAACTATTTTGCAGACGTCGGCTGGTATTTGGCTGCCCAGTTTCCTGACACTTCGGGTCATACGCACCCTTCTGGACCAGTCTCCGATAGCTTTGGCATGTTTGAAATATAAGTTCTTCCACACCTCTTATCAGTGGTGAGGAATTTAGATGGTAGTAAAGCGGCCGGGCTTGGCACTATTACAGTTAAATTGATAAAAATAATGTTGACGTTTTGGCAGTCCGCCTGTTTCATATATTCTGCCACTGGCAAGACTGTGGTATGTACCCAAATGAACAAAGTCGGACAAAGTCGTCCCTGTATACAAAGACAGTGACCGTTCCAGTCACTCGAGCTACAGACCAATATCTGTGTTAATTAATGCAATATTTGAAAAGATACTCTCAGCGCGAATTACATCACTCGCTTCCAAACATTTTTCTGAAACCAGCATGGTTTCGGGTCACACAGATCCACGTCTTCTGAAGTTCTAGTATTGACCTAACAAGTTAATAAGGCCCTAAACAATAACAAGCTAGCCGTCGTAATTTTCTTAGACATAAGGGAGGCCTTCGATTCAGTCAACCACAACATGATGTTAACTGAGCTTCACGATTATGGCTTTAGAGGCAGAATTCATCAGCTTCTCAAATGCTACCTTTCCGACCGACAGCAACGAGTAGTGACAGATGGTTTTGTGTCCTCTACTGAGTCAGTGGTGTCAGGAGTACCGCAGGGCTCTGTTTTTGGACCTCGTCTTTTTTTAGTCTATGTCAATGACCTTCCCTCTGTGTTGCTGTAATCGGAAGCCCTAATGTATGCAGACGACACGGCACTAATTTTTGTTGGAGACAGCCTAAATCAGATCGAATCCTAAATAAACGAGGAGCTTCAGAGATTTAATTTATTGTTATTAACCAAACGAAACCACCTAAATATTTATACAGATAAAAGTAAATATATGGTTTTTTTACTCCAGGAAGATGCAGCCCGATTTTGGTAGCTTCGATTCACAGTTAGAGTCTACGCTGTTGCAGAGAGTAACCACGTTTAAATATTTAGCTGTCATGTTTGACTCAGATATGAACTGGAAATCTCATATAGATAACACGTGCTCGAAGGTGGCGTATGGCTGCCACACGTTACTAAATGCTCGTGAGTGTTTCGACGCAGCCACCTTGCGTACCCTATATTTCGCATTTGTGCATATATGCACCTAAGCTACTGCATAAGATCTTGGGGCAGCACATACAAGACATATTTGAAACCTCTCAGCCGCTTACAAAGAGGGCAATAAGAATTATTACATTTTCAAATAGGACTGTAAACCCGCTGTTCCAACACACGCGCGCAGTTCCGCTGCATTCTTTTCACGTAATAAGCGTTGCGGATATAATACACAGAATATTAAAACATGGCGATGTGAAGTTACCGGCGCTCAGTACAAGAGCTGCGACGAAGAATTGCTTTAATTTACCGGTTGCTAAGAATGTATACGGTCGGCGGATAGTATAATTTTATGGTGCTCTTATTTGGAATGCTATACAGACAGATGTGAAAGCAGCACATAACTTTTCTGCGGCCATGAAGCGTAGTTTGATAAGTAGTCTAGGTGCTTTTCTTTGTCGCCAAAATGCATTGTGTAGTTCAGTATACGCATTTGTACCTGTTCCGTTTGCCACTGTTCGTATACCGTTTGTTGAGTTATGTGGTATGTCTTACCATTGGTCTCGACACTAGCCAGCCAGGCTATGGGACCAAAAATGTTTTTTTTTCGAAGTTTCTGTATCACATGTTGAAAGTGGCAATAAAAAAAATAATTTGTATTGTTACGTCGCAGAAGGATAAGTGAGGTGAATCATGGCTGAAGGTAATGACATGAATTTACTCATTGGCCATGACGACGCGAGTTATGGCTCCGCGATTATGGTGATGCTGATGATAATGATGTTTTGGGAGAAATGATTCTTTTTTTTTTGGGGGGGGGGGGGGGGTGCGAATTTCGATACCGAAAAACAGTAAAAAAAATACAGTAAAAACAGTAAAAAAGCAGTAAAAAAGAAATAACAGGGCACTCAACCATACCTAGGGGTCGGCCAGTCATCAGTGGTTCGCAAAAATGTTCTTCCGCAACTACAGGGCACTGTCTAAAGATAATTTAAAGCGGCTGGAAGCACTTCAGCTGAAATAAATATAGTTATGCATCGCCCACTGCTTTGTCTTTGTCTTTGTCTTTGGATGGCATTGCGCAACGAGCCACGTTCTACTTTTTCTTTTCTTTTCAAGGCTCGTTAAATACTTGGGTCCGTGGCTTGGACAGCTGTTTTTAATATTTTACCAGCACGCATAAAGTTAACGATTGAGTGGAATAAAACCTTTATTAATGAAACAGAGGCCACGCAGCAAACTTGGCTGACTACTCCAAACGGAAGCAAGCACACGCTCAGAAGCACCCGCAAGCGCTAACACTACTGGGAATGCATATACACGATGGACCCTGGCTCTCTCCATCGTCCCAGAGAAAAGTGTTGGTTGGTTTGTTTGACGATGTACACGGAATCGCCCTCGCAGAGACAATTTAGAACTTTACGTGTGAGATCGTGTGGACTTTTAAGTCACCACGCAAAGCTTCGTGTTCACTCTTTCTTTTGATCTCTTCTTTTCCCCCCTTTATTCTGCCCTACTTCTTTTAGGGCCTTTACTCCCTTCTCCCTATCCCCGCAGAGTAGCATGCAGGCGGGAACATGCCAGCAAACCTCTCTGCTTTCATCTAATAAAGAGCTCTCTCTTCTCTCTCTCTCTCTCTCTATCTCTCTGGAGTAATAAATGGCGGCATAACTGTTACTATGACAATACTCCACCTCTGGCGCAGCTCTGTTATGCACAAGGAATTTGAAGTGTGCACATAAAAGCCGAGTAGAAAGAATATAAAATATGATAGAACAACAAAAAAAAATCCGCCCGCATCTTCCCACGGGGGGAACTCGAGTAAATGCGTCGCATCTATAGTCGAGTCAAGCAAAGCGTCACGTCACGCGAAAGCCAAGCAAAGACGCCCTTGACTGAATTCCGAACGCGCGCTCCGCCGCTTATATACACACCGCCCGCGTTCGAGGGAGAGGAGTACGGGGGAGAGACGCGCATGCGCACACTTCCGTACACTGAGCGCGCGAACTTTCCACGCACCCACCACGCCGTTATCACGTGTACACGCCCTGCCGCTCCCACCTCCCCTCGCGGGAACCCCTGTGTAGATGCGACGCATGGGCGGAGCGGCGAAGGGACCGCGTTTTATAGCGCGCATAACGTTGAGGGGACCAACGTTTATAGAACCAAGGTCAGTTGTAAAACTTCGAAGTGTTTCCCGGCGCCACCGCACCATGCCGCATTCATGGCGCTGCAGTCGCACCCGGCTCCCGCGCGGAGCACCGGGTGGCTGAGGTCAGCACGTTCTGAGGGATGCACCTGCCGTTGTGCGGCTACCGTCTCCGCTCGTGCGTGCGCGTGCGTGCGTGCGCACTCCGGTTGTAGATGGTTAGGCGAGCACTATGCCGGCCTGTTGTGTTCCCGGTTGCACGGGTTGTTACAGGGGAAACCAAACTCAAAGGCAAGGCGCTTTTCTCGCACTTCAAGTTACTTCGGCCTTCGTGTAGATATATGGTACCGTGCCACTGCGTGTCTCGACCGAAACCTCTCAGCCAAATCGCGCGTGTGGCGTGAATTTTTACCCTGAGGACATAGCAAAGAGCTACACCCACTTCATTAACAGTAAAAAAGTAGAAACTGAGTGAGGAAAGTGGAGCCTCGTCGAAGGAGCCGTCCCGAAGTGAAGTGAAGTGAAAGAGACTTTAATGATCGCCGGCAACAGGCGTAGTGTCTCCACTACGCCCGGACGTAGCCACTCGTCGATCCTGGTGGCATTCTACTAAGCAACACTTTCGTTACTCACTGCGGGGGTGGACACCCTTGTCCCCGAAGGGAGGGCGTCGGCCCGCAGCTTTCTCTCCGGTGCTGCCGTTCGAGAGCCGTTAGGACCTGCTGGACGGCTGAGAGCTGAATGTCCTTGTCGTAACTGCGTATGGCGTCTTGTAACCACGGCGGAAGGTCGGTCCTGGTTGAAGCTTCGTGTGGTCGCACTTCACAATCCCATAATAAATGGGCGGCTGTTGCCCTGGAGTTAGTGCACAACACACACTTGTCGTCCGTGTAGAGTTCTGGTTGGATATGTTTCATAATGACCGGGGTCATTAATGAATTTGTCTGTAGCTGCCTGAACGTAGACCCTTGTTCTCTAGTCAACTCGGGATGAGGCGGTGCCAGCACCCTCCTGTTGTTCCTGTAATACTTTGTGATACCCTGAAAGGTATCGTACCTATCCTTTGTCTCCGTCCACCACTCTACAGACGAATCCATTACAGCCGCGCGGCCTGCTAATTCTCGCGCCACTGAATTTGCCGTCTCGTTGTGGTTGGCAGCCGATTCTGACACATCGTTCCCTGCGTGAGCGGGGAACCACTTGACTGCTACCTTACGTCCGTCGATGTTCACCGATTCGAGCAACCGCACTGCTCCACAGCACATCCGGCCTTTGGAGAAGTTACGCACAAAATATTTCCAAACCTGCTTCCTTACCTATCCGAACCACCGGCAAATAGAAAGAAATTTCCACGCCAAAACATGCAGATTGTTGCACAGACCTCGTCTGCACAGAAAGCCAAAACAAGCGCTAACGGTGCAGCCGAAGAAAGTCCTGCAAATTTATACGTGCTGGCAGCGAGCAGTAAACCTTCGTTGAAAGACATTGAAGGAGTTCGTTTTCCATTGGCGAGCTGGCGAAAGAATGTTGGCAGAGATTACAATAGAAGTTATGTTTTTTTCTGTTGTTGTTCAGAAAATAGAGAGATAGCTTCTTTTCGTTTAAAAGTGTTTCAATCGGGGAAGAAGTAACTATTTCGGTCAGCAGCTGTCTCCGCTGCAGTACCTAGAAGCTCTGTCAATAGCGTAAATACAGTTACTATGATCTCATTTACCGGCATGAAGGAATGACACGAAGTAGAGGAGATTATAATAGCGGTATTTGCACTATTTACAGAGCTACTAGGCACTGCAGCGGAGACACAGAGATACGGTTTGTTCCGGGCGCACTGCGATCGTCGTCTTCGTCTTGATTCCCTTCTCGGCCCCATCACCACGCGAAGCTGATACTTGACATCCTATTCTTTTCGCCAAGAGGGATATCCTGTGAAAATATCTCCTTACCTTGAAACTAAAAAAAATATCAACTTTTTGGTTCTTTCATTCAACCGATAAAGCTTTTTTAACGAAATGATGACAATGTTTGCCAGCCTTCACTAATGTCTCTGCATAACGCACCAGCCTCATTTCCTGCCTAGAGGGTTAGAATATGCAGCCGCCTCAACAAGAAACGTAAATTATGTAATGTGAAATGGCAGACGATGCTCTAAACGAACGCGGAAGTGCGGCCACAAAGCCGCGCGGCCTTTGAAATGCAAGCGGCTACTGCGCAATGGTTGTCGCTGATTGAGCGCCGTAGCTCCGGCGACATGTGGCTAGACTTACCACTTACAAGCGTAAATAAAAGGTTATAAACACGGTGATCGGCATATTTCGCGATAACGCTCGCAACGGCAGTACAGATGCGGCCCGCGCTGCTTTCGCTCGGGCTTCCCCAGCGGCTGAAGGGAGCCGGTTGCGGCGGCGACGCCACCTGGCGCTGTGGGTCGCTCGGGCGCCGTATTGCTGGTATGGCGGAGGCGGAGAGTTTTAAAACTGACCTTGGTTCTATAAACGTTGGAGGGGACTGCGTAAGACACTTCCCAGTCGATGACGACGTTGGCGTACTTGTAAAGTGGCGTGGACTCTAGGTGTTTGAGCCAAGCGCGGATGTTGCTTCGCCGGAGAACGGCACACCGGTTATATGCGCAGCGCGCCCGAAGGAGAGGAAACCGCGGAAGAGAGAGTACTGCACATGCGCCGGCCCCAGCGCGTCTGCCGCGGCTGTGACGCAACGTGCCGCGGCTATGACGCAACACAATCCAACACAATCCCCTTTAATCCAATCCAATCCAAATCCAAGCCAAGCCAAGCCAATCCAATCCAATCGAATCCAATCCAATGCCCCTCGCGAGAGAGTGTTCGCTATCGCCTCGACGCGACGCGCATGCGCAGTGAGCGTGTGGACGGCGCCGACGCCGACGCGGGACATCGTGCGACTAACAAATGCTCTGCATTTAAGGGGAGACGCGGGTCTTGGAATCCCGAAATTTGGCTAAAAAAATCGATTTTTAGAAATCGCCATTTTCGGAAAGTAGAGCTATTTTTCTACCGGTTAGCAAAATATCCAGACCCAGGATTACGTATTTGAGCCATAATATCAATTTATAGCACCGACGCCCGCTAAAATCGGCCAAGATTCGACGCGAAAATAGCATTTTTTCGACGACGCGCCCCTCGGGTTCTACATGCCCCACGGCGTCCATCTTGGTCTCATTCGAAAGCGCGTCTTTTCGTTTTCAATTCCCCGCCAGAACCACTCCGTTTCGTCCGTTGGTTGCGAGTAAAACCGGGGTAGAAAAGAGACGGATCGCGCCGCCTAATTGGTTACTGACTGCACGTGACCGCAGGGCGCAACCTCATTGGCTGGGCGCCGTGGGTCGTCTGCTCGGCACTCTCATCACAGGGCAACGGCTCATGTATTCGTCTGTGCGAGGACCGGCAAAAGCCCCGCATGGCGTAAAAATAAAGTAAAGATGTCTATCGATAACCGAAAGGAAGAACAGGCATTATTAAAAGCGCCTGAAATACGATTTTCTGCTCCTGTGACGACGACTTATCGCGAGAACGGCGCCGAGACGGAGGTAGGCTTAGCGCCCGCGCGGGCTGCCGAGACGATAGCGTAGCGATATGATTACGCCTGCGGGGGCACTAAGGTGCGTCTATCTTTCGATCAGCAGCAAATAGAAAGAAAAGAAATGATAAAGTTTATGATGTCGACGTCGCAAGGGAAGTGTGTTCATTCTGTTATCAACGATGCCGCGGCGGGTCGGCCCGCACTCCAGCGCGCGCTTCCGCGTCGGCAGGTTACCATATAGATGAGCGATTTGAGAATTATAAATGTTCGTATTGTGCGCAATGTGCGTTGGTGACGTGATATACGAGTAGATTAAACCGAAAACGTGGTTATCCCACCTAGCCAAGCGCATGCACGTCACAGAGCTGTGGCGGGCATTCCGTTACCAGCCCCTTCGCTGCAACTCACTTCACGCGATGCAAATCCGATTTGATTGCTACAAATGAAGCACTAACATAACAAAATAAACGTTTACAACTGTGGTGCACGATCGGGACCTCAGCCCTAGTCGCCAAAGAGTGACGGCGCGCTGCCAATTAACAGCATAAAAATTGAAGCAACGTTCTGGCTTTGCATTTGTTCAGTTTTTCTGCCAGGTGCCATCTGTAGACACGAGGATTTCATAATTTTCCCATCAACTGATTTCAGCAATCTTGGTATGCTCGTGTTGAGCGAAAAGCGAGCTACATTCTAGAACCTTTCTTTTTTTCATATGCTCAATAGATAACTCTGTCACTTGTAGTAAAACTTCAACTGCGATTTTCTCAGCTTCCCTTTTTTTGCATATGTGCCTAGCCTTACAGGGGTTTTGAGGTAGTTTTTTTCAAAGGATTTCTACAAGTGTTATACCGTTGAATTCGGGATAAAATGAACTGCATGCTGAAGCTATTTTAATTGGCTCATTTTGCCTCAAATAAATGTTATGAGTAATAATTAGAGGTCATTAAGTTTTCAGAAAACTGTACTTGGCATAATTAGATTAATTCTATCCAATCAACTATCTTTACAGGAATATAAATAGCTTCAGCATGCATGGCAGGTCTTAAGCTACACATCCATACCATTTATTTAAAAAAAAATTGAATAAAAAGTTCCTTAAAGGCCCGTAAGAAATTACTTAATTAGGCTCCAGTGTTTTCTTTATAACTCAAAAAATAATTCTACCACTTGAAAACTAATTACATATTTGAAATGAGGAAGACAAAACACATATGCACAGTGATTTTCATTATCACAGACCAATTAATAAAAAAGTTCATTTCAAGACCCACGTCTCCCCTTAAAAAACAAGAATCGATTGCAAACAAAGCTGTTAACATAACATGAAACTTTGTTTATACGTAACTTGTAAAGGGAAAAAAATTGGTGAAATGAGTAAATACTGTTGTCCTCTCCCGGCGTCCTCCATTCAACTTTAAAATTTCGAGAACAGGACGAACTAGGCTGTGAATCCTTCAAAATCGAAGTGAACCTCTGGCAAGAGTTCTAATTATTGCCTCATTTTTCTGTCAGCCATTAGATGAACAAGGCGTTGATTATTTTCTCCATGTAATAAAGGAGCAACAAAATAAGGCATAATGCGTGCAAAGTACAATAATCCAAGTTCAGAAAAAAAGCAGAAGAGGTATACAAAGCCTGTGTGCTTTCAGTAGTGGAAATAACAAAGGCATTTCGGCTTTTGAAACGGGGAAGTTAAAGAAAAGTGCTTTATTTCTGTTACCTCATGAAACAAAAAAAGAAATGCCGACGCTGTAGTACCACAAACGCGTATACCTAATCCAACCAGTGTGAATTCTGACACCAGGGGACTGTTACTGGAGAAGGTAGTGCATGCTGGAACAGGACACTAGAAAACGACAGGTAGCCAAGAACACCATGACGCCTCATTCCAGATCCTCTTCGCGGGATAAACATTTCCAAAGCCAGCGCTAATGAACACTTCGCCATCCGCCCATTCATGCCGGCGCATCTGGTCAGCCTTATCTTCAAAGGGAGACAGTACAGAAACTATCCCGTGCCACGGCTGGAAGTATCTACAGAACTGGATGTAGTGTCTCCGGTCAGAGGTTTCAGCAGAGGAGGCGGCGTCGCTTACAGCAATAGAGCTTGCCCAGGTCTCGCGCTGAGAAGAACGCAAGGTGGCTCGTAAGCGTGGCTTGTGCATAAACTGCTTGTAATCCTCGCTCTTTTTCGAAAGGTAGTAATACTGTACGCAGTCTGCCACACTGTTCTTGTCCAGGTAGGAGGCGATGATGCCGAAGTTCTTCGGATAATCGACGAACTTTTCGCGAAAGATCATCTTATCCTGGTCGTCCCACACGTTGGTCAAGTGACTCTGATCAAGCTCCGCCAACAGGTCCCGTATTAGGGCTTGGAAGTCCGCGTGGATCAGGTGCCGCTGCTCACCCGTCACCAAGGGCGGAATTATCGCGCAGTTCCGATTCCTGCACTCCTCCTTCCCTGTCTCGTGGAGGCCGAGAATCACCTGCATATCGGCACCCATGCGCTTCCGCTGGCGCTCCTTCGGAAGACGCAGCCGCTCCGACCGCTTCTTCTTCGAAACGAGGAGCTGCTCCTCTAAAAATGGCCGCTGCTTCTGCTCGTTGGCCGTCCTATCCCCAATGGTGTGGTTCCGACCGGTTTCATGCTGAGAACCTTGTGCGGGCTCACTGCAGGCATCCTAGGAGCGTTGTGTCCTGGCTGGTCGTTTTTGCGCTTTGCTTTTCAAATGTAGCGTCAGAGTTTTCTTAAAGTCTTGATACTTTTTCTTGTTTTCGTGGTAAATTCCCGCGTCGGAAGGTTGACGGCACAGAGACTTAATCACCCTTGGCCCCAAGTTGTCGAGGACGGCATGAGCGAGGCGTGCATTTCTCTTATTTGCAGCGTAGATAACCCTCGCAAGGCTCCTAGGACTCGCGGCGGGCATGTCCTGGGCATTCTCACCGTCGCCAAAAGAGCCGTCGGAGGCCTCAAACTCTTGCGGCCTCTTGCGGATATTGGCGACGTGCGGCTCGACCTGATCGGTCTCCACGTCCTGTCTCTTGATGGACCCAGGCAGGTCGTCCTCACAGGAGTGCTCTGGCGAGAGGCGCATTCCGTCCTCCACGGGCGGCGCGGAGAACGTGGCCTCTATCTTGGACTTGCCGGGCGGATTGCCAAGCTCCCTCCTCTCTATCGGTGGCGCCGTGGGGTCGGAGAGCAGAGGCTGCCAGGCATCAGGGTCAAGCTGCTGGAGCAGGCGCACTCGGGAACGTTCGGCGGGTGGCACCGGATTCTCAGACGGCCCTTCGTTCGCCATGCTTCGTCTTCTTCTTCGCGTAACACTACGTGCACATCTCGGTCCTGCGCTTCGTCTTCGTTTTCGTCTTCGTCTGTCCACTGCGGAATCGTCGCAAGCTAATCACGTGATGCTAATTGTGTTAACTGTGTCGCCTCACTAAGCCACAAAACAGGAGAATCGTTAACATTATGCTACTGCCCACGCGGCTTCACAATCCAGCCAACTTCAATTTTGACACTGGCGTTTCCTTTACTGTACAAATATGTGTAATGAGAAATGAGGGTTTCGTTAATTTAATTTTCTTTTCCCATTCCCGCGTGTCTGTTTTTCTTTTTCTCTAACATTCAGGTTCAATCTTCCCTTCCGCTCCCCCGTTTTCTTCTTGACTAACTGGGTTCGCAGACTAAACCGAATTCTTCTATGCCAATACACCAACCTCCGTCATTATCATATCATTATCATCATCAAAACCGTTAGAAAGCATGTCAAGCCGTAATGAGGCCACTGCTGGCCTCAGCTGTCTAACGACGACGACGACGACGATAATGATGATCATGATAGCTCACAGAAAATTTGCATACTCCCTGAGGGGGATTGGCCTATAGAAGAATTCCGTTTAGTTTTCACATTCAATGAGATGGGACGGAAACAGGGAGCGGAACGAAGTAGTCAGCCTGAATGGTTAAGTACAGTACAAGCGAAGATAGGAGTCAGGAAGTATTTAATATAATCATACATTTTTTCCCCGATACCGACATCGCTGAGGTTCCTGAGAATGGAAGCGTGTGCCACATTGTCAAATGCCCCTCTGAGGTCGAGAGCACCTATAGCTTTAGGTGTGATCTTGCTAGTAGCCTCAAGAGAGAGAGAGAAATAAACGTTTAATAAAAACGAGCAAATTTGGTGCTATATGGCAGGGGCGCCTCAAATATGTAATTGCTTAGTTGCAGGAGGGTATCGTGTGTCGAGAGGTGCGGGCGGAAACCGAACATCGTGTGTGGAAATTTTCCAGATGTTTCTAGGGTGAAATGAACTCCCACGCCAGGTGCCTAAAAACGCCCTCCTTCAGGGGTGTTCTGAATGACATAAAATACCCCGTTAAATGCGCAAAAAAACTCCCCTCATCAGTGGAGTAATGTACAGCAAGAAATACTCCGCTAAATGCACGAAAAAACTTTATTTCTCAGAAGACTTTATAAAATACTTCCTCTTAGCGGAGTAACTAAAACTCCGAATACGGAGGGCGCTAGACTTAGAGGACAAGCCATTTACTCTTTGTCCGGAGTATTTCCGTTCAGTGTGATGCCGCTGCGCAGCAGGCGAGCTGAAATAAACGGCTTGCCGCAGGCATCAATGTTATGCCGCTGTTATTCTATCCTTTAGAAAGTAATTTCTATTTGAATTTCCGATATCCACCTTGATGACCTTTGAACTCGCCACACGTCATCAGGATGCAGGGAGCTCTGTGGTCGCTTTGATCTTTGAGGCACTTGAGTGCCTTGATCTTTGAGGCACTTCATCTTCACTGCGATGGGGAAATCGTCGCTACGAAGGATATCTGGTCAGGTGTTCCAGTCGCATTTGAGAGCGGTGCTTGCCCAGGTCAGGTCCGGTGAACGTTCGGTCTGCTTGGCGTGGTCGGCGAGGCGGGTTACAGTGCCAACCTCGTTTTAAAGCTCAAGGTGGACAGCCTCCGTTGCCCCTATCAATGCAGACCCCCTTCTTGTGTCCTTGGTGTTGCCCCAAGCTGTATGAACAGCATTATAATCTCCACCAATTAGAATGGGCAGACCTTGGGCTCGACGGCAAAGAGCTATGATCCATGCGGGGTCGTCGCCATCGCTCACAGCAGGACGTACGTATACTACACTTACGTATACTACGTATACGCTACACTTCTTAAAGGGCCCCTGAGATGGGGTTTTTGGGGGGTCGATGGTATCGGAGCGCAACGGCTATTTCTTGAACTAATCGTGACGTGTTAGTGCGCTCTTCATTTAATCAATTTTTTACGAGCGTAAAAACATCAGAAAGCTACAAAAAACATCTTTTGAGTGTGTGTGCGTTTACACAGTCGCACATATTTGTGTTATACCGGAGTGTAAAGCACTAACACACCGGGCCAAACCGGGCTTGACGCTCCCACTGATCTCCACTTAGTTGCTGGATGGCGCTTCGCCGCTGTCGCGGCCGGGCGCGCGCACGGCCACCGGAAGTTCAACGGCTCGTCCCGGAAGTCGGGCGTCTGCTATGCTTTTCAACCGCTGATAAGCGTCCCCATTGGCGGATTTTGGCATTTTGTTCTCACTTTATTGCATTTTGGCTATACACATTGCGTTCAGATCGCAACATATGCTATACCGAAATATGCGACATTAATATGAAGCAGAATTTAATTCCAAAGGAGAACGAAAATGTCACTTGGGTCTTGGTTTGAGAGACGACGCAGCTCTAACGGGATTTATGCTAGAAAGAAAACAACGTGGGCACGGCGACAGGCTCTAGCCGCGTTCGTGCGCCCGTTCTGTCAAAACAGTTGTCAGTAAAGTGGTCACTGCAGAGCCTGCTGCCTGGGATGGAGAGCTAGTTAGACAAAACCGCGGTTAGACAAAACCGCAGTTTGCTGCGTTACACGACAGACGAAACTGCGGTTACGTCGCTAACCATGGTTAGCGCAAACTGAGCTTGGCACCTCAGTTCGGTCACGCTAACCGCACTTTCTGCAGCCGCAGTGCTCAAAATCGCACAATTGCTGAGCACGAGGTCGCGGGTTCGATTCCCGGCCGCTTTTCTGATGGAGGCGAAAAGCAAAAACGCCCGTGTGTACGAGATTTCGGCGCACGTTAAAGATCCCCAGGTGGTCAAAATTAATCCGGTGCCCTCCACTACGGCGCGCCTCATCGCCTGCGTTGCGTGGGCGCGCTAAACCCTACAATCAATCAAAATCGCACAATTCAGTTCGGACGCAAGTGGCGGCGCATCAGTGGAGGCGAAAAAAGAAAAAAAATCACCTGGCGTTCGGAAGAGACAAAGGTTCTCAAATAGCGGGCGCCCAAAAGCTGTCCCCAAGACGCGCTTGCGTTCTTTGCATCGCTCTCGCAATCAGCGCGACTGCCTGTCAGCAGCGGCTCGTTTCCCGATCCGCCCGATCAACTACGACAAACGCCGTGCTAAATTTGTAAATTCCGCGCGTCGTCCACCAAAAATGGATATAGCAGGCAATCCTGAAGCGTTTTCAGCACACGGAAACGATCGGCGCGCGCGTCGGCCGTGCCTGTAAACACGCCGGCGCGCCTGCCCGCACGGCACTGCTTGCGGCCCCAACCGTCCCAGACCACGGCAGCAACAGCTTATCGCATGGCCGCTCTTCGAAATCAATCTGATCGCGGAAAAGAACTTCCGCATTCGAGAAAATGGATGTTAGTGCGGTGAAAAATTGTGCTATGGACTGTAATTCGCAGTTGTAGAGATAGCGGTGGTCAAATATCTACCGCGATGCTAAGATGAAAGTTCCCAACACCAAACCAAGCCGGTTGCGAGCTGTTGGGGAAGCCGCTCTTCTCGCCGCGCACGAGTGCGTTGCGTTTGTGTCAGAAGCGAATGCTTTAACGATATTTCTTTCTGTCTACACTGCTTCTTTTTTTTTATTGTGAAGTTAAGAGTGTGCTAATTTATTTTTGTTGCGCTCATAATCAAGTGACTGCGGTTACCAAACTTGCAATTTCGCGTGCAACATCCAAAACCGCAGTTGGCGATAACCGCGGTTAAAGTTTAGTAACCACGGTTAAACTTAACTGCGGTTACTTTCGCCGTATAACTAGGTTATAAGTTTGCCACCCAACGCCGGTATAAATCCGGCTTAGAGCGAGGGAATCTGCGTAACAAGAGCCCCAGCTCAAAAACGACACTGATATTACATTTGCGTTTCGCTGCGTATCACGCACGTCGTGCAGAATATTGTAATACTTCCAAGTAGAACGTCTTCCCAGACGACTTCTCTGGCCTGCTTGTGCAGTTGACGTCGCAACAAGCAGGCATTTTCGGCTGAATGCGTGCGAAACCAGCCCATGCGTAGCATGCGCTATGCTGGAACGGCCCGACTTCCGGGACGAGCGCTCGAACTTCCGGCGGCCGTGCGCCGGATAAGACCTTAGGCATCCGACTAAAACCCGCCCGCGACCGCCGCCAAATCAGCCTAAACGCACCAAACTATGCTGGCAACGCTGTCGTTTTTGCCTCAAAACGTCTCCAACTTTGGTCTGAAAAATCGAGGGCCTTTGGCCGTGCTGACAACATTGTTTTGCGCATTTCTTGTTGTACGTCCGCGCGGGCCGTGCTTCTCCCTGCTCCTTCGGCACCGTTTCGACTTAGCGGCCGGACGGCCTGTGCGCCTTCGTGGTTTGGAATCGCAGCTTTTACTCCAACTGAAGTTCCTAGGGTCCTACTGAGCCTCACGTCAGTCTGCGCCTCAGCTTCGACGGCGCAAAGTCGGAGACTTCGCTAGCTCGGTTTCGTGGCCGTCAACGTCGGTGGTAGCAACAAGGTCGTGAGGAGGTAAGTGTTTAGACTTGTCACATCGCCCTTTTCATACGGAGAAGAAAACACACATGGTGATGTTGCCTTTAGTGTTCGTGGTAGAAGTGTAGGCTAATTTCAAAGGGGATAAGCTACGTGCCATTTCTTGCGAAAGCACACCCGAAACACACGCTAGTGTCGTAATGTTTTTCTTTTTTAACTTACAGGCTCATATGAGTAACTGTTAGCTAGAATCTTCTGTGGTGTCACTATGCTTACCACTAGTGACAGTTATTACATGGAGGCTTACTACGTTAACAGCCCTAGTAAGCAGAGCAGGGGTTTTATATTGCACGCACAAATGTAAAGCAAGCAATGTTTCGGAGATATTTATTTCGTATCATGTGTCATCGAGACGCCGCTCACTGCGCTTTCGTTACAGGGGCTGATAAATTTCCACCACAGTCCCAGCATGTGTACGAGTCGCTGATCGATGACCTGCTCCGTTTCTAAGAGCCAGACCTACCTCAAGAGACTGCTTGTCCAAGCCTTGGCATACAGGGTGCCACTGTTCTCATTGCGGATGTAAGTGTTTCGCCGAATCTGCGCTCCCGATCCTGTTTTTCGTAGACAGTGCAGTGCAAGTATATTTCTGTTGAGGAGCCACAGTGCAAGTATATTTCTGTTGAGGAGCCACATATATTTGTGGCGCGCGTGCGTGTGTGTGTGTGTGTCGATACGATTTGCACCTGTCCTCACAATTTCTGTTCTAATTAAAAAAAAAAAACTGAATGGAGAATTTTCAGCGTTTGTATGCAGGAGTTGGAAGATGGAATTTATTTCACGGAATGCATGTCATGACTTATTCTGTTGGAGAGAAAGCGCAATAGAGATACTTAATGCTTTCAATGAACAAATACTGTGTAGCATGTGGTGGGCCCACTTAACACACTCACGTTTGATTCCCGACAGTTGGTGTTGAGTGTACGTAATGCAGCTGCTTCTCTTTTTCAATTGCTATAATCACACTACAAGGGTTGCTGAGCATGGTCGTTTTATAGGTTATTGAATTGCTAAAGATTGCAATTTACTAACGTAATTGCACTTCAGCAGAAATTTTCTCAAGCAATGCAAGTGTGGTTTCGAAATTCCAGGAGTCTCGTAGGTAATCAAAGAATAGGTAGCAATCGCTACTTTTCGCTAACACGGGGCACTTCTTGGCCGGTCCCACATCACTAGACGAGAATATTTCTCGCATTGCTCATGCTATAGCCATTGTCCTGAGCCTATTTGTGTACACTGTAGAACGAGAACTAAGGCCTGCCTGCTGCATTTGCGATTGCTGCTATCTTGCTTTGTCCATATCCATTTGTTGCCCCTGGGTTTTCTTCTCTCACACCCCTCCACTGAGTGGTGTCTTCTTCAGGCCTCTCGTTCCTTGGTGGCATTGTCATAGGTGTGAGCAAGCTTTCATGCGACAAAAGGTGCTTTTGAACGAGTAGGTCATGCCAAATTCTTTGATGAAAAATTAATCCTGAAAGCAATGTTTGACTTCGATCTTTACGTACAGGTGCCGTCATAAGTGGAGCACGGGAGCTGCGGCCGAATTGTATCGGAGCGCCTTGTAGCTGCACCGGCGGTAAATGAAAGCACGAGAACACGCACGCGCGCCTGCCGACGGCGATAGCCCATCTGTACTTCTCAAACCACTTTTTTTAACCTGGCTTCAAGCATTGTTCGCAGCATACTGGTCTCAGTGATGGTGCTGATAGCGTACACACGTAAAAATATTTGAACGAAAAACTCACTACAAATTCCCATGACAGCGCGCCGCTTCTCCGGCAGCTGGAAGTGCGCCAGAGACGCTGCCAGAATCATCTCTGCTATCAGCGCCGTCGCCGAGAGCGGCACTGTGCTGTGAGCAATGCTCGAAGCCAAATTTAAAAAGGTGTTTAAGAGGTATAGATGGGCCATCGCCGTCGGCAGGCGCGCATGCGTGTTTTCATCCTTTCATTTACCGCCGGTGCAGCTACACGGCGCTCCGATACAGTTCGGCCACAGCTCCTGTGCTCCAATTACTTATGACGACACCTGTACACAGTCACAGACTGATTTTTTAGATTGTCCAATCATTCAGACACGTCAGTGGCGCTGCCGTCCACCCTATTGTGCCACTGTATAACGACATCTGAAACTTAATATGCTGAAGCCATTCACCACCTGATTTTTCTGACTTTTTGTTTGCCGTGACGAGAGGTTAAAATGGCAATAACCGCAGGATCCCTATTGCTGTTCGCTTTATCCTACAGCTTTCAACTAGAATTTTCATGTACCACCCTCTGCTAACCTCTTTTTTTTTACTTCATATTTTGGCCATGCAGCATATGAAGAAAAGATAAGACGGTAGAAGAGAGAGAAGGGGTACAAAATCACAGGTAGTCAGGAAATTGATGCCCACAACGGAGAAACTTGTGATGCTTCCATGTGAAGGAGGAGAAAGAGCAGGCTCAGAAGAAGTTGTCCAGTGCCAACCTCCTCTGAGCCTGCTCTTTCTCTTCCTTCACATGGAAGCATCACAAGTTACTTCGTTGTGGGCATTTACTGTGCGTTAGATATCTGCTTTTGGCATTTCTTTTTTTGTTCCGACCCTGGTTTCTACGCACGATTATTACCAGTGAGATTTCGTTCTCTGTGTACATTCGTTTTTTCAACTGCTCTCACATTCCCTAGAAAGTTTGAACAATTGGTCAGCTTGTTCATTCATTTAATCTTGCATAACATATTAACTAGAGATGTGCAAACAGGAAATTTCGAACTGTGCATAAAATACAAATAGCAAAAACTGACTGGATTGAATGAATCAAATATATTCGAATACAGATATCTTTTTCATTGTTTATAGAGTTTTTAAAACGAAGTGACAAAAAAAGATAACTTAGGCAGTTGTCAGGACCTGAGGCATTAGAATATTTATGTATCGATAGGAAAATGGTACAAAAAATGGCAAGTAAATGGCAACCACATGCAGCGACGGCAAAACGTAACTCAATGGGTACAGCAAACTGGTAGTGTGGATGACGGTGACAAGCGAAAATGTTTATAACCAGGTTGCTAAGGGAGTCGACAGCAGAAGGCGACGGGCTGACGCCGCCGCTTGCTTCTTGCTGGACAGAAGCAGCCCACAAGTGAGCAGCAGCGACGAACGATGACGACGGAGGGCATTGGCGGCAGTTTGATCATTTCTTTCATTTGTTGCTGTCACTCGTGCTATCTGTTTGGTGTACCCATTGAGTTACAGTTTTCACGTCGCTTCTCGCTGTCACTGCGTGTGGTTGCCCCTTAAAAGATTAAGACAGTATGGCAAGGCAGCGGAATGAAATTTGGCACACCCTGCCGTGGAAAATGCGGTTTCCTCAACATGTTGTGACCAGAGAAATTACACAGTTGGCTACCATTAGTACAAAGTCCGCAACAAAAAAACAGAAGGCACAATAGCGTATTGCTATTGGTCCGCAACAATCTTCTCTTCTTGGTTTTGTTTTGTTGCCTATTCGAATGTGACACAGCTTGCCGTGATAGTTCAGACTTGTGGTGAAAATCGAAGCCTGAAGCTTTCACCACGCAAACTGTTGCACGGAGCTGTGCGCAACAAAGAAGGTTGAGGGGTCGATTTCGGTTTCAAAATCGCCCGTTTTTGCTGACCGCTTGTGGCGTCCACACGCGTATTTCAGCCGTTGTATGTTGCATCTTGCTTTCTTTTTCAGCAGACTATACGGAAATGGTGTTTTCAAGAGGTCGAAATTTTGAATGCAGTTGGCTTTAAGTGCCCGCTTGACTCCTGTGGTTTCGTGTGGCCGTCGACTTTGTTGTAACCGAACGAAGAAGAGGGCACTGGAGATAAATGAGATAGAGCAAGCAGGAAGGCGGAGGAGGAAAGTAAAATGAAAGTGTGAAAGGGAGGGCAGTACACAGAGGCCACGCGAGACATGCTCAGTGGCACCGAGGCGCTGTGAGAAAACGCCAGAGTAGCGTCTGCGTCGTGTGTTCACTGATGACACGATCACTTCCTGAGACACAGCAGCTACAGCTGTCACCGAGAAGACTGCAGTTCGCACTGCGCTCCAATTTTGCATTAGGGAGTATCGTATTCTGGAGCCATCTTTTTTTCTTTGATGATTATTCCTAGCGCAGTGTTCAGAAAAGTTTGCAGTATCTTAGTTTTGTATCATGTTTACTTTTAGCGCACCCATAGCAGATATGCTGCTGCCAATAATCTCAGAATCACACACCGTAAACAGCTCACTGCAATTGAAGAACAAAACACACTTGGTCTGCCGACAGTATTCAGCACATTTATTTTGCATTCCGAGTTTTCGAATGATACTTCAGCTTTATGTGCACAGAGGGCAAAGGTATCATCAGGCTGGACTCCAGTGTGCCAGTGTATTTTTCCAACAATGCTCCAACCATACACAAGAAATCGCTGTTTCTGAACCAAAAGGAAAAAAAACAAGCTGTTCTTTGTTTGCCCGCCGCTTTTCTTGTTTTTTTTTTGTCAGATTCATAGCTTGTTCTATTTCACCCGTTTGGAGAATGCAGAAATTTGTGGATGCTTACCTCAGGTGTCACATACACCTGATGGAACATAGCTCGCACCACATGAAAAAGACAGTGAAAACGTGTCTGTTACCAATGGCTGGTCACACAAAAAGGAACATATAAATGCGGGGCTTTCTTGAAAGAAAACTAGCAGCAAGCCACACAGTCAGCAGCAGCGGCATGACGGAAAAAAGCGCGCTTACCCACCGAAAGACAGCGTACCTAAATAACAATATGTTGTCACCAATACTTAACAAGAGATTAGGTCGAACACTGTAGACAAATCCGCTTGTATGCATTTAAAATTTGCCGCCAATATACCATGCTGAAGCAACTGCTACAAGCACATTCATGCACCATGATTTGCTACAGCGGATTTCGTGTTTTTGTGGATTAATACCATGCTATTTTGGCTTTCTCTATTGCCATTTCACATTTGCTTTCTTTTGAAGCTTAACAAGTACTCAGATCGCAATAATTGTAAGTGGCCGCTAAATTTATCGAAATGTCGATGCTGGTCTGGTAACATTGATGCAAACAAACATTCAAGATGGCGGCGCCCATGTATGCTTACTGCAGTTGAGTTATCGAACCCAAATACCGCTTATTCATTAGTTACGGTCTATATTACGCTGTTTTTGAGCTTACGTGACGCACCCGAAGCCGGAAAAGCTTCAGAGCCTAGTGGTTCTGTACAGTTATCCTGTGTAAAGTACTAATATTAGCCAGTGGAAGAGGCCGAACTGCTTACCGGCGTTGTCGCACGTCCCGTGGCTGTAACTTGGTTGCTTCATTGGGGCTCTTCGATTTACAGTCTCGGACTCACCATGGGTGGTCCGCGGGTAGTCCGAGGATTCCCCGAAGTCATAGGGATACATTGGAAAATCGAATGCCGGACTGCTTCTCGGGGAGTCCGCGGTGAGTCCGAGACTGGAAATCAAAGAGCCCTACTGTTTGCGGTTGCGCCGTTGTTTTTATAGTACTCCTTGGATGTTCAGGCATGATTTGCAGTCAGTGTAACTTGCCTTGTGGCATCGATTTCGTTAAAAACTACGTAGAATGACCGTTACGATGTGCCGATATTCGGATCAAGAACTTGCAGTGACGATGCGATGACGATTGGATGTCTTGCGAGTAACGATTGTTCGAATCAGTTAGTGAGCGAATATTATTCTCTAAACATTTAAATTTGATTAAATCTGATTTTTATGGCGTTAAAATTTACGAGTAAATTAGTGTTAACGTATGATCCTATTGGACCGCGGTAAGGCGAGGGCGACACTCGCAAAAATTGCTCACTGCATCGGTGGCGCAGCTGGCTGTGGTGCGGACGTTCAATGGGCATGTGTAGCGAAAATAAGAAGTTCAACACTGAAAGCGTGCGTAATAGCCGTACATAATAGACAGAACGAGATTGCAATAGACGTTTGCATGTTTTGGAACATGCAGTGAGCACCTTGCTTACACATTGGTTGACTTCCACGACCAAACGAATATGGTGCTTTTTGCTTAAGCTGTCACGTATTACTTCACATGGAGTAACCTGGAATGCTATACTCATACACTGCAGGGTTTCGTTACGTTCCAATGTCCATGCAATTCATCCAATACCAGCACCCCACTGTCGCTTAGCTGAATGCTGGGGAGTGCCACATTTTGTCAGAAAATGTGATGTGTACCTGACTATATCAAAATTTTCCTGTATCCACAGTACAAACGTCAGGAGTTCCTCCACCACAATTTCATCTGGCTAGTCTTACCTTCGAGTGGTGTTGTAGTTGCCAAGGCCAAAATGCATTGGCTAGGAAGCTATACACAAGTTTATGTATCTTGCCTATGCCACTAGTGCATATGCATACAACACATGCTGGCACATATATATACATGCACCAGCATATATGCTTACAGAATGCAATGCATGCCGGATGAGAAAAATTTGTTTACCTAATGTGAATCGATGTGGTAGCGCTCGGAACAGTCACTAAGCACTGCTTAGGGCATGTGTAGCATGCTAAGCACTGCATAGTGACTGTTACTTATCTTGTTTTGTGCAACTAGTTGAGCCACTATTCTGGGTTCAACACTTCATGATGACCTTGGCATTGTTTACTCTGCGAAGTTCTAAAAGCGTGATAATGAGCACTAATATCAGCTGAATTACATGGCCTCTCTCCGTGAAACTATTGGAAGGTGATAAAGGCGATACGCTGCCCTACCACCAGACGATAAGGCCATGTAATCTGGATCCTGACTATATATACCCTAGCCTCCTCCTCTTACTGCCGTTTCTGTGCAGTTACTGCACTCTCCATTGCTTTTTGCAGCAACTGCTGGGCCTAGCATACCCGACGCCCCTGGGCATTGCCTAGAAAAGCTCGTTTGCTCACTTAACATTCTTTCGCTCTGTGAACTTTTGTTATGCCCTGGATACAGTCTAACTGAAGGGAAAATGTTTGGGCGTGTTGGTTCATACTCTCACGAGAAACATAGCGCAGTAAAAACAGAATAAGTCGAGGACGGGACAAGTGCAAGGTTTCAACAAATGCTTTATTGCAGGGCCAGCACATATAAAGACATCTGGCTCGTAAGAGGAGAAAATAAAAAATAAATAAACAACAAAAGATGAGACGAAACCCGCCACATGCCGCCTACACCAGGAAATAAAGCTCTGGCTTTGATAAAGCCACAGACAGTCTACGGACACACTGATCACCAGAACATGCTATCTCACTTGCTTCCACAAGTTTCTCGTCAGCCCAGAGCAGTGATAATGCAAAACAATTGTCTGGTCGTACATGGGATAACAAAGGTTTCCCGATACACACATTTTACAATGGGCAACCAGGTGACTGTTAGTGGGATCAATGTCTTGTTCACAGCCCTGAACAGGCTTTTGGGCTTGTGCAGGTTAACCTGCCTAACGCGTGCGCAGAAACCGGTCTGCTGTAAGCTGGTACGCTCTGGGCATCGTGTTGTCTACAAAATTTCACTCTAATGTGGCAGCGACTATACTGGCCAAACAAGCAGATATTTGAATGTCCATTTAAGAGTACAATAATAAAGCAAGCAGCGTTGCCACTGACGGCCAGCGGGCTACCCATTGTAAAAAGTGCGTATCGGGATACCCATGTTATCCCCTGCACGACGAGATGATTGCTTTGCATTACCACCAGTCTGGACTGACGAAAGAACTTGTGGAAGCGGCTGAGATTGGCATGTTCCGGTGATCAACGCATCAATAGACCATCTTATGGCTTTACGAAAGCTAGAGATTTATTTCTTGGCGTAGGCGGCGCGTGGTGGTTTTTGTCTCATCTTTCATTGTTCGTTTTGATGTTTTCCTTTCTTTCTTTCCTATTATGAGCCAGATGTTTTTATAAGCGCAGGTCCTGCAATAAAGCATTTGTCGAAAGTTAGCTCTTGCCCCAGCCTCACCTTGTCCTTTGTTTCTACTGCACTGTGTTTTCTGTGTGGTCTAACATTGTTACTCTCTTTTTTTCTGTCTTGCACGTCACTTTTTTGTTCCATGCCCATTGACTCCACAGTTTGACAAAATGACAGATGCGGTTCGATAAGGTAGGGCACCTACCAAGCTTGGGCTAAAATTTATCCGTACTACTTGCATCACTACACACCGTCAAAGCCGCCACTGACTCGGGGGAGGAGCCGCACCCCGCTAAGGAGAGGGTGGAGAACAATGGGCGGGATCACGACTGTGCTTACAAGAAGATGTGGACCTCACTAATGTAAGAAAGTCATGAAGTGGTGCAGCTTCTTATGTGCGACAGTTACGAATAAGTAGAATGCCGCTGTTTCTGTTCCACATCATCATTCCTTCCCTCGGTCTTGTCATCCTTGTCATGCTGGCCATGCCATCCAGCAAGATGAAGAGAACACACCTCCCTTCCAAAGGGGCAATGTTATGTCACCCATGCCTCATTGACATGAAGCCTCCATTAAGGAGTGCATGTGTGTTTGCTAATGTATACGTGAAATCGCAGTGTGCCCTGCAATCCTTTAAAAGGAGAAATTGATTTTTTTCCACCTGCAATCCCTTGTCTAACTCTCACTGCACATTTTTTTTTCTTTTGCCAGCAGGGAGCCACAAGCCAGGTAGCAACAAACTTGGTGCAGATTGGTACCACTGGTGTTGTGTCCCTGGAGCGAGCCAAGAACTTCTGTTCGTGGTCAGCGGGGTAGAGTGTCTCATCTGTTTGAGCAGTGGACTGGAGCCATGGCACTTGCAGAGCAACAAGAAGAAAGCGATTGTTGTGGAGCAATTCAGTGACATTTTGTTGCTGATGCCCTGCCAAAGGGCACAAAGAAAAGTTTTACGAAGAGTTACTGACACTGCTAAACTCTTTTCTTTGTGTGTATGTATGGCAGTACTTCGTGGTGCCTTGCATCATTCAGCACTGCATTTTATCATTTTAGCTCTGAAAGAATTTCTAGCTCTGTTATAAGGAATTTTAAGTTTACATTGCTGTCAGCACATATATTTAATGAAGCTTGCTTTCTTTTCCGTACAGCAGTTAAAATTTGTAGGTTAATGCACGGAAGCCATACTTGAGCTATAATGCATACCATAGTTGCAGACTATCAGCTAATTAAACCAGTTGGTGCATTAATGTTGTCTAAGACTTTGCGCACGAAGGCAATTTTGTTTGCCTTCATAAGAAAAACGGCTGCTCTAGAAATGCACACCTCGTGCAACTGTTTTAATGGCAGCGGCGGAGTGAGGAATGAGTTTAAAAAAAATTGAGAGGGGGTTTATGAAAAACAGTTTTGCTCCGACCGACTTTATATACAGTGACCTCCCATGCTCGCCGATGCCAAATGTTTTTTTTTCTCCTTGTTTGGCCTTTTTTAGTTCTTTCCTATGCCAGTGCACCAGCTTGTGCTGCTTGTGATCCCCATTGAAGCATTGTGAGCTGATTGTCCGGCCTGTTGTCAATGGTATTTCGCCTCCTCCTCAGTTTGTTGCACTTATTATGGGCTCATTGACACTGCACCAAGTACATCTGTGGGCTCAACAGTGTGCTTCAGTGAATCGCTTTCTAAATGCGAAAATATTACTTGCTATGTTGCGAAACGCTTGCACCCGGTCGGTGTCCACAGAATGCACATTCGGATATTGTCTGCAAAAAGCGTCCACAACAGCTGACAATTTCCTAATGCATTCCTAACATTCCACGTCACAGAATGGTGCGCACATCCATGGAATTCCATGGATGGTTGTTCCATGGCATGGACCAGAAAGAAATAAACAAGAAGCACTTGGTGTGCACTGGTGCATATACTGCTGCAGAAAAAGAAACATTTGGCACTTGGTCAATTCCGATTTCCTTGCAACACGCTCCGTAAGACGTGCAACACAATAATAAATGTGCATTCAAATAAATTGCTCCCGCAGTCTTTGTTGGCCCTCTGCTTCAGTCGAGGCAGTGCCGCAGCAGCATGGATAGTGATTCTGTAATGAGTGGCTGCACTGAGTGCACTGTCGGGATTGTAGGCTATAGGCGGCATTGGCGGAATGCTCGACAACAAACCGAGCCATAAAAGACGCTGTCGCGCTCTCATCCTGTTAGAATATGATGAGATCCTGTGCAATTTTCTTGCGTTGCACTTTGAGTCAACCCGATGGTTTACTGTTGCATACAGCTGAGCGTGGCCAGCAGCGGCATGGCAAAAGCATTTTCTTTTTGTTTGGTTCTTATCGCTTTGGTATACGGGCATGGCTCAAAAAGATATCACGAAGATAACTATGTGTACGGTTCTCATCGCTGGCCCTGACCAGGGCCAACTCTCGTATACCCAACTTTGCCATTTGTAGGGCTGGCGAGCCACCTTGAGGACTGTGCTACACGAGTGGCACAGTTTATGTGAAAGAGCCGCAGCCCCTGAAGAAGTTAGGATCAACTAGTGCTCCTGCAGCTGGAAAATTGCTATGCTCCCGCGCAAGAATGACGGCATTTCCCTGCTTTAAATGGCCAATTTGGAAATGGTTTGCACAAACTCAAGCGTTTCCTGTCAAATTTCACATGTGCGCAAATGACCGTCACGCCAAAAGAAAGCTTCTCCATGTAGAGCCAAGGTTAGTAAAGGTTATGAATGTTTGAATGAATGGGAATGCTCAAAAATTAATAATGGTAGTCGAGCCAGAAAGTCTGGTACCCGTGTGGTTTAGTTGTATACGTTGACTTTTCCATTGGTGAGAGTCGGGTCTGGACGAGCCATTGTATTCTAGGTGCTAACCGGTGATATACATACTAACTAGAACGGTCGGTTGTTATTGGTACAGGCACTGCATTTCGTGCCAACAGTCACTCTGTGAGCAAAGTGAAGCTGGTGAGGTTGGAGATTGTTTAGCACCACCTGATGGAGTGCGCCGTCCCTACCCAGCAATTTTCAGCACGCTGGCCCTCATTGTCGCTGGCTGCCATGGGAAGGTCGCTATCTATGAAGCCAGCCTGGTTTTAGCCGCAGTGCAGTAAAAAAAAAACAGCGCAGAAGGAAAGATCCTTTCATTCATCCTCTTCACCTGACCATACACATAATCCACATGGATTATATGTGTATTGTTGTTGAAGTGCAGTTGCAGCATGCCAGGATATAATTTTGAATGGGTACATGTTTACCTCTCATGGCCATTGCTATTCTTTCTTTTGCCTATAGTTTTGTTTTGTACACCTCATTGTAACCACACAAATGGCGTGTACAGTGCATTTGTGTAAATAAAATTTATTTACAAGTGCGATTCCTTTTCTTGTGTTGCACCTTTTCAATATAGTTTGTATCTACTTGTCCAAGTGTCAGTCCTACGAGTAACCTTTATCGCCAGGTCCTGCCTAACAGATTAAAATGAAAATATGGCAGCAAAGCAAGTCATCAAACCAACTTTAACAGATTAAAATGAAAATATGGCAGCAAAGCAAGTCATCAAACCTACTTTATTTTTCACTAAGTGCATACAGAAAATTTTCACCGAAGAACTGTCTGTTGGTCTGTACACTAGCTGGCCGGAAAGGCCTCCATGGAAGTATTACAAATTGAAGGAGCTCCCATTCGTAACATGACTGGGACAACAACTCGACCGAAATGTTACAGAGGTGGCACAACTTTGTACTGCTACAAAGAGCGTTGCCTACCTGTCTGCTATTTTTGTCTGAAAAGGCAATATCTGGTGTACACCATGGTTTGCTCACTGTTGAAAACAATACCCCGAATTCTGAAAGGCTGCAATAAAATAACACTGGCCTTTCAAAGCAGCACTAAATTTTTGAGTCTTAATATTATAAAATCTGAAAGTAAAGGTCCTATATTGGTCTATGTAATTGAGCAACCCCGACAGCTGAAACTTATACCCTTTTTGTGTGTGTGGGAAGGGGGGGGAGAGGCTTTGTTCAACTTGTGTGCCGAAGCTGCACATGTACCTCGAAGCACACCATATTGGGGGCTATGGATCAATTTTGACTACTTGGGGACCTTGAAATGTGCAGCAAAATCTCTACACAACGGTTTTCTTTTTTGCCTCTACCAGAAAAATGGCTGCCATGGCTGGGATTGAACCCACATCTTCGATCGTGGCAGTGAAACATCCTAGCCGCTGGGCCGTTACAGTGGGCAGTACATACTGGTTTTAATTTAAACTGGATCTATTTCTTTTTAGCAGAAACGTAATTTAAAACAGAACAAAAAGTGCTTTTGGTAATTTTTGCTTGCATCAAAATACCTGCTAAGGTTCCCTACAGAACGCACAGCTCCTTAAGTTGTATCAAGCGATAGAACACATGGCAGATCCTGAAGACGTTTTTCAGAAGATCGCAAAATAGAGACCCACGATTAAGGCAAATGTGTTATCCAAACTTATATGGACCGAGCTTTCAAAATGTAAGTAGTGAGAAAATGCGATACCCTGGAACACATGAACGCAATAGCCTAGAAACTTCTAACAGCACCTCTAAAGTGAGTGACCTAGCGTAAATTATGCTGTGTTTTTCCTATTTTGATTATGCCTCAGGCAGGGCCACATTTAGTCAGGAAAGCCAGCTTGCAACTGTGACGTCCGGCTGGATATCACAGGTGCCACGCATGTATACCTCAGTTAACGCTATTTTGCTACTATAGAGAGCAAATGGCAGATTTATGCTGTACGCTTCTTCTATCCGAAGTGCAATTTTACCGTTCTAAGTATTCAAAATTTACGAACAGAGCTATAAAAGTTTGCTCTGCCATACAACATGCAATCCTTCAAGCTTCACCACAACGAACGCCTGTTCGTTGTGGTTTTGTGGCTTTTCTGTACGACAACTAAGCCTTGCAAGAAAGCCTAATGCAAGCAACACCTTGAGCAAAGCCAGAGTGGTAACTCTGCTGTACAGTAACTGAAGTGGAATGTTACCTGTGCAAAGTTAATAATGCCGGAAAGAAGTGTCCGGCCAATTGGATGGCATGAACGAGAAATTGAGTTATTAATTGTTGGCTATGCCTCGGTAGCATACTGGTCCTAGTAGGCATGCATAGCAAGGGCCTTATTTCAATGACTGGAGGGGCTGCAGCCCGTCAAATATACTTCTATTCAGAGCATGTTGAAGAACCCACATGTCTCTAAGAAAATGTGTGCCAAACTTTTTTCCCTGCTCCAGTCTCTTATTCACCTTTTTTTTTTTTTCCATTTCTAAATCAATGCACAAACTCTACATGTCAGGTTGTGATTAACCGATTTATCTTTTCTCTCTCTTTGAGCTCTGCTTTCAAAGCTGTAAACACGCTAAATCAATGATATTCAGTCGAACATATTTTATTCCATCTGCAGTCACTTTTTGTATTCGTGTGTGATTTGCGGCACAAAATTTGATATTTGTACACCCCTGCAAAAAGGCGTATCGCAGGAGTAGTAAATCTAATTTCTTTGAAGGAAGTGGAAGTTTTTTTTTCCCCAATCTGAAGCAGCGCACACAGCATGCTTTTTCTGTAAATTACATACCCTCCATTACAGAAAAAAAGAATTTGGCAGTCGTTTGACTTCAGTGTGTGAGTAGTAGCGCTTGAGCGGGGGAAGCACAGTTTGATTATCGTTCTGATTTTTTTTTTTTGTTCAGACTGACGAGTGTGACACTGAGCATTGATATCAGTTGAAATACTTTGCCTGTCCACCCGTGAGACTATTTCGCTTGCAGAGCCAATGCACTGCACGAGTACGAGGCAATAAAGCCGCAAAGGCCGGAACCCGGATATATATATATTGTAAGAAAACTAAGCTTGAGCTCCCCGCTTCTCACAGTCGGCGGCTGTCCTCTTTGCTGTCTTGGTAAATTGACCACTGGTTGTGCTCAGCTCTCTTTTCCCAAACCTTCACGCCTCTACTCCAGTTAAGACGAACTCCATGAATAGGATGAACAACACTTTTGCTTGTTTGCAACATCCACAACGCAAAAACCTCAGCTTAAAACAAATTTCTGGTAATACATATTTTTACGGTTTCCTCGAGTTTGTCTTAACGAGCGTCTACTGTATATATGCTCTACCCTGCTCTCCTTACTGTTGTTCTCTGTGTATCCTGTGCAGCTACAGCCCTTACTAAGTGGGCCCAGATGGAACCCGCTTGTCTTTAGCGTGTGAATGAGACGCAGCATAAGTTGCTCTTCCTTTGGTTTTTTTTTTTTCTTTAAATGGCCAATTTGGAAATGCTTTGCACAAACTCAAGCGTTTCCGTCGGAGGGGTTCGGCTTTTGAGGCACCAGACACGTGCATGAATATCTCGTGGTCAGCCTCCCTAGTGCGTGTGCACTAATAATACCCTGCCCTTGCCAATCCTCGAGTGGGCACATGCCATTCTTCAGCACACTTGCACACAGTTTGTCGTAAGCATGCTAAGCTCGTTGTTAAGTGTGTGATGAGACACCCTTGACTTGACAAGTTTACATCAGCCAAATGACCTAAAGTATTAGGGACCATTTGAAAACGTGCACTTTCGGTAGAAAATTACCCAGGCTGTTTCATTGCAAAGGCTGTAATTGTGTACCCAAATTGATAAACAAAAATAGCGGAAGGAAGCTGTGGTGTAATGGCACATTAAGTTTGTATCAAATGAAGGAGAATAATATGTGAGACCCCTCTTTATCAATCTACTCCAAGGAATGTGCCTTCTTAGATAAGTTCTTTTTGTGTGTGCTCTGGTCGAATGCTTGTGGCCTTTTGTTATTGCTTCTCTCATACATGATGGACATACCCTAAATAAATCAGTTGCAAGTAGCGTACGTCCTGTTAGTTCAATCCTGGGTGATTTGGTATAAAACAGCGCCTCATCCTAACGCCAAATACAAGCATAAAACAGCGCGGCACTTTTCTGCTGTGTATGTCTTTGTACCTACCTTGCTTAAATTAATAAGCGATGCAGGCATCATAGTGGGTAGCACAAGCCACATGCAGTAACTAGAGCTTCTATGTACAGTTAAAATGCCTTGTCCGTTTCCTTGTTCACCCTTCGCACTAACTTAAGATTACATGCTTTTTTAGATTCTTCTAAACGGAACACAAATGCTGGCACACGTCAAATTATGCAACGACTAAAGATCCCACAGGCTAGAATACACTACAAATTCAAACAGACTTGACAAGCTGATACACTCCAAACATACCGAAGCGGAGCTTGCAGGCTCTATTAGAATGAGGTTATTCATAGAAGTCCTGAGTAATTAGTCACTAGGCATATTCCATCACAACTACGAGATAAAAGTGACGGCCGGAAGCACGCCGGCTAATACACGAAGAAGCACAGGCACCAATGTCGAAAGCTTGCAGGGAGCGTAAAGCTCGCCTTCCACTCTCCGATTCCTTGGCACAAACGGGTGGCGGTGCTGCACCAAATGCACCAAGGTGAGCCAACTTCACACAAGGATCGCACGGAGAACACTCAGCAGCAGTTTGATGAAAGCAACCAGCAAGATGGGCACATTTCCGGCGCTGCACTGTGGAGATCGGCTTCTTCTGTAGATCGGCTGATGCGCGATACCCGCTTCTAGGTTCTGAAGTGCTGGGCCGTGCTGGGCAGCATCACAGCAGACCGCAGCGACTAAAACCCACGACCGGAGCCGGTCGTGCTAAAACCCGCCCGCAACACGGTCGTTGTTCCGGGCGCGTTGCAAGTGTTGCCAGCATAGCCATGAGGGGCAGCGTCCAGCGTCGGTCGCGGTCGGAACAAATCAGTGTTGCCAGCACGCGTTTCTCGAGTATGCTGGCAACAACGTCCGGTCGGCGGGCGGGTTTTAGTCGCTTCGAGACCTTAGCGCCGGAGAGCTCGCAGCGCCATCCAGCAACTCTGGTGGAGATCAGTGGACGCTCCTCCGTTCTTGGCGGAAGGATACAGTGAGCGCAGGAGCAACGACGCTTGCAGTGCAGCGTGATCCCTCAGCGCTCCGTGTCTGGTGTAAGAGTATCATCAGTTTTCTTTGCATTTGCTTTCTTGGACGCTGTACCCGAAAGGACTCTTTGCACCATCTGTGTTTCGAGCGTAGCCTCGACGTTGTTTCAGAGGTGGTAACGAACGGCGCGCCAAGGGAGCGCCGCGCCGACGACGGAGGAGGAGCTCCGCACGCAGCGCTTGGACGACGCCGGGCACTGCTCGTGATCACGAGGCGCACGCTCAAGTGCGCTCACGCGGGCTGAATAAATCAGTTCAAGCCCAAACGCTGTCGCAGCTGATTCTCTGCGGCGGTCGCGACAAGGGCAAGAGCATGCTCATCCCGTAACGACAACTGCCAAAGAGTTTCATTTCATTGCTTCCCATCAAGTCATGATCGCAGGAAAGTGTGGTTTGCTGCACCGGCCTTCTGAATGAACCTGTTGCCTAGTGTCCTTAGCGCGGTTTGCCGTTTACCGTGTTAAATGAAGCAAGAGTAGCCGTTTGCCGCTGAAAACGAAAGGATTGCACTCTGCGGTTTCTGCATTCCAGCTTACCGGCTCTGCCGAGTAGCGACATCTGGCGAATTTGTCGCAAAGCAAATGACACAAACGTTTGTTGCCCAGAACTGTTCGCTTACGCTTGAAATGGCTTGAATCTTAGACGTCTTAGATTGAACTCTCACAATACAATATTTTTTTTTAAAGAGCCGTATACTTCTACTGTAGAGCTTAAAAAACCGAAAACATGACGTTGACGCCGCCATCTAGTGGGAAGAATTAGGACCAAGTATTGCATTAACCAGAATTCACGCCACCGCTAAATATTTCGATATAAAATGAGTAAGATATATTGTAATGATTCCGCAGTTACCTATATTACCTTGCCCAAAACGATTTTGAAATCATAAAAGAGCTATGCTAGTTCATAAAGGCATCTGAACCATTGGAAGCGTGGGAAGCTGGAGTAGGGGCGGAAATTTTGCTCGCTCCTTCTAAAAAAAATTGTCATTTATCGTGCTCCTGATCATCATTTAGCAAGAATGTAGTAAACAACATCAACTAAGATTGCTTGCATGAAGCGCAGAGCACAGCGCATTTGCTGTGCCGTAAAGTTCCGGAAGAACGCCCACCCAAATTTAAGTACAGTGATATCAGGCGAAAAATACGAGATGGGCGAAATTTCGGGTCAAGCGCGGAAAGGACGAATAAGTGACCGCATTAACACATGAAGAGACGATTCGGGTTTGTTTTTTTCACTCATCGGCGCTAAAGCCATGGATTTTACGGGGTGGGCGCGCGTCTTTCAGTAAATTGAATATTTCACCCGTAAAAGGGGGAGGGCGTTCACTCGGAACTTTCCGGTAATCTAATCAAAACGCGAGCGTACATTTCGCCGGCGCAGGGGGCTCGCTACTACAGTCGGTAGAAATTCTAGCCTCTGTATCGCTATGTAGCGACGGTTCACCGTCGCTACATAGCGACGGTGAACCGTCACCGTTCAAAAAAGCTCTCGCGCATGCAAGGTCGACTTCCGCAATCACCATCTCCTGTTCAAAGTCCGTAAAGACTGAAAACGTAGCTTAAAAAAAAAAAAGGACGTCGTCGTCTCATGTGCGACCTAGTGTCACTAAATTTATATATAGTGACACTAGTGCGACCCACTCGCTGAAGTATGAAGTAACCATGGTAACGACGACGCTCTAAACCAAACCGCCGCCGTCAAAAATCGCGGACATTCCGGCGGCCAACCATGAAATGAGTGCTTCGCCTCGGACGAGGTCGGACTATGTCGTCATCGCAAGCCGCCGAGCCAACAAATAGTTCTGTCTCGTCGGGGTAATAACTTTTGTTAGCGCGAGCGAATATGCTTACTATTTTTGGGCTTGTTTCTACAAGAACTATAGAGTAGATTTCTGACACAAACAAAAACACTTTGAAATCCATCTCAGGCCCCCTTTAAGGTGTATCAGTATACGCCTTAAGAAGTGTAGCGATTTTTTATAGATCTGTGCAAATCGTCTTTCTTTTGATTTTTCATACTTTTCTGAAGAAGAAAAAAACATGACAGAAACCTGTTTTTATCACGCCCCTCAAAATTTCATCAAAACTTGCATCTCTACGTTGTGCCTGCACTGTTCACAAAAAAAAAAAAAAATGCAGTGTCATTTTACTCACGGAAGGTGGATGACCAGCGGAGCATGGTTGTGCGTTACCGTGGTTAACGGGACTGAGGTCCCTCGGAAATCACAAACGATCACACACTGCGCAAGCAACGCCTAAATTGGTTGGCCACAAACTCCAGCTCAATCCGCGCCGTCGCGCCGGAGAAGCGTTCAGCGGGATTGCATAGTCACGCCGACGTGTTGCGTTTCCGCCTCGCGGTATTCGGGATCCCGCCAGGCGTCGTGCTTACGCTTGGCGTCCATGGCCCGATCATCGCCGGTTGTCTCCATCTGCCGCCTTCGCGCCAATTTCGGCTTCTGCTCAGACAGCCGCTCTTCGAAGACACGCTGTTGCTCCTCGCTGCGCACAACACGGGATAACGGCGCTGTAGGTGATGCATATGGGACGTCACAGCAAATAGACAAGCACAGCGACTCCGCGATGGCGCACAGCTGGCGCGAGAGCGTAAGGGGGCGACAGGTGGCCGAAGACAAAGGGTGTACCGAAGTGAGGAAAATGGCACTGAGCGACTTTTAGCTGTTATTAGTTCTAAACACTCAGTGAGAGATGAAAGCACGTGAATCGAATTAAATTGAACAAGCTGTCACTGTATCACGAACTTCAAAAGCGAGCCTGGAGGGAAAGTGTGTGGAGTTGGAGGGGGAGAGAGGGGTGAGTGTTACATGGCAGGGGGAGAGAGAGACTATCGTCTTTCGACGACATTTGCACTGAAGCGAACAGATACGCGGTGGATATTTATTTTTTGTGCGTGTTAAGCCCGTGGGGCGAATTTCGCTTGCGAATTCGCAACTGCGGCGCCGCTCGTGAACCAGAACGATCTATTCTCGTTGCTGTGGCGAATTTCCAAATATTTGGAACAGTCCAACTGCTCTTGTGAACGCCGCTTAGCATTTGGCAATATGTCGCAGCAGTGAAAATAAGAAAATAAATTGTTTTGCCGCACGGGTGGCGCCGCAACTGCGAATTCGCAGGCGAAATTCGCCACTTGTAAAACGGGCTTTAGCAAGAAGCTTTCATCGCCGAGAAACTTTTCGTGTATACGTTGCGCAGCTTGCGCGGCAGCTACGAATCCAAGCACGTTTACTTGGTGCGTGGTGCAGTACGATCCCAGTCTGTTTTTTTTTTTTTTTCGTTTAGCCTTGAGCACTGCGGCTTTCTTTTAAAGCGAAAGCTGTATTAGCCTAGGTACAAATCTAGAAGACGGCTCGTGGCGTCCATGTGACCTTCAAGCCCAGCCAAGGTCGAGCCAGCGCCTCGTGCGCTTGCGCGGAGTGAAAGCATCTAATCGCGCTTTCGTTCCAAGGGTTATGGGGGTGCGAGAGGGAGTTGGTGGAAAGAGTAAGGGCGTGTGCCATTAGGAAAGAGGCGCTGGGGGCATGCCAGTTCACTGCACGTTCGCACCTAGTCCTATACTAGGGGACAAGTTAAGAACGACAACGGACGTTGCCCCTGCGCCTCATCACCACAGCCGGCTGTTACTCCGCGCGGAGCAAAAAGTGCCTTACTGCGAGTATTTTGAACGTCATGTGAGTCGTTTCCGTGATCTCTTGCGCTTAATCTACTTTTAAATTCCTGCAGCGACTTCAAAAAGACAAGGTGTGAAAAAGACGACGTTACACATTAAGCGCAGTCTCGTTTCAAAACGCGTGCGCGCATATTGACATCCGGGTCTGTCTTTCGGCGGAGTGATTACACTTCCTGAGCTACTGTCGTGCACCGTCTCTTTTTGTCTTCGTTCACTGAGCTCTTTGGGCACGAAAATCGAGCTATCGCCGGACAAACTTAGTTTAACCGCGTTCAACCATGGCAAAATTGTCTCTGCTTCCAAGCAACTTGGCGACAAGAATGGACGTGACCTAAGCTTGCAGCAACGTGAGAAATGCTCTTTGTATACTCTTGCAGATTCTGCGCCTGATGACTGGAGGTCTTCACGCCTTTCATTGCGCATACTCCCTGTACAAGGTCCACCACGAGTAGCGACGAAGTTTCTCCTCCAAGTCTATGCGCCTGACTTCAGATGCTCGGTTTCGCTCCGCATCGACCGACGTCTCCTTCACAGTCTGGGCTACGGTGCGGGCCGCACCTGTCACTCAGACGTCGAGCTCCTGATGGGTTTCGTCATCGTTTTTGTCTTTTGCGCTATTCTGTCGAAGCCACCAATAAAATTAGGTATTGTGATCGTTTATGCGCAGTGAGCATCATTTTTGGTGGGAAGCGTCCCTTTCTGGCCTCCAGCCTACGCCCCTCGCAATACAATTTATGTGAGGCTACGGGCACCATCTAATGTGGTGGTGTGACCAAGACATACCGCCCTCACGAGCACTGGGAGAGAGCGCTGTCCAGCTAGGAACTAGATGAACAACTTTGCCTGGTGAAAGGAGTCTAAGAAGTCGGACGTCCTCAAGAGGTCCTGGAAAGAGAACTCTTCCCCAGTGCTGACTGCTCCAAACAAAGGTGTTCTTACTTTCTCCTCCTCCTCTTTGTCGTTGACTGGCAGAGATCAGTAAGCACTGTCCTTTTTTTGTTTTCGGTTTACTTTTAATAAAAACTCGGAAGTTTACCATCTTACAATGCACCTGAATGACCAATTGCTGCATTCAAAGAAGGTAAGTCGTTGAAGAACGACTGCCCAAGCACGCGATCTGACTCGAAAACGTGGTCCATGTAATATGACAGCGCAGACAACAGAGAGACGAAGACATTGACTACTATATGCCGGCCCGTACGAACGTTGGATTAAGCCGCGTAGAAACCAAAAGGCAATTCACGGGCACGTCCATGTGGTCTTTCTGAAAAATATTTAGTGCCCTGCTGCTATTTGAAGAACGATGACCAGCAAAGCTGTGGTGCCGAGCCTCGACGTGGGCGACGTGAGCATATTGTGAGCATACAATTGTGAGCAACGTGAGCATATTGTGAGCATACAATTGTGAGCAACGTGAGCATATTGTGTGCATACAATTGTGAGCATACAAGTACAAACAAAACAGTTTGTTTGTACTTTACGATTGAGCATACTTTCTGGTTAATTGCCTGAATAAAACTTTCGCGAACTACAGTTTCATCCCAGTAAACAAATATGGGTTTCCCTCCCGTAGAAGCCCATTTATTGACAGCAGACGAGAATTCCACAATATTTACAACTTCATTGTGCGCCATGCAATTTTGAAAAGTAAATAAAACTCGTCGTAATGTTACAGCAGTCTTAGCGGCTAATTGTCCTATAGTTTGTTTTGTGGACTTAGAGCCACTTTTTGTAATGATGATCCCTCCGAAGATGGACGCGCTTCACTGGGCAAGGCTCAATGCGGGAAAGCCATATTATCAACACCGAGCATAGAACGGTCTCCTTAAAGTCGGCTTCAGTTGGGTTAAGAGGTGAAGCCGATTTTTAAAAAATTACACCATATTCCCGAGGGGAACACTGAGGTGATGCAAAGCATCGCGGAGTTCCCTTTATTTTCACTGGCGTTGGTTACCCACACCGCGTGAACGTTGTTGGAAACTCCGCGATGCTTCGCATCACCTCACAGTTCTCCTCTGACAAACGGCTCTGTTAACTGGTGGGCTGATGCTGGCTGAACTTGTGTCAGCCAATCCGCTAGCAGGATTGTCGGTATAGTGCCTAGAATATACTGGCTAGTGTGTCGAGCGGAGTGCTTCGCTATGGGAGAGAGTGGCGCCGTTTGCAATGAAAGCCCACCGATGCCGCCAGATGGCGCAGCTTGGCGAGAGGGTGCTGCCTCAGCAGACGACGCAGTTTTTTCGCTTCGGAAGGCGGAAAGGTGGCCTTGTGCGTGCGTGATTAAAGAGGTTGTGGACGTATTGTTTCTTCGCCGCAATGCACCGTTTATTGTTCTGTGTGGGTACTTGCACATGAAAAACAATCCGTTAGCCCCTCCCAGCAGTTTTGGGCTGATATTGCATCGGTTCTGCATGCGCGCGCGAGCATCCGTGCCGCGCCAAATCGCGGGCTGTGTTCCGGGTTGTTGTTTTCCCGTACCTGACACTAACACCGCTTTGTGTAACTGTAAAACAAGTTGACAATGCCAAAGTGATGGTGAAAATCGACAACGTGCTGAATGCGCCGGTGTGTAAAAGCGGTTACCGCCCAAACAACATGTTTGCCGATTCAGCGGATGCTACGCGGCTTGCAGAATAGGAACGAAGCATCAGAAGAAAATGCAGAGGGCTGAAGCCGGCTGCAGTTGTTTGCGGCGTGGTCTGCGGAAAGTATATTCAGTGCAGTTGTACCGAGTGAATGCTTATACGTGTTTACGCATGAACCGTATCTTCGGTGTTTTACAACCATGCCTCCCCGGGCGATGCGATATTTACGATAATCACTTATTAGGTAGAACACATCGTGCTTATTGGATTGTCAGCAAAGAGGAAACTTAGAAATATTCATGAGCAAAAGACTACAACAAAGTGTCCTAAGCGCACTGCGTCGGATGTCGTTCGTTCTCTCTCCCTCTGCGAGTTGCAATGGGCGCAGCGCACGCCTAATCGGTGAGCCTTGAAAAATTTGGGGCCGGCAATGGAGCACCTGCAATTGAAAAGAGCCCCATACGCCGTCGTTCTGAAGCAGCAAGCGCTAGTAGATCGGATAACGGCGCTGCACACTTGAAACGGCGGCTAATCACGATATTCTATATTCCTGCAGTGGCATTGATATGAAAGTGCCACCTGTACCAGTGGTTTTATTAGGTAACGCTACTGTGGCGCTCAAGACAGTAACTTCGCCAACATTTTCATTAAAAGATGGCAATGTTTGGAACGCCTTTGCTTAGTGTGCAAAGCGGTTGCCACGGCCCTAGTAGCACAAATTGTTGCCGCAACGTTTCTGCCGTGTTGCCAATGTTGCGTAACGTTAGGCAACGTCACACAACGTGGTGACAATGTTGCCGAATGTGGGCCAACGTTGGTCACATTCAGCAACATTCACGCAACGTTTACAAACAGCGTATAGGCAACGTTGCCCGTATGCACGTTTTTCACGTTGCAGCAATGTTGCCAAATGTGGACCAACGTTGGACACATTCAACATCCACGCAACGTTTACAAACAACCGATTGGCAACGTTGCCGGTATGCACATTTTTTCACGTTGCAGAAATGTCGGCAAATGTGGGCCAACGTTGTACGCATTCAACAACATTCACGCAACGTTTACAAACAACGCATAGGCAACGTCGCTGACAGGCACGTCTTCTTGCGTTGCAGCAATGTTGTCAAATGTGGGCCAATGTTGGACACAGTCATGCAACGTTTAAAGACAATGCATGGGCAACGTTGCCCTTTACACGCTTTTTTTCGCGTTGCAGCAATGTTGCCAAATGTTGGTAAATGTCATATTTATGATGTTTAACGATTGTATGGGACGTTACATAAGCTGCCTAAAAATTCAAATGATCCCGTACAGCAGACTTGAATGTTTGCGATGTAGTACACGTAACGTCGGGATACGTTAATTTCGGGAGTGTGGTTAAATGTGATCCACGGTTTCTACATATTTAGCAATGCTCACGAAAAACCCAAAAATAACATTGCCTGTGTGAATGTTTATCTAGGTTGCCGAAATATTGAGGAATGTTGAATGTACAGCAGCTTTCCATTTATTTATTTGTGAAACACCACACTAACCCAAGTTTTGGAGGTATTACGTCGCCTATAAAAGTTCAAATGGTTATGCAGAACGGACGCCTTAGCCGCAGTTCACTGTACCATCGCCTCCTGTACTATTAGCTGCGTATAATACGGCACTTACACACGCGCACGCACGACGCACGCACATAAATGAAATCCCCATCGTCAGCCTGCCCACTGCAGGACGGGGGCCTCTCCCAATACAGGAGGTTCTCGCCGAATGCTACACCAAAGGGGCCAATCTTGTTCTCGTGAATGGATGCCGTTTTCTTAGGCATCGCCTATCTGGTTTAGCCTCTCTGATATCCGCTGATGATATACCACAGGATCAGGCAGCACCCCAGACCGGGGAATATAACAGAACAAAGGGCGGCACCTGCACTTGATTTGAAGTTATTCAGAGGCAGACAGCAGGGCACCCTACATCAATGCGTGATCATTTAGAGATACAGCTCTCAAAAAACTGTAGAATGCATGTGGAGGACTGCCACGCTCAGAAGCGCCAACTACGGGGGGGCAGTGGGGCTCGTGCCCCCGCCGGACGGCTTTACGGGGGGGGCAGCGCCCCCTCCGGCCCCGGCTGAGGATTTTTTTAAGGGCTTGGCTCGGCTCTGCGCCCGTCGACATCGGACTGTTGGCCGTCCTGTCTGCCAACTATTGTTTACAATAGGGATTGGGATCTTGAAAGACAGTTCCGTCCTCCCGATGGGCAGGGGGAAACACAGGGCCGTGTCGCTTTTCTTCACGCTGAGTTAGACGTGCTCAGTGTGCGGATTGTTGACAACAATGTAGCACTGCGATTGGCTATGGTGGCTAGAAGGGTGGCCCTTCTAGCCACCATAGCTTGGCTTCAGCAGCACGCCAGCAAAGCGACATTTTGTCGGGAGCATAGGTCGGCGCACTCACTCGTGAGTACACTCATTTGTACTCATTTGTTCTCAAACTCACTAGGGAGTACGATGATGAGTGAGTACACGCCCAGATTAAAAAAGTGAGTATGATGACGATTGAGTACAGGGGTAAGTCCACTACTCGTGAGTACAGAACTCATGAGTACGCTACTCATGAGTATGAGTGCTCATGAGCATGAGTACTACTCATGAGTATGAGTACTGGTGAGTATGGTACTCATGAGTACACAGTACTCATGATTACAATACTCATGAATACTGTATTTTCGAGTGTTTGCACTCGTGAGTACATGCACTCATGAGTACAGCAGTGCAAACGAGTTATATCACAAACTCAACTCTGGACGCACGTGTACGAGTTTCAGACATTCAGCGGTGGCGCTGTGCTGCTTAACTCTCAAGGATGGTAAAATCAGGCAACGAAAACTGCACCTCCCTGCTTTGCCTGTCCTTGTTTGGCGCTTTTAACGTTTTTCGGCGGTCGCTCGCTAAGGGGTCACGGTGAAAAGGGAAAAACGAGGGGGTTAGGTCCCGGTGGGAAGCGCGGCCACAGTTGCTCTCTTTCTACGGCACCTGTTGATTGGAGCAGTTATTTTTGTTTACAAATGCGCGGCCTGGGAACGCGTAGCTGCTTCGTTCCGCTTGCTTCATTGAAATTTGTTTTAGGGGAAGCGGTGGGGGCTGCTCACAATGCATGCACTACGCGCACCGAAGTCGCTCTTTTCCTGTCTTAAGCAGTTTCCATAGAAGCATGTCATGCTCTGGAGTCGTTTCGCGAGCGGAACCGCTCATTTAAACAGTCGCAGTTTGTTTACGTGATTCGCTTCAAATTGACTGCATGGTTTGTGTCAACCACATGGTTTTATTTGGCTCCCGTTTTGAAACTTTTTGCTCAGGTTTGGTAGGACTATGTCCTCGTGCTGTCCATTTACAAGTGAGCATATAGCCCCAACGTGCAGGTTGTGGGTTGTTAATCGGACATATAAGGCCCAGTCGAACGCGTGTGACGCCTTGTTTCGCCTCGCATATTTTGTCGAACAGCACTGGCATCTTGCTCCTGGAGGAGTGTTTTGCTTTCGAATGGCAACCCGATGCGCTGCTTCTCGCTTATGCCACCGTGTAATGATGAAGCTGACGACGACGGTGAATTTCGGTGGTTGTTCTTCCCCTACCTTCATTTGCTGTTTACTGGCGGGGCGACCACTCCTCGCTAGCAACTCGTGCCGAGTTTAAGCTCGCACTGTGGAAGGCCTCGGGAAAGGGCCGTTTTATATGATGAACGCCAACGCCAGAGGTTGGATTTTTACTTTTAGCTCGCGTCTTGGAACGTCTCGTAAAGCATGTTGCTTGCCCATAACGACGCCACCGCACTTTTTTATCGATAGCTGTCAGCTTCATCAGCGCTTCTCGAACCAACAGCTGCAGATTTCCACTGTGCAACCAAAGCACCGACACGGGAATACAGTTACGTCAGTGCAAGCTATCACGCCTCCGAAAAGCCTGTCTGCAAACTTTGTTTTCGAGGTCACAAAGCACGCCAGAGCAGTTGAACAGTGCTGTAACGGCTGCCAAGCACCGGCAGAAACTGGATGCACTGCGGCCGTCGACTGCGAGCGATACTCGCTCCAAGCCTCCAAAATACATACACATACACTGTTGGGACTGGGCCATCCCAGCTCAGTCACTACTGGTGTGACGTTGCCCTGCCCAGTCCGCTATCGACGCGGTGCAGACCATAGCGACGAAGTAGCCGAGCTGACGGTTATTTGAAGCAGCATTTATATACAATATATACAAAGGTAGCAAAAGCGTTACATGGCTAAGACGAGCGCGATAGCACTTCTCAACTCAGGGCATTCGATGAGATGCCGCCGCACCGCCGCTGCTTCCGGGCTTGTTTTATAGCCCCAGGGTTCCGTTGCAGCTGCGTGCAGTTCCAATGCCACCCAGTCGGAGCTATCACTGGCCGCATTATGAATCTGGTGAATGGAGGCGAAGCGATTGCGTCAGCCGAGCCGCCACGATCGGGAAAGGGAAGGCGACTCTGCGGCGGCGTCTCCAGGTGCTACATGCTCCGTGTCTGCGGGGATTAGTTCGTCCCAGGCATGATTTGGTCCAGCCGTCGCGGTGGGAAAAGGAGAGCAGACTCGGCGGCGCCTTTCCCGCCAAGTCGCGGCACGTCTGACGCGGGTGGTTTGAATCAACCCCGCCATCGCCACGTCGCCAGGTGCAGCGAATTTGTGTCGGGCGCTCTGGCACAACACACACACGGATACAAAAATGAGTTGTCAAAGTCAGACCCGTTTCGGGGGCTCTTAAAGGAGCCATGAAGAGAAAATACAACTTCGTTTAATTTGAAAGAACTATGATTCAGTATCTCACTCAGCTCCATTAGAGTCACAAAAGATGTTTTTTAACGAAAAAAAAGCAAGAAGTACTTAAAAACTTTCAAATTTTGCGCCACAGTGACGTGTTATGAGCAAGAATGACGTCATACGGGCCAACAATAAAATATAATTTTCAGTGCGTTAACTACGCGTTAGCATTCAAGTGATGCGGTCAAATGAAACTAGAGGCCCCATTACAGACGTCCAGTCATCTGCCGTCGTGACAGGTCAGTTAGGCGGCTGCCGATCGCACAAACAAGGTTCCGTGACGTCATAGAAAAGTTGCGGGAAATTGGCTAGGGGGTCGCGACTGCTTCACACGTTTTCCGTAATATCTCCGTTATTTTTTCGAAGATTGCGACGATATTGGTATCATTGTTATCGGGACAAAGCAGTCTTTCTAATAAACCCAACTTGTATTTTGTCTTCATGGCTCCTTTAAAGGAAATGAACATAGCAGCGCGTAGCGCCCCTGTCGTGTCCCTTTCTCGTTTTTACCCCCGAACTGCCCATTAAAAGAAAAACAAATCGACTCGTTTTTTTGTGCTGATGGTTCAGTCGTGCAATATTTTTGAATAAATGTGACCAGTAAAACACGTATTCAAAGAAATTTCTACTGGATGCGTCAAACCGCTTAAGTTCACAGTTCATAGATTTGCGGGACGTCTTATTTGGGGACACCTCGTAGTTAGCCGACACAATGTAAAAGGCCCTCACTGCTGCAGGTGCCCCTTATGATGATGATAATGATTAGTGGTAGCCTCTTTGTAGCGGTGTGATGACGTGTCATCTCATAGGGACCCCCTCACCGCTTCCTCCCCCCTCCCTTAGCCGCTTCAAGGCGCACTCCAGGTCTGCCCCCCCCCCGAAAAATAAGAAGTCTACGCCACTGGCCACGCTGAGCGTGTAGATTCCCCCATGAAATCTAAAAGGAACCGCGAACGTTTAAACGTTTCCCAAAACGAAAGAAACGCGTGGTGCCGGTTCGATGGATGCATGGCGCAACCAAACTCGGCGGCAGATCTGTTTATTTTAGTCCCTCATTTGTTGGGTGATCACACATTACTACTTTAGAGTGGATACAGCCTAGAATAAAATATTACCGCCATTCCGCGCTTCGCGCATCGTGTGTTTCGTTAAAGCCATGGGTGCCGCGCCGTTTTAAGACGGTCATTTTTTCAAGAGGGCCGCCCGCTGTCCCATAAATGAAATTAGTTTTTACTTCATTTTTTTAGTAAGCGGGTAAATCTCATCGCCGTTCTTGGTGTTAATGAAAATATACCAAAAATATGGGACCTTCGATTGAAAATTGAGCGCGAACAAAAGATTGTATTGTTCAGGAAAAACTTGCAAAAACGCTCATTTATTGCTGTATCATTCTGTATAACTAAAAAACACAAAGGGGTTTCGTTTATGTTGCAGAACCGAATTTTAACAGATCAGGCAGGCAGATTCCCGATCATATCCAATACTCTTTCTAGCCTCGCTACGCTATCGGTGTCGTACATGAGCTCGCGTCATCCGCAATGATTGTGTTGGCCGCGGAATTTCTTTGTGTAGGACGCATGAGCCCGCGACGATTTCGTCCACGCGGGAGAAATCGCACCTACCAGCCGCGGTGGCTCAGTGGCTAAGGCGTTGCGCTGCTGAGCACGAGGTCGCGGGTTCGATTCCCGGCCACGGCGGCCGCTTTTCTGATGGAGGCGGAAAGCAAAAACTTCTTGGGATTGCCTAGACGTACACGAGGCGAACGATACGATCCCCAGGGCACGCTGTGGCGGTGCCGCCGCCATGTACACGCTGCCTTTGGGCCTCTTCGTGTCGTGTTTGTTCCGAGCTTCCTTCATACTGCACGCATCGAGGCACGCAGCTAAGGCAAACATCCCCCTCGCGAGGGGCACGATCAAATGCACAGCATTTCCGAGGGGGTGCGCCGGCAAGTCGTATGGATTACGTATTGGTTGTTGGTTTTCTTGTTACACGCTGCACGTCATCAAATTTGCGGTGGGCTACAGCGGGGCGTCCCGGCAGCACGAGACGCGACCAGCGCTGCTGGTCTCTCGATCATAGTCTCGATCGCGGGACCTGTGTCGCCATCTTGCGGAGGCGCGTGACAACTTATGGCGGGTCTCTCGATCATAGTCTCGATCGCGGAACCTGTGTCGCCATCTTGCGGAGGCGCGTGACAACTTATGGCGCTTTCGAAACAAACCATAAATGAGTGAAGGATATAAGGCGCTATCGGTGCATCGAAATCCGTGTTGGTTGCGTGGCTCAATCGGTAGTGCGCCCGGCACTTGCCGTTCCGCCCGCGCCGTCATGGGTTCGAATCCGGGCGCCGGAAACTGTTGTTTCTTTTATAGTGTAGTGGCCTGGCTGCGGACTAGGCCGAACGCCGCGTGACATTGTGAGTTACTAAAATGCTATGCATTTAAAACGCCCGTGTGTACAAGATTTCGGCGCACGATAAAGATCCCCAGGTGGTCAAAATTAATCCGGAGCCCTCCACTACGGCGCGCCTCATCGTCTGCGTTGCGTCGGCGCGTTAAAACCCCAGAATCAATCAATCAATCAGTTCTATCAGAACCAGTGGCAAGTTCGAACAAAGCAATGAAACATGGCAACGCATTTTATTATCTGGGTACACAGGCAATTTTGGATAAAACCAGCGCGAACTCAAACGGAGAAGACGGAAGTGCAACACAAGGACAGCCGCTTGTCTAACTAAATTTTAATATCAGAAAGGGTGAGCATAAATAATAAGAGGTATACAGCTTTGCTGTGAAAAAAAAAATGCCTGCGGTATGTTTTGTATATATGCCCATGATTCCACTCCATAGAGCCAGTAATGCGCAACGGCTCCTGGCCTCCCTGGAGGTGGTACCTACATTTATTAATTGGTCCTTTCTACAGTGTTGTTTTTGTAACTATATTAGTCTATCACGGCTGTGATAGCATTATTTCGCGTGCAGAGTATGTAATCCTAACTACGAATTCAGGCCGACCGATTACAAGCAACTTCTGAAAAGAGTAGTTCGATATGACAAGTCTCAAGCTATGAAAGCTTTGAATATGGGCCGTTTGATTATCCTTGCTCCTGATTTGTTCGTATGCGTGCCAGCACGAATCGCTGCGTAGTTTATGTAACTCTCGCTGTGCTCATTCATACCTGAGATACAGAAGCAATAGGTGCATCCGTCCTTAGCATAGGTCGGCGTACTCACTCGTGAGTACACTCATTTGTACTCAAACTCGCAAGTGAGTACGATGATGAGTGAGTACACACCCAGAAAAAAAAGTGAGTGCGATGACGAGTGAGTACAGGGGTGAGTCCACCACTCGTGAGTATGAGTACTCGCGAGTATGAGTACTCATGAGTACAATACTCATGAATACTGGTTTTGCGAGTGCCTGCACTCTTGAGCATATGCACTCGTGAGTACAGTAGTGCAAACAAGTTTTATCACGAGCTCGAGTCCGGACGCGCGTGTACGAGTCGCAAACAGCGGTGCCGCTGTGCAGCTTAACTGTCAAGGATGGTAAAATTAGACAACGAAAACTGCACCTCCCTCCTTTCCCGGTCCCTGTTTGGCGCTGTAAGCATTTCTCGGCGGTCTCTGGCAAAGGGGTCACGGTGAAGAGGGAAAAACGAGGGGGTGAGGGCCCGGCGGGAAACGCTGCCGCAGTTGCTCTGCTCCTATGGCACTTCTTGACTGCCCCAGTTATTTTTGTTGACGCGGCCTGAACGCGTGGCGGCTTCATTGCGCTTGCTCCCTTCTAGTTGTTTTAGGGGAGAGGCCGTGGAGGCTGCTAACAATGCACGCACTAGGTGTACTGAAGTCCCTCTTTTTCCATATTCAGAAGTTTCCGTAGACGCATGTCACGCTGTGTAGTCGTTTCGTGAGCCGAACCGCTCATTTCAACAGTCGCAGTTAATTTACGTAACTCGCGTCAAACCGATTGCGGGGTTTGTAACGTTTGCCTCACCGAAATTGTCCGCACCATTCCGCTGTGCGTATTCAAGCGACAATTTGGCTGATGTACGTGCGCCCATATGGTTTTATTAGGTTCCCGTTTTGAAACATTTTGCTCAGGTTCGCTAGTAATATGGTCTCGTGTAGTGCCATTTACAAGAGCGTTACATGACTCGCACAAAGCGATAGCACTTCTCAACTCAGTACCTCCGATGAAATGCCGCCGCACAGCCGCTGCTTCAGGGCTGGTTTTATACCCCCGGGTTTCCGGCGCAGCCGCGTGCAGTTCGAATCTTTCCAATCAGGACTATCACTGGCCGCAGTTTGAAGGCGAAGTGATTGCGTCAGCCGAGCCACGACAGGAAAGGAAAGGCGACTCAGCGGCGCCGTCTCCAGGATCTACTCGCTGCGTGTCTTTTTTTGGGCCGGTCGTCCCAGGCATGATTTGGTGCGGCCGTCTCGATAGGAAAAATAGAGTAGACTCGGCGGCGCCGTGTGCCGCCAAGTTGCGGCACGTCTTCCGCGGGCTGTTTGACCGAGGCGCGAATCGGGCCCACCGTCCGCGCGTCGCCAGGTGCAGCAAATTTGTGTCGGGCGCTCTGGTTAACCGCACACGCACGCATACAAAAATTAGTGATTAAGGTCATACCCGTGTGGGTTTTGACCGTGCTGTGAACGGAAATAGACACGACGCGTAGCGCCCCTGTCCTGTCCCTTTCTCGCGGCAGGCCATTCCTCTTTGGCTTTTCGCGCGGTAGCCGGTTTTCGTCTTTCTGTTTCTCTTACTTTGTGGGCTGGCGGCGGTTGCGAGTGGTACGGCTGCGCAATGCGGCAGCGTCTCTTTCCAGCTGGTTTTAAAGACGATAGCCTTTCTTTGGCCACTTGAGCGCGACAATGTTGGCCGGTCAGTCTGTCTGTCTGTGTCCGTCATAAAGATAATTTATTATTTCAACTTAGTATCACGCCCCGCTGTATACATGGGAGATACTGCGGTCGCCGTTAAGTAGCTTTATGTACATAATGTGCCCTATCTAGAACTGGCCAACTGCCCCGCGATTCAGCCGCTCGGCCAAAAGTTGAAATAATCCTTGATCACGACCGCTGGATGAGAGCGCACGCAAGGTGCGGCCTGCCGCGTCGCCCGGAATTCAACGGGCGAGGGCGTGAGTGGCGGTGTTTACGTTTGTCGCCGCTTGACTCCCTCGCGGCGCTAGCGTTCGGGGACTGATTTCGGGACGGAGCGGGGCGGTCCCCGTAGGCGAGCGCTTGCGCCGACTGAGACACAGCCAGCGCACGGGTTTTAAAGATGTTGTCCTTCCTGGGCTACTCAACCGCGGAAACTGTCTGTCCGCATGTATGTGTATCTGTCAGTCTGTCGCTCGATTCAGCCACCCGGCCGTGACTGAAGCAGCCAGAAATTCTTGAATGAGATATAGGCAACACATTTTCAATCTAACAAATCTGAAAATATGCTCCATATTCGACAACATTGTTAAAAAAAATTCCCCCGCACCTCCCCGAACGGAATCGTGCAGAAATGCGAATGCATTGGGTGCACCGATGAGTGTGTTGCGAGTAATGGCGTAATTAATGACGAGAGTGTGAACGTCATCATTTATTCATCAGCACCTGTTTGTGTTATCGTTGTACCTGACGGCCACAATCACTGCCTTGTGATCGCTAAAGTGCACGGTCAAAGGGTCTTTGAGAAGCATACGCGCGTCACAGTTTCTCGCGTAAAGACCAGATCAATGCAACTCCCGTGAATGGTAGTGGGGCACGTGTCGAAGCCGGCAGAGAGACAATGCATAGTGCCTGGTCTGCATGTACTCGACCAGCCACTCGCCACTCTTCTTGCGCACGTCAACGTTGAAGTCGCCAACCAAGACTATGGGGTCAGAGGGTTTGGAGCGCACGCGCACACTTTCCATAGCCGCGTCCAGCTGCGCGGCAACGGCGTCTCGAGCGAGGTTGGGCACGAGGTACACGGTCACCACAAAGACTCCGTCTCCGGTGTAGGCAAGGATGTACAAGTCCTTGTACGGAGACGTGTCTCGAACGGGAGACGTGGCAACGGCGTGCGATATCAAGTTCCCATACACGTTACACACGAGACTAACACCGCAGTACTCGTCGTCCTTGCCGCTTCGAGCAAAGTAGTACTCGTTGACGGCGTCATCAGCCACAGCACTAGCACTCGGGCAGACACTGCGATCAAGGACGAGGAGTGACGCCTGTCGTTGTTGTCGCAGTTCTTCGCTGAAGGGCAAGTAGCGCTTGACGAACACGTCCACACCACCGGCTCGGCGGGTGGCAATGGCACACGCAGGAGAGATAACACCTGCGGGCGCACGCCGACGGAGCACGACAATCCTCGACTAAGAAATGCATTCGCATTTACCACGACGACGACGACGAAGGCAGAAAAACGAGGCGCGCGCTCACGTGCGCTCGCGCTGGAGGAATGCAGGCGCACGCCGGCCAACGGAGCAAGACAACCCCCGGCTAATAAATGCATTCGCATTTAAAAGATAATATTCAACAAAAAGATAGTAACCACCGGTTAGCTTTGTCTGAAAACATCTCACACACAGCATGTATACCGCGTTGCACAGTTTAAAGGGGCCCTAAATAGGCTGCCAAATGTTACGATTTTGCGTGCGCAGTCACTGGAGTACTATCCAAGGAACGTCATGCCGCAAAAATTGTTTAAATGCGTTAAGTATTAGCCGAGTTATCGCTCATTAAAAGGGGCCACCCATAAGGCCTGGGGCTCTCCTCCTCTAGTAGCTCCTCCGAAGCACTGTGGAAGCCGCGACGTCATCGACCCGGCGCAAGACCACCGAGAGAAACAGGGCAATCCATCACCCTCCTTGATGTACATGCAGTCATTGGCTGCGCCAAGCCCTGCGCGCGCTTTTTTTTTTTTTTTTTAGCACTCGACGCGCATGCTCCGCCCACCAGATTCCGGTTGCACGGTGAGCGCTGTCGCTGTGGTTCGCGTTCGCGGCGCCGCACTGGGCAGTGTCTCGTGCGTCATAGAGGCGCGTCAGAGCCGGAAAGAACTGCGTCAGAGCGCGCAAGTGTGGCGGCAAGGTATGGTTGGTGAGCCAGGAGAGAAAGTGAAATCTTTTTTTCGTGTTTGTGCGGCCCCTGCTTTACGCAGAGGTGTAATATTTGGTACACGTTGTCGTGAAGGGGTACTCTAGCGATTGCGCGATTGAAATTGCGACCTTCGGAAGCCTATTTAGGGCCCCTTTAAAGCCGCAAGTTGATTAGTTACAGTTCAAGCAGCCGGTATTTGGTGGGACTTCATTCGTCCGAAATTCCAAAAATGTCACCTTTTCTCGGGAAACGCGGTGTCGACAAATGGGAGAGCGACGAATATTTGCCGGCGACGGAATAAAGCTTGCCTTAAAGACACTTCTATTGCAAAAACATGTTGGCCCGAATGCGCACTTCATAAAACGGGGACACGCGATAGGATGGTTGAAAAAGGATTCGAAAAGACTAGACATTTTGCTATGCGTGTCTTTTGATACTCTTACACTGGCTCGATCATGTCTTGCCGCGCATAGAGATTTGGGTTGTTTCATTTTCGCAGGCACGACAACGCCATTAAACACGTTACTGAAAACTTGATTACAGAGGTTGTATAGAAAGAAAAATAAATTCACCGTGTTCTGTTCAAGAGACAGTGCGCACGGTCCACTCTCCTAGCTGCTAAGCATTTTTTAAACTTTGCGATGAGAACTATAGCGCTAGGTACATTTCCTCCGTTATTTCTTCGCCGATTTAAACCCATATGCAATTATCCCTGAAGATAACGGCCAGGCTCCTGGAGCAGCACAATATGTGCTCAAATTAGCGCGCTCTAAAGACGTTGCGGTAGTTTTGCTCTGTGCACATACTGCGCTTCAATTGGAAATAATTTTCAATTGGAATTAATTTTGAAATAATTTCAGGCAGAAATTGGAATCGCTTTTCATTGAACTGTATATATATGTCAAAATAAAAAAGGCCGACATAGCAATGATAGTAGTATTACTTCATAACTAAACACCGTGTAATCAAGTCCTATGTGCCGTGAAATTAATACAAATTGTGGTGTTTTATTTAGTGCACGAGGAAAAACCTACATAAAAGTTGGTTATGTCCTAAACAGTGAGAAATGTTGGCACTCATAAATAACAAGCGCCGTCACAAAAACATTGTTTCTGTTTGTCCGGAATTTTAATATATCCTCTGCAGTCGCAGCTTGCACACAACGTAAATCTCTGCTGGGCGTGAGGTCACAAAGAGCATTCAGGGCGATGTAAGACACGACACAGCAATGCGAGACAGAAGGCACACTATCAACGCGTAATGCTGCTGCTGCGAACGGAATTTAACTTCCATCTTGACCGAATGAAGCTCGGCCACCGCTAATCGTGTTTGCCTTTTAACAGGCGTAAGTGCTGGTAAATGACTTATGTAGAACGTGGAACGCCGTCCCGCGGGCCGCAACCAGTCACGGAACGGTGGCTCCGCGGTGGCAGTATTTGGCTCTAGGCGCCCTCACGCTGCTTTGGAGGCACGCGGCCGGCCGCATAATCTAGTAACGTTGGCCGGCCGCACGTCAGTGCGCCTTTCATCCAGCGGCCGTGCCTTGATCGAGAGCTTCATATTGGCAAAATATTCCCTCCCTACTAAAGCTGGTACCGTGCTTCTTATTGATGAGCGTTGTTCAACAAAAATAAAACATTAGGGATATTTGAACCCAAACATAAATACGAAAGTGATATGATATGATACTAATATATACTAGAGGGAAATCTGTCACTGCAGTCGCGGGCCGCCGTGGGCGGCGCCATTGCTGCTAGCGACGTTCCTCGCCTGCTTGGCTTAGCTAGCCATACGGCTTTTTTTATCTCGAAGCCAAAATCAACGAAAAAAAGTAACATTTTTTTTCTTGTTCATCGTACATTAAGCTTCTAAAAAACTACTGACATTTGGAGGTTTAATTTTATAATAACAAAACAAATTTTAGGAACAATCTAGGGTAATATTGTTGCTTTTTTTGCAGCCATAGCCAATGTTTCAGCTGTTCATAAGCCATGCCAAGGACAAGTGGAACGTACCTGCCGGGTACATGACGGAACGCTCGCTGGAGCGCGGCTCCCCTAGACAGTGGCGCCAGATTTCCCTCTAGTATATATTAAAGTATGAAACTCTATGGCCGCAAGTACAATGTTAGCGTCATCTAGCGTACATGAGTGCAACCGGTGCAACTTTTCGATCGCGATTGAAACGGGCCGTGTAGCATCGGCAGTGCGTCGAGCGCGGTCGAGTTTTCACTTCAATCGCGATTGAAAGTGCCCGTGTGGCAGGATATTATTATGTATTTATTTATTTATTTATTTATTTATTTATGATACCCTCAGGGCCAAAGGCATTACAGAGGGGAGTGGTGTGAGAGCAAAGAAATAAAAAAACAGCAAAAAACCGGCACAAAGACGTTAATACAACATACAATAAAATCATTAACACAATGTAATTAAAAGTTGCAACTGCGACTAATCGAAAACAAACATTAGAAGAACTCCTGATTATACAATATTGTTAGCTAGAACATTTCGAATCAGTTGGACGTCATTAATGGATGCAGTGTCAAAAGGAAGGCGATTCCAGTCGCGACTTGTCCGGGGCAAGAAGGAATGAAAACACTGCATTGTTTTGCACAGATCAATTCCAACTTTGCGCTCGTGGTCAACGCGACGGGATTGATAATGTGGCCTAGGTATAAGCTCGTCACGCAATACGGGGTGGTGATACAGCTTATGAAAAATAGTTAGTCGCGAAATTTGACGCCTAGTGGAGAGAGATGGGAGGGCTAAATCAGATTTCATTCTAGTAATGCTCGCGGTTCGATGGTAGTTGGCTAGCACAAATCTAACATAATTATTTTGAACAAGTTCTAGTGCAGTTATAAGTTTTCCGTGACATGGGTCCCATACTGAGCATGCGTATAACAGTTTCGAACGAACTATGTTTTGTAAAGCAATAATTTGAGTGATGCAGGAGCTGTAACGAAGTTGCGGCGCAAGAAACCCAACATGCGGTTAGCCTGGTTAAGCACTTCATAGTCCAGGCACAAACCAGTGTCCAAAGACACCCCAGTTCCCACACCATTGTGGCTTTTGTGGCCTCTCTTTTGCGATGTGTCGTCAAACATGACTGGCACGTCACTATTACCAGCCGCTTCTTTGGTCACGCTGCGTGCGCTTTGCATGTTTTCGCCGACAGCCTTCACCGCAGCACTGCGAATCTTTTTGCCGATAGCATGGAAGGTGTTATGGTGCATAGGGTTTGGCAATCCAACTAGTGCACAAAATCGTGAAAGTTGCTCATGCCCGATGCCTACGGCACGCGCTGCAAGCACCACTTTCAGGTTCACGGCAAAGGCGTCACGCGAACTCCCGCTGTAGTAGCTTCTGCTTGCACCGCGGCCGCCATCTGACTTGCCCCGCTTCGACGAGTACGCGGACGAAAGGATGCTCTCCGAGCACTCCGCATTCTCGCAGTGCAGCTCCAGAAACTCGGAAAGGCCTTTCCGCTTTTTATTCGGCGCCGGAACTGCGAGTTTCCGCTCGTGACAAACGGGGCACACCGCGCCTGCGACGACGGCCGTCAGTGCACCCAACTCGCACAGCACTACGCTTTCGGCACGATCGGCATTCGGCCTGACGTCGTTTTCGAACGCCGCGATCTTTTTCTGCGATGCGCTCACAAAATTCACTACAGCGTTGTCGTGGTCGATGTTAGGCCTGGCGGCCGCTGCCCCGTCGGGGACATTTTTGTCGGCGGTGACTTTCTTGTACGTCCTCCGCCGCTTCCCTCTGAACTTGTTCTTACTTGTGTATTTCTGGTGGTCGGCAATGGGCTTTTTCGGGCTTGCCATCGCACAAAAACAGGGAAAAAGAACTCCAGAAAACAGTGAAGCGAACTACGGCAACAAAACACCCGCGCTGTCAGCCGATGGTGGCCCCGCATCAGTGGCGCGTGGTTTGAAACGGCGGGAAAAGACTGTTTTTGTTGCTTTTTTTTAGATTTTTCGTGAACATACGAGACTAGAGTTCACTCTAACGAGACTTCGGAAACAGGGATCGTGGAGAGTAAGGACAACTGTACACGAGCCAGCGGCCGCAATATGGCGGACAGCTCTCTTCGCGGCCCCACCAGTATAGCAGGCCACCATACACGAGCACGCGAACGGCACCAAGTTTTGCATAAATTTCGTGATGCCGCGCGTCACTGCCGCTCACTCAGACGCGTTTTAAGTGCGAACGCACTTTATAAGCGACCCCAAACCTTCCACCGCCGGCGGCGGCGGCGGCGGCGGCGTCCGCAGTCCTCCTCTCTATATATATAAAAAAAAACAGCATCCGGGGCCAGGTTTCGACCCGAGGACTTTGCGGCCGCAGCGCGACGCTCTACCGACTAAGCCACGGACGCGACGCTGATATCAGTGTTAGTAACGCGCCTTATATCTTTAACGCATTCAAACTACGTCGTCAGCGGCGTGCGTTGGCGACTCAGCGGCGTTATAGCGGCTTGATAACTGCGTGGTGTACACGTGATACTACAAACCCGATGGAAGAGAAGGCGGCGAGGTGGTGGGCTGCGGGGGCCGAGCGCAAGCGCCGCAAGCGGGCCGACAACCGTGCATTCGCACTTTCACATTCTCCCCCTCGGGGAAATGCGAAGGAATTTTTTTCACAGACTTCTGAGGCTAATTTCGATTTGATATTTTCAGATGTCAAAATATAATGTATAAAGATGATAAAGCAGCAAAAAACAAAGTGAAATTTGAAAAAAAAAAACGCGACTTTTCGACCCGCGTCTCCCCTTAAAGTGAAGCGTCTTTAGAAGTGCACTCTCGTGGCTAATGCGTTTTGCTGCTGAGCCCAGGGATGCGGGTTCGATTCCCGGGCGCAGCGGCGCTTTTCATATGGCTGCGAAAACGCCCGTGTGTTCGAGACTTCGGCGCACGATAAAGATCCTCAGGTGGTCAAAATGAATCCGGAGCCCTCCACTACGGCGCATCTCATCGCCTGTGAGGCGTCGGCGCGTTAAACCTCATAATCAATGAATCAGTGCTTTGTGCATCCGCAATTGTAGGGACCCAGCGCCTGCGCATTCTATGTCCTGTGCGTGCACGGTGATGTCAGTGCACTTAGTGGGCACCGAACACGTATGTGTAGTGTGGATGGATCCCTTAACATGCGCGCAGCTACAGTGAACAGAATATTTCTGTTCCCTGTACGCACGGCTACCTAGTTTTGCATAAAGTGGCTCTCATTCACCCTCATCGTTACGTTCGCCTACTTCCTGGAAGATGGACATCTCAGAACTGCTTGCATTTTGTTCAGACTTCTAACTTAAAGGTGTTGTGCCACCAAATTTTTTGCTTGTGCATTCTTTGTTACAAACGTTTTATATTTCGTTAGAAAGCACGATACATGCTCTCACATGCACATATTCTGAGTAAAAAAATTATTATCGCACGATTCATGTGAACAGGATTCGGTTTCCGTTTCTGGGCGCCGATTCAAGCAGTGACGTCACAGTGTTGCGAGGACGCTCTGCCACGTGTGTCTACCATGCGGCGCTGCGGTACGCTACGACTTTACTGCGGCGTCTGCTTCTGCACACACGTGCTTCACCACGGAAGTAAACAAGCCGACTCGTCATTTCAAGCCGCGACAGCTCCGACACAGACCCTTTGTCTGCATCCTCGGATGCAGACAAATGAAAATCATGGATATGCAAACCATAGAAATACAATTAGATATGCAAACCATGCCCCTTAAAAAATAAAAACTCTAAACTAAACTGCCCCGCCGCGAATTGAACCCTCAACGTTCACCGAGCGGGCGCGGCGCGCGAGACCACTGAGCCACAGCACAAATGATTTCACACTGCGAAATAGCCGATGTACTAAATAGAGGCCCATCCTTGGAGTCGTACGTCGGTGTTTACTAGCTAGTTTACAGAATTCCTGGCTTGTAAACTCAAATTTCTTAAATAGCGCTTGCGCAGCAAGGTTCCGCGAAGCCCCCGCCATATATAGCTTATCGCCATCAACTCTGCTCCTTCGTGAAAGCGCTCTAAAAAATAACTGTGCCCAGCTGCGACTGCGATTTTGCACTGTAGGGATAGTGCTTGCCGTACTTTGGTTTTACGTTTTATGTTAAAAACCTTTGCCGATACTGATTGATCTCTTATTACCCAAATTACCCTACGTAACTCTTGTTCTGTACGAAACTGACCTTATATTTTCTACAGGCGAGCCGATCGCACACGCATTCCGGGGTAGCGGGGTCGCCGAAGAGCACAGCCGAAGCGTCGGACGCCAAAATACGCATCGCATTAGCGCTAGTATTGAGTTGTATGGGCTTCAAGGACCTTACTGAGTTTATTACCCTCCAGAAACTAACAAACTAGAGCCGCATTCATTGCGGAACGAATGTTGTCGGGGCGCAGTTTTCGCTTCTCGGTCGATTCCCGACGACGCGTCGGGCGACCAGTCAGGCGACCGGTTTTGTTGGCGTCTTCGGTCGGGGAGTCGGTCACACTACGACGACTTTCCATTGGCCGACGTGTTTGTGTCGCCGCCACTCCGCCAAAGCGCCGGACTCGTGACGTCAGTGCGCGCGCGTTCTGAAAGGGGTTTGCTATGAATGCGTGATATCGTCTGCCTTGTCTCACGCAGTTTGTTTGTCGTCACTGGAGTCGTTATAAGCGTATTAAGTCCAAAAAATTACGGGAACGGCTCACGCCATGTTCAAAATATTCCCAGTAACGCCCTACTGGCGCCGCGCGGAGAAACATCCGGCTACGGTGATAAGGCACAGCAGCAACTTCCGGTGCCGTTCTTAAGTTGTCACCGAGTATAGAAGGGCCACCATATACCATATCGCGTCGTCGTCGTGTCGGCCTAGTGTGTCTGGTACGACCAAGCGACCAAACAAACTGTCGTAACTGGAGTTCACATTGACGTCGCTCGAGTCGCTAACGTGGTATGACGTCACAAACTTTGTTATGCTGGCAATTCACTGACGGCACGGTTAGTGGCGCTAGCGATGGGTCCCGATCTCCAGAAGAGCTTTTAAACACTTTTTAGAAGCGAATTAAAATATATATTAAGTGCTTGCTGTACCCAGCACTTCGTGTTGATGGTCCTTGCATTCAGAGAAAGCCTACAGCAGGCTTTTTACAGACTTAAAATTTGGTGGCACAACACCTTTAATTCATGCATAAGCTTTTAGCCACAGTTGCTGTCCTAGGGGGAGGCCCGCCAGAAAACGACCTTGCCAACTGCGTGAGCATCACTCCCTCCCAGAGGGAGCCAGCCACCATTCGGATGATGGTGTTAACTTAGCGAGAAAGTCGCTAAATTTAGCGTGTTTTCAGTCGTGCTAGCGACAATTCTATCTCTTTGGAGTCTTAGCGACTTTTTTGAAGACTTTGAGAAATTGAATTACAGTGTGCTAAACAGGCATAAAATATTGTGAAACAGGGTAGTGCTCGGAACAAGCTTCGAAAAGTGACGCCAAAACAGGATCAAACCTTTGTGGCGCTGCGATCTTTAGCGTGCAATGCGGCCGCAGGTGGCCGTCAGTAGCCGTTCCAAGCACTCAGCCAGTCAAAAACTAAAAATCCAGTCAAAAACTAAAATCTCCGAAAAAAAGTGATCATCATCATCATTGCTGAGGGACTTTTTGTTATAATTGGCGACTTTTAGGAAGCGTCCTGGCGACTTTGCCCCCCAAAAAGTTAACAGCACTGAATTGTGTACAACCGATGGGGAGTATCGCACGTAACCGTGTGAGTAATTTACCAACGTTGCGCTTGGTGTATATTGCAAACTGGCTTTATTTGTGCCGCAGTTAGGATCGCTTTTTACGCTTTCCTCACTCTCCCGAAGGCTGCATTCTGCGCTACTTTATAAACAGTGATAAAGGTATCGTTCGACATGGCAATGCGTTCCCAAGTGTCCCATGCCCGGCAAGGACAAGGTGCGTTCACCGCCAAGTGCGCCGGCAGTGTACTCGGATAGTACTGCGCAGTCGGAGCTTGTATCGGAGAGGACGCAGCCGATGCTTGAATTGATGGCGAAGTTGCTGGAATCAAAGAACGAGTTTGCAATGCAGGTTTAAGCACTCGGAGCTGGCAACCCTAGCAGTAATGGCCTATCGTTATGCAAGCGCTATCCACCACCGAAGGAAGGTGTCCCTGTATACATGCCGCAGTCGCTAAATTAGGTCGCATTGGCCCAATCTGCAGTCGGTCGCGAAGCTTGCGGGATTAGCAGTGCGCGGCGGAGCGACGCAAACCTAGGGTGCCTGGGTACGTACGCGCTCTACGCAGTGAGTGCACCGAGATTTGCTGTACATGTTTCTCTAGGAGAGCTATATATCTATTGAGAGAGACGGGTTGTTCCTTGAGGCCGCGTTTATTAGCTGCTGACTCCGACCGTTCCGAGGAGGCCGAACCCACGATGATGATTATCCGCAGATGATAATCCCGATGGGCGGCTAGCTGTGAGTGATTGAGGAGCATACCCCTTGGTGACCAGAATGAATGATGATGATGCCAGGTTCACGGGGAACAGTCTCAATGCACATCCCTGGTGCTCACACTTTTCCCCCCGCGGCTGAAAGCGGGCGCCTGCCCGCAGAAGGTTACGTTTGGCGACGGTTGAACGGTTTCAAGCGGGAGACATGCACTATCTCTGTCCCACGACAGCGACGGTCTGAAGAAGGGTTAACTGGTGACACGCGATAATTGACTGGAGAAGTCTGGTCGATGACGACGTACGGACCAATGTACCGGTGCAGGAACTTCTCGCAAAGTCCCGGTTTTCTAACAGGTGTCCAAAGCAGGACCTCTTCACCTTTCGAGAACTTAACGGAGCGATGGGTGTCGTCATATCTGCCCTTTCGTTCTTGCTGGCTCGCGTCTGTGTTTTCTTTCGCCATACGTCGATAATGGGCGATCCGATCGATGAACTGTTCATGAAGTGGCGAAGTAGCGGAGACTGGGGCAGAGAAAAAAACGGTGTCGAGCGCAAAAGAGGGGAGGCGGCCGAAAACGAGAAAGAAGGGCGAGTAACCGGTGGTGCGCTGGACAGCGGTATTATAGGCAAACGTAACGAAGGGAAGAATGATGTCCCAATTTCGGTGGTCGGGGCTGACGTACATAAAGATCATATCAGAGAGCGTGCGGTGGAACCGTTCAGTAAGTCCATTCGTCTGCGGATGGTAGCTAGAACAAGTTTTGTGAATGGTATTGGCCGCGCGAAGAACTTCTGCAACAATTTGTGAAAGAAACGTCTTGCCGCGGTCACTGAGCAAAACTCGAGGTGCTCCATGTCGCAGGATAATGTTGCGCAGGAGGAAGTCGGCGACTTCGTGAGCACACCCGGACTGTAAAGGAGCGGTCTCTGCGTACCTGGTCAAGTGATCGACAGCAGTCACGATCCAGCGGCATCCAGTCGATGTTACAGGTAACGGCCCGTACAGGTCTATGCCTACTGTGTCGAATGGAACAGAAGGGCAAGGAACCGGCTGCAGAAATCCGGCAGGAGGTGTCGTTTGTCGCTTGCGCTGTTGACACAACGCGCAAGAGGCGACGTACTTGGCGACGCTCGTGGAGAGGCCTGGCCAGAAAAATCGACTCCGAACACGGTCATAAGTCTTCTGGAAGCCAAGGTGCCCAGCTGTTGCGTCATCGTGAAAAGCCTCGAGTATGCGAAGGCGGAGCTGACGAGGAACGACAGGCACCCATTTATGACCGGAAGGATGATGATTGGCGCGGTAGAGCACGCCATCAATAACCCGAAAGTTGTTCAGTTGGCGTCGCAGCCGGCTATTGGGTGGTCGCGCCAAGCCACTCAGGCGGTCCAATAAAGTTCGGCAGTATGTATCGGCCCGCTGAAGCGAAGGCAGCTCGGTGGCCGTCTCTACTGCAGCATGGTTGAGGGGTGCCATGGGTAAACGTGGCGGCCGTGGCCCGGAAGACGCAGCTTGCGACGGGGAGGATAACGGGCATCGCGAAAGGGCATCCGCATCCGAATGCTTTTTGCCGGACTTGAATGTAACCGTGAAGTCAAACTGCTGCAAACGCAGTATCCATCGGCCGAGGCGCCCAGATAAGTTTTTCATCGTGGATAGCCAACAGAGGGCATGGTGATCCGTAACGATGGTGAAATGACGACCATAGAGGTACGGGGAAACTTTTGTATAGACCAGACGACAGCGAGGCATTCCTGTTCCGTGATGGTGTAATTCTTCTCAGCGGGCGTCAGTGAACGACTGGCATACGCTATGACTCTTTCTCGAAGCTGAGCATCGCGCTGGAGAAGAACGGAACCAATGCCACACCCACTGGCATCAGTGTGTAATATAGTAGGCGCTGAGTCGTCAAAATGACACAGGACGGGGTCAGAGGTAAGTGAATCTTTCAGAGCTTCAAATGCGGCTTGGCAATCATCCGTCCATATAAAGGGCGCGTTGGCGCGCAAGAGCTGATGCAGGGGAGACGCAAGGGTGGCAAAGTTGCGTATAAAACGCCGAAAATATGATGCCAGGCCAAGGAAGCTTCGCAGATCTTTTTGTTGAAGGGGTCGAGGGAAATTAATAACGGCAGCTGTTTTGCCCGGATCCGGGCGTATTCCATCTCTGGAGACGACGTGTCCCAGCACCTTTATACTCTTGCTCGCAAAATGGCATTTTTTTGTGTTAAGTTGAAGTCCCGCGTTGGACAGGCAAGTAAGTACCTCGTCAAGGCGCTCAAGGTGCTGTGAAAATGTGGACGAAAAGATAACAACATCGTCCAGATAGCATAAGCAAGTTTTCCATTTTAGGCCACGAAGCACAGTGTCCATCATCCGTTCGAATGTAGCCGGGGCATTGCATAGTCCAAATGGCATTACATTAAATTCATAAAGACCATCGGGGGTGGTAAATGCGGTTTTTTCTTTGTCAGCTTCATGCATCGGGATTTGCCAGTACCCCGACCGAAGGTCCAGACTAGAGAAGTACTCGGCCCCCTGTAGACAATCTAAGGCATCGTCTATGCGGGGCATAGGGTAGACGTCTTTCTGCGTGATCTTATTGAGTGCCCTGTAGTCGACGCAGAACCGTACAGAACCGTCTTTCTTCTCGACGAGTACCACTGGGGAAGACCAGGAGCTAGTCGACGGCCGAATAATATTGCGCTTGAGCATGTCAGCGACGTTGTCTTCGATGATTTTCCGTTCAGACGAGGAGACGCGATATGGCCTGCGGCGGATCACGGCTGAACCATCCGTTTTAATTCTGTGCTCGGCTGCAGATGTTTGTGAGAGGCTACATGAGTGTGCGTCGAAAGACGCTTGGTGCTTCGTTAGGACGTCCAGTAATGACTTTCTCTGATTAGGCGTCAGGTCTTGACTGATAGTGGACGCAAGAGCTGAATTATTACCAAGCGGGCCAAATAAGTTCTGACTGGAAGGGGGCACGTCACCGGAAACTACTGACGCAGGGGCATGGTCGGCAACTGAAGCTATAGTGGTTCCTTCGGCCAGTAATATCGCCTCATTCGTAGTGTTCAGTGCAGCAAGCACCGCACACCCGCGCGCAAACCGAACAAGGCAGGTTGGGATGGCGATTCCCTGGTGTAAGAACCGGGTAGAGGGTACCCCGCACCTCCACCACTTGAGAGAGACGGGTTGTTCCTTGAGGCCGCGTTTATTAGCTGCTGACTCCGACCGTTCCGAGGAGGCCGAACCCACGATGATGATTATCCGCAGATGATAATCCCGATGGGCGGCTAGCTGTGAGTGATTGAGGAGCATACCCCTTGGTGACCAGAATGAATGATGATGATGCCAGGTTCACGGGGAACAGTCTCAATGCACATCCCTGGTGCTCACACTATTTATGTTTGCGTCGCTCCGCCACGCACTACCACGCACTGGTGGTGGATATATGTATATATATGTATATGTATATGTATATATATATGTATATATGTATATATATATATGTATATATATGTATATATATATTACCGAATCAGAAAATGGGAAATGAGGGGCTCGGTGAAATAAGACAGAAAACAAGGGTTGGCAGTCAAGAAAACCTCAGAAAGCAAAGGGGGTGTTGTGGTGGGTCATAGAAAGAGATGAAGAATTTTTTGAGTCAGAAAGAAATTGGTGAGAAAATGCCCGCCGAGTGGGATCCGAACCCACGATCTCCAGAATACCGGTCTGGTGCGATAACCACTATGCTACCGGCGGGGCTATTTCCCCACCAGTTAGCTTGCCTAGATCAGTCCTGAGAATCGGTTATATCTTGTGAGGAAAATAAGGCATACAAAGAAGGTAGCACTAGCAGGAAAATATCCCCGGTTTGCCTGCAGTGTATACTGCACATCCCATTCCGGCTTTCCTGTGGGCAAAACATCCTGTAGGAAGCTTCTACTGTTGACATCACTGTGCGACAGATATAAACACGAAGCTGCCTCCCCATACTGAATTCAGATGTCATTCCAATAGCTTCAACTTCCACAACTGAGCTAATTATCAAGTGTTTTCATCATACGAGATTCTGTCAGAGAAGTACCTATTTGAAAAGAGCTACATGATAAGGTAAAACAGCTTCTGCATTGGAATTATTTGCCAGAAAAGTGATGAAACTAGGTCATCAGTTTGAATGGTTTGTCAGCTGTACACCACAACATATAGGCCTGTGATTTTCCCCAAAAATACTACCCTGGGGTAAACTTGTATGTGCACATAGCACTGTTACTAGTAGTGATGCCACAGGTTACCTACACTTTGCCCTGTAAGTGTATGTCAATAGACAAAAATTTTGTTTCGCTTAAGATTTCTTATGGGTTTGGAATGCAAAAGCATTAGTGTCCCATTGCACGCATGGTTTTCTCCACAAGCAGCTGTTAGAACTTCTTGCCGAGGCTGGCCTATACACTATTCTATAGGTCATAAAGCCGCTTGCATCCCCTCACTTCCCTTTTTTTATCCCTCAGTTACTTTGATGCCCATTGGCAAAATTGTGCAATAAATAAATAAGAAGAATGCCACAGAGTGTTCCTTCAAGTGGGTATGTTCACATCAGAGCCAATAGAAACTGGTGAATTCACTGTGAATTTTGACAGCACCTTTCATCATCAGTTGCCAGTCCCACTCTGTCGGTATGTGAGAATTTGGTTTGTTATGAGAGTAAGGGAATTGGCCATGAGCTTCTAACAGCGGACATTGTCATTGTCATCTTTTGAGAGAGAAAGAGAGAGAGTAAATGTTTGTTGAAAGGGTGAAGAGGCCGGCCTGAGAAACTGTACTTGGGCCTGCTATTTCCCATTGGGGGAATGGAACTGGGGACAAAAAAGAGAACGGAATGAATATAGAAGGTATGAGGAATGACAGTGAAATCGACAAATGAACTATGTACAAGCAGTACAACCAATAAACGCCTCGCGTACAATGGGACGCTGAATCAGATTATTACAGTCCACTTTTCAGCATATAATTATCCTCCATAAAAAAAATGAGACCTTATTCTGCAGTCAAATTTTGTAGCAACCTAAAGCCGACAATCCACAGAGGAGTCGCTAAGAAATATAAGCAGGGCTTTAGCGGCTAGGCTTTGTTTCCTGTTCCCAGCCCACGTGCCCAAAATCTTTTGTTCGGACAGAGGGCGAGTGACCGCTGCCTCAAGGATCTTTCGCTCACTAGAGTACTTTGGACAAGCGCTAAGAAAATGTTCGATAGTTTCAGGACAACCACACAGAAGGCAGCCCGGGCAGTCCTCGCGTCCACTTGTGTGGAGAATGCTACTCAAGACTTAGCCGGTGTAGCAGTGTCTCTTGACTTCTGCGTAGCCGAGGAGCGTGAGCGAGCTAGAATTTTTGCTCGTGATCGAGCCTGTGAAGCCGTTCATGTCGATTCTGCAGGCCAAACGAATGCAAGGCTGTTGCTTGTTTACGTGCTCGGTAGAGTATCGTGTTAGCATCTTGCCGTGTGATGGGTTTAGCCAAGAGAGTTCCATTGTGGTGTATCTGCTGGGCTTCTGCATCTGCCAATGGGTTTGTGCGAATTATGCGTGGGTATGTGAAATTGCAGCCAAATGCGATTTGGTGAAACAGCCAATTGGTTCTGATGACAGCTGTAGTAGTTGCTGGGTAATCCACCTGAGTTGGTACGTCGTCATGGCAATATTCATTTTACCCTGTCGTTACTACCGTAATGTCGACCCTCTTTACGTGCCAAACAATGTCGAAATCACTGTACATTGAGCTGCATGTACCAGTTGTCCGTGTTTTCTAAGTAAAAAGCCACAACGCATTTACAAGGCCCACCTTCACCTGGAACCATAAAACACACTGGCGACGGGGATGCGTACTGGGATCGCATTTTAGACGTGTGCATTATTCCCATCCAATCCCGAATTTTAATTTAAAAAAATCTCAGAGCTGACACTATAGCTGATTAGCGATCGCAGTGACATAGTTTGTCTCGGGTGTCTGCTAGTTTCTGCACAGTGTCTGCTAGTTTCTACCTTTAATTTTATGCGTGGTGAACAAAACTTCATGTAAAGTTCATTTCAATAGCCAACACGCCCCTTAACCATGTGTGTAATCATTTCCTTAGCCGGTGCAGTAATACATTCTGGGTCAATTTTCCTGCTTGGAACTTCTGATTATGCTAGGTGGCAAGTTGAAGGTGAACTTCAGTGAGTGTGTTGTGGGTGCCCAAGAGTTTTTGTGAGGGTGTAAAGGTGGGCAGGTGAAGGGCCGTTTTGTAGGCTTTCCATTTAAGGAAACACACTGGCTCCAGAAACATCTTTTTTTTGCTTTCCAACCAATTCTGGTGAAACTTCATAGGCTCGTTCAGTTTTTTTTAGCTGATTTCAAATATCTAATCAGTTTTGATGTGAGGCAACTAGTTTCTGTGTTAATTAAAAAAAAATTCCTTGGTTGTTTATGAGAACAGTAGAAAAAAAACTATTCAACAAAAGATTGCCAGCAAGACATGAATAGATACCAGAAGTTGTGGAGAATGAAACATGGGAAGCAGTTTTTTTGTTTTGCAATCACATACAGGTTTACACCAATTCTAACTTCTAGGTTTGAACTACTACTGCTAACCAATTAAAAATAATGCTAATTAAACAACTACGGAAACACAAAATGCAAAATCTGCTTCCCATATCGCATGGTTTACACATTCAGCTTCACAGTGCGAAAGAAATTATCATTTCTAGCTGCACTACATGCTGGGATGTACTATCGGCGTCAAATGAAACACGAACATGAAAATATGAACCAGACGTACAAAATTGAAAAGTACTGTTCGTAGAGTTCATATAATGGCTTGCTATTGGTATGTTTGGAAATCCCCTTTTTCCAACTTTGTTTTTGTAACTAAGCGACACGTCATTTTAACTTGCATGGAAAGAAATCGCGCTATTTGTGTGTTAAGGTTCGTATTTTCGTGTTCGCGTTTCATTTGGCACCGATAGTACCTATCGAGAATTTTGTATCACTGCGATACCACTCGAGGCGAAAAAGCGTGGAATTATGGGAAAGTAATTATTTCTTTATTAAAATCGGGCCTCTATGGCTTTTATAAGTCGGTGGCACTGTTCCACATACGGAATTCTTGGAGGAAAAACTGCAAATCAAGAGAAAAGTGATACCTAAAAAATGCTTTTTTGGGCAATTTTTTGGTCCCAAAGACCCATGTGTCCACTTAACATATCAAATTTTCTTAATTCAGGGGGTTCGACTGGAGTTTAATTCATCCTGTAGGTGATGCGACTGAGCAGCAGGGCCTGTTTGCGCTTGCTTGCAAGATTCATCCTCTCCGAGTACTGCTTGTTGGTGTCTTAAAGTTGCGAACAGAGTTAGTGAGTTGGAGGCTAAGGGCAGCACTCGGGCCATCATGATGCAAAGGAACGCCAAGATCGCACAGAGCAGAAACTTGGGGGGATAGGAGTGTCTTGAATCGCCAGAGTAGAATTTGATGGGGTTTCGGCAGGTCTTTCTCGCGTGCGTAAGCGAAGCATCAGTAGTGCAGTCTTCTCGTCTTGGCCCTTTTGGTATGAGATACGTGCTGATATTATCTATAGCTTGCTGTAGGGTGTCGTGTCGGCTCCAACTGACCTTGAATTGTGCACAGTAGGATGTTGTCTGCATAGAGAGTGTAATGAAGGTCTGAGATTTGGTGAAGTCTTATGGGTGAGGGGAGTAATTAGCATTGCAAAAGAGAGGTGATGTAACGGAGCCTCCAGAATTTTTTCTCCGCCTTTTTTGGCTGTAACAGCGCGTGTTGAGCGAACAGTCCGGTACAAAAGCCAAACATGGCATAAGGATACTGTCCGCTTGTTCAAGGTGCGTGGTGATTTGTGTATGTACCAAGTGTTCAAATGTTTTGCCAACAGAAGAGGTACAGGCGTTGTCCTTGGAGGTTTGTGGATCTTCGGTATGAGGGTGATATCTGCTCGTCCACTGTGCAGGCAATTCAAACAGTGCTTGTGCGGGCTGTTGAATTAGATAACAAAGCTGTTTTTCTCTGTAATGAATTCCTTGCTCTGGCTTGTATTTTTTTGTGCACTTTCATACTTTCATGCTCTTCCATTACCCTTTTTGGCCCCAATCCTCACCCGAAATGAAATCCTGGATACGTAACTGGTGGGTGCATGATGTTTCACCAAGAGATGTTTTTTTGCACCCCCACGCTTACGTGTCTTTCCCTTTGTGCTCCCATACCACTATAAACTTGTAGTCCCTGTTTCGCAAACAATGCTGGGTGCATTTGTAGAATTCCAACATTCAAAGGCCGTCATCAGTGGTACAACTGACAGCTGGGCATTTGGGCACATGTGGACATTAAATTTGGGTTTTGTTGAATTTATTTCGAGTGTTCTATTATCCTTCTCTGTGACTGAAGTTTTCTGAAATATGCCCAATTAGCAATTAGCTCATGATATTTTGCAGCACTAAATTCACTTCAAGTAAATCCTATGGCTAGTTTAGAAAATTTAGAACTCCGATCGGTCTGGAGGAGCAGAAAATAACTTTATTCGGTCGAAAGGGGGAAGCCTATTCAGGCCTGTGGCGTTCTAGACAACAGCCAGGATGCCTTAACTCCTGGCGATGTCTTCCTTTGGATGGCCCACTGTTGGATTACAGGCTTTTCGCTGTGCGGCACTGTTTCCCATTGCTCCTTACTAGTGATAATACATGTTCCTTTCGAATTTTCGAACCTATGTCTCTGTATACTGGGGCGTTCCCATAGCATGCGAGCCAAGGTCGCAAGCTTAGGCTAGTGTTTACATCCAGCGTTGTGTATTTCCAAATGGAAGGGCCAGTAGAGCCTTGGGTTAGGATAAGTGATAATCTAAAGACGTCTACACGCCACTTCTTGCTTCTTGGCGAGCGATGGGTCAGCAGCCGGGTGGCTTCGTCTTTCCTTTTTGTAGTGAACAAGCACGTCCCGGCAAGTACAGACGCGATCCTTCGAGTTGTCTGTGGAATGTGCGCTGGGGCTCTCGATGGGTGAGATCTCGAGCAGCCTCATTGGCCCGTTCGTTGCCTTGTAGTGCCACATGTGCGGGGGTCTGGTGTTTTGGTTCGTCTCGTGGCGGGTAAAGATCCTGCGCCTTCCGCTGGAAATTCTTCCTTTTGCAGATCGCTTGACGGGAATCGCTAATCATTTTCCGCACTTGGGTAGCTGCTATATAGGGCTAGGGCAAAGGCCAGTTCTTCGTCCTCCTTCGGGTGTTTGGGTGGAGGAGGGGTCAAGAACTTTGCTCAAGCAGTCGGTAGCGGCTGAAACCATAGCTCCACGTGGCTGTGTCAATACAAACAACGTGCGGATTTCCTCAAGTTCCTGGACTCGCAGCTCTCTCCGCAGGGGTGGAGATCTTGTCGCCGACGGTCTTCTCATATAAAATGCTCAGGCTGTCTAATAGGTGTCTGCGCGCTGATATCTTGATGAGGTGCTCTAGGTGCGCAGTGTGTTGCACGGCTTGCGCCTTGATTTGTTCTTCGAAAGTGTTGCGCGCACCCAAAGCGTCATATTTTTCGTTTGGAGCGTACATGGGTATTCCTAGGGCTTAGTCATGCTCATTTCTTGATGAGGCTGCTTGGTTTGCAGTCATTTTAAAATATTTACGGAATTGTGGAGTTGTTAGGGGTTTGTGTGAGGGAGAGGTTGGAAGATGGGTATTTGTTGTTAAAGGAGCCATGAAGAGAAAATGCAAGTTGGTTTTATTCGAAAGATTTCGTGTTTTATAGTGCCCCCAGCGCTTGTCCGGATACAAACGGTGCTTTATTCACTGAGAAATTAAACAATTTAGGTTAAAATTTTGATTTTCCCGCTCAATCGTGCGTTTTCGTGGTCCCAGTGACATCACAGGAACCGACCGCTCTGCAGCCTAGAGTACCTTCATTCACGCATCCGCCGTACAGGGTAGAGACGCGTAACGCTGGCGCCGCCATTTTCGGTTGCTCGCTCGCCGCCGAAGCAAGTCATTGTGTCAAAACCGCGCTAAAATTATCGCCGCAACGCGGTTTACTGAAGAAGTTTGAATCATATTGTCTGTTTCGCGTTGCTAGGTCTCGTGGGAAACGAAAAGAATAACGCGTTGAGCCCGTTGGCCCAATTGCGGCGGCACGGGACCGTTCAAAGGTTGTCTCCACCCTGTACAGCGGTGTTGGTTTGTTCCCGCGTTTCTTTACGTTCCGTAACCTAGATGGCGCCACCATACCGTGGCAAGCGTTTGGTTTGTTTTTGCCCGCATTTAAACCTGGCTTGTTTTTGTTCTGGGAGAAATATTCGTTCCCTGAAACAGTGCTCGCTCGACAAATGGGGTCACGTAAGACACCGTTGCTTGCGTAAATCGGCCAGCGTCGTCTGAGACAGCCCCAAGCCCCGTAGTGCTGTGCAGCTAAACCACGCATGCTGTGCGCAGTACGAACAGCAGAACGCATCAGTACTTCTATGTTTACATGTGCTTTCGTAACTTCCACTGTTTGTCCCATCATTCTTATTGCTTTGTAAAGAATGTGCTCTAAATTTAAGCGCAAATCGCTCGTTCGTCTAGTTTGTAAGCTCTACCTAATTTGCGTCTGCTTCTGCCAGCCTCCGCCAATCGCAGAGCTTAGCTCATGTGACATCACAGGTTCTGTTGCGGGAAATGAGCTGGTGGGTCGCATGACCATTCCCGTTTTTCCTAATTATGTAGCTTATTTGAGCGAAGTTTACGTTAAAAGTGGTGTCAGTATGATTCTAACGAGACAATCTTTTGAATGAACCAAACTTGTGTTTTCTCTTCATGGCTCCTTTAAGGGGGGGGATATGGCGATCCACCCGCCCCAGTTGGCTGAATATTGCTTCACTACAGTTCGCAAACTGGGGTCACTTCAAATCTAAGCTGAATAAACTTGCGCAAGCGCTGTTGGGTAATGAAATTGTAGGTTTAAAACTATATTATGACCCTTGATCTAAATTCCTGCGGAGGCTAAATAAATGATGGGAAGCGGCAGCGTCCCGAGGTGTCCTGCGGCTGCGGGTCGAATATGACAAGCGGGAGGTCGGCGGGGGAGCGGGGGCGATGCTACGATATGAACTAGACACTTCTAGCTTCACCGTACTATCAGATCCGTTCGCCCCTAACGAGATCTGCGGCTTGATTGGTTTTAATAATCAGTATCCTGGAGTAGCTACCTAGCGATGATAAACAAGGGTATCTAAACAAATGGCGTAAACATGCACAAGCAAACCGCGTTATGTACGTGCGTTGCTTAAAATCAGCTGCCGACAGTTTTTACCTACGATTGCCTTTGTGAAGTCGCGCGGGCGCCGGCTGGCAACTTGTTATGTAGCTTTGTGCTCTACACAAATATTGACGCCCAGGTGCAACATACGACGCGGGGCGCTGCGCGTTTCTCGCGCAAGCACGACCATTGCCCAGGTCAGGTTAGTTTTTCCAGAATGCTCTCGCACTACTGCAGTTCGCGTAAATCCATATCGCGGCCTCTCAATTCCGAAAGTACACAACAAACGTCTTCGAATCGAGCACGCATTAATAGAAAAAAAGTAAAAGCATTGCACGCACGTCATTGGACTCGCCGGCCAATAAGATGGCTCTAGCGGCGCCGGAGTGCGCGGTGTGCCGGAGCACGACCGGCTTTATAAATAGCGACCTGCGCACGCGCCCTTCTCCTACGGGGCTACGCGGTCCTGTTTTTCCGCTCTATACATTGTAGGGTTTGGACAATTTATTGGGCTTTGTTGACATTAACAGAGCGATGACAATGCTGACAACCTGGCAGTTGTCATTAGGATCGCGTCACAAAGGCGGTGCGTTCGGAGAGCTATTTTTCTGCCCAACACTGAAGGTGCGGGGAGTTTCTTTGTGCAGCTGAGCCACCCAGGTTTGGACCACATGATGGAGCGTGTTTATGCTGCTGACTACTGCTCCGGACGACGGGTCGTCTGCAGCTGGCGAGCCTGCTGAAGCGGCGTGGTGCAGCATGCCGCCGCCAGCCTGGCCGAGGGAGTAGGCAGTCTCTGGCCACTTTGCGGCCACGGGCCATCACGGATGCACCGCCACCTGAGCAACGCTTGCTTGGGCTGGCTGGTGCGATTCTTCATGTATCTACCTGCCTGCAGACATCAGCGGGTGATGACCGCGCCTGCTGGAACACTACCAGCGGTGGCATTGGACAAGCGGAAGCCGGCGTAGGCAACGCCATGCAGTGACTAACGATTTAATCGACGAACGAACTTTCCGTCGCCTCTAGTCCTGTAGTCAGCTCTCGCCGGCGTACGCAAGAAATTTATGAGGGAGGGATGTGGGGATCGCCACTTTCACGCGAACCCCTTTCTGGCTAGCTTCCCATCGCGGCTGGCGTTGCACAATGCGCCTCGCTCGCGCGACGGGATCCATACGGGAGGGCCCCAGTGAACGGAGTGTTCGTTGTCGCCAGGGTGGAGGCATTGACCATTCTCCCCTCTGCCTTACCCGAGAACCAGTTCTTCCTCGGCACTAGCGCCACCAAATGGTGAGGTCTGGTGGGTTGTCGCATGACGAGAGGAAGCTCTTGTCTTGGGGATGCGGTGGCACGCGGACGTTTCGGCGCGCCAGTCCGGACCTGGGAAACGCGCCACAATGGGACGTGTCCGGGCGAGCTGGGAGACTGCAACCGCGCTCGCACGCGCAGCGCCCCGCTGATCCGTTATTCCATCGGTGAGTCGAACCATTTCGATCTCTAGCGTTGTTTAATGCCTCGCTCCCAGTGTTACCGTTATGGCCTACGAGTAGTCTGTATGCAGTATATTTGATTTGCACTTTGCAATAAATGCTGCCATTGGTGTTTTGCCCTCTCCGCCTCCTGCCTTTGTCTGCCTCCGCAAACAACGGACCCGTCCGCAGCCGGCGCTCGCAAGGCATGTTTGCTGAGCGCGGATGGCTGCGGGGTGCGAAATAACTAGTGTGTGAAATGTAGAATCCCTCGGTAATCCCAGACTACGACGACGAAGATCTGTCTGTGCGCTCTGACTGTGCGGGCTCTGGCTTGGCCGCCATGTAAATAATCTGTAAATAGATCGTTCGACTGTCTCATCGTTCATGTCGTCTATCCTGCCGCCACGTTACAATATATATATATATATATATATATATATATATATATATATATATATATATATATATATATATATATATATATATATATATATATATATATATATATATATATATATATATAATCTTTGAAAAAGACCGGCCCCCGGTCGAAACGTTAGAATAGAATAAATGTATATATATGTATATATATATGTGTATATATATATATATATATATATATATATATATATATAATTTATATATAACACTACGTCAGATTCTCAAGACGCCATGTTGTTCTCCCCCAGGACGCGATCCCCGCTTCTTCCTTCGCTTCCACTAGGCGGCCGTTTCATGTCTCTACACTCGGCCACACTGCAAAGAGGTGCACCACCGAGCTGTTTGCGTGGGCCCCTGGCTCTGTCTCGACAGTTGACCCACGAACGGCTGAAGAGTCCGTTGCAGGTCTGTTCCCGTTGGTTATGTCTCGTGGTTCGGTTCTCTTTCTTTCTGGCTAGAGCAAAGCTTGTTTCCATTGACGAGGAATTCTTCACTGCGTATTCCAGAAAAATCCTCTCCGGTGTTTCTAAGCGGCGCGTTCTGCTGTCAATGCAGTCCGTTTGTTTGAAGGTATTCCTCCCTCTCATGGTCATTTGGTTCTCGTTTTCATTTATGCGTAAGTCCGTCTTTTGTCCACGTGCTTGCCTTCAAGATTTTTGTTGTCGGTATCGGTAATTGTCGCAAGAGCATCCTTGTCTGTAGCAGGTGTATCCTTATGTTCGTCATGTTTTTCATCTTTCGTTCGGGCGTTTGACGCTACCTCGCGGCTGGCTTCGGCCTCATCATTTATAGCCGAAACGATGTCCTGATCCTCAATGATTTTTCATAAACGTTTGCGGATGAGTTTCCCAAGATGTTGTTCTCGGTCGTCTTTTTGCCGTCTGGTCGGCACAAGATTCTCTTCCTGGGGTAGTTCACGTTACCCGTCGCGGTAAGCGGAATGTGGTCTTTCACCGGCACCTTGGAGTTGTTGCAGGGCTCCATCAGAATTCCAAGCCTCACGTTATCTTGGTTCAAAGAAGCGGGCGTCGTGATGTCTGAAAAGTGGTAGGACCAGTCCTCACTTCGTTTTCTGGGTGGTGTAGGTGCGAGCGCCACCACATGTGGCTGCTGCTCTGGCAGACCTCTGGAATTGCAACTGGGAGAGCGAAGAACGGTGAACGGTGCTCCTCACATTCATGTCGAGCTGGTGAGCCGTGCCCTGGTGATGCTCCGGAAGGACAACTACAACTACAACTACAACTACAACTACAACTACAAGCCATCCTGCGGCTGGCACTGCGGCGTAGCTGTCTTACTGTGGGCTTGTTGAAAGACAGCTGTCGCCTTCGTGCCATCCTGCGGCTGGCACTGCGGCGTAGCTGTCTTACTGTGGGCTTGTTGAAAGACAGCTGTCGCCTTCGTGCCATCCTGCGGCTGGCACTGCGGCGTAGCTGTCTTACTGTGGGCTTGTTGAAAGACAGCTGTCGCCTTCGGGCCATCCTGCGGCTGGCACTGCGGCGTAGCTGTCTTACTGTGGGCTTGTTGAAAGACAGCTGTCGCCTTCGTGCCATCCTGCGGCTGGCACTGCGGCGTAGCTGTCTTACTGTGGGCTTGTTGAAAGACAGCTGTCGCCTTCGTGCCATCCTGCGGCTGGCACCGCGGCGTAGCTGTCTTACTGTGGGCTTGTTGAAAGACAGCTGTCGCCTTCGTGCCATCCTGCGGCTGGCACTGCGGCGTAGCTGTCTTACTGTGGGCTTGTTGAAAGACAGCTGTCGCCTTCGTGCCATCCTGCGGCTGGCACTGCGGCGTAGCTGTCTTACTGTGGGCTTGTTGAAAGACAGCTGTCGCCTTCGTGCCATCCTGCGGCTGGCACTGCGGCGTAGCTGTCTTACTGTGGGCTTGTTGAAAGACAGCTGTCGCCTTCGTGCCATCCTGCGGCTGGCACTGCGGCGTAGCTGTCTTACTGGTAGGCATCTCAGGCCGTTAAACGAAGCATAATCGGTTGGCGCTACATGAGCTGCGCTTTTCTTTTATTTTTTTCTCGACTATTGTGTTTCTGTTTGATTTTGTGTTTATGTTCGTATTCTCGCCACTGTTAAGCCAGGTTTCCTGTTGTAAATTTGATGTGCATAATAAAAAAACTACACAGAGGGACCCGGTGAGTTGTCTCTCAATTGTTTTGCAAGTCCCGTAATTGCATTGCAAAGTTGATGCAGTTTGTTTATTGTGCCTCGCTGTCCGATTTCTGTTTTATAGATGCCATTGTACAGGAAATTATTTAACGAGTGCTCAAATAAATAAATAAGTAACGTTCAATAAATTCCTGTATAATGGCATGTATAAAGCAGAAATCGGGCTGCGAGGCATCCCATAAAAAAGGCATTGGTCATAAAGTCTGGTCACAAAGCCAAAAAAATTCAGAGCCCTTCCACTCCGTTTAGAGGGATGGCCAGCAAAGCTGCGGTGCCGAGCCTCAACGTGAGGTTTGACTGGGTCGTAGTCCAAGGGGTGCACGAAGCAAAACACGTTTGTTTGTAATTTGCGATTGAGCATTGTTCCTGGTTATTAACTGAAAGTCCAGTCCTGTCGAGTCACTGCTCCTCGCGCATGCTCAGCACGGCTCTTCACGAGCCACGTGAAACGGCTATCAAGCGGCTCCGACGCAGGGTCAGACTTGGCTACTGCGCAATAGACCCTATGCAAAATGCGCCCCGCCATCTCACGTCGACTCCGGTAACTAGGTCCGCCATTTTGGTACGGTCGTTTGAAACCGAAACCAAGTAGCAAAACATAGAAGGCGGGCATTGACCGCTCTTGGTGGTGGACTACAATGCCGGAGCATTGCTTCGTGCCGCAGTGCACGCAATGCGGAAATACCGGTCCAAATTGAGAAAAGATAATTGAAGTTCCACGCTTCTGAACGAACTTTCTGATGCGAACTATGCCGGCGCGAGCAATCTTTGTGACACGCTGGGCGCGGTGCGCTGGGAGCGAATATTTGTCGTTGGTTCGCTAAGCGCGGGAATCCGTAGTCGCTGTCCGGACGAAAAATACAGCTGCGTTGGAGTTCTGGGGTCCAGCCTTTGAATTCTCAACGAAGCCTGAGCGTGCGCCACCTATTCATGCGACTGACAGCGGCGCTCGACCGGGAAAACAGTACCACACGTTGCCAAAATTAGGCCGTTTCTTTACTCGTCCCTGTGGCTCTGCGCCCGCTTCACTTCATTGGTAAATGGTACCGCTTAGCCCCTACACGAGCCTTTTCTTACCTAGGGCTGTAAACAAACTTTTCTTGCCGCACTACGCCGTCACGGCGCGGTTGAAAATTTCCTCTGTGGCGGGCGCGCACGATATGGGTGTGTGTTGTTGGTTTCTTTTACGTTGCATTTAGCCGCGCGTCGTTGCAGAAGTGGCGTACACTGTTTTATGATGATCTAACGGTGGAAAATTCGAGCTTTTGCACTTGGTTCCCGATTTTCCGAGCTGAAAGGTTTGTTACGTCAAGTTAACTTGGTGCCCATTGTCATTTCAGCCACGATGTATTTACTGTCGAATATTTCGCGACTAAAATACACACTCACTCCTCTAGTTCGTCACATGCTGCATGCATGCCTCCGACGTAATGATAGTGGCCATTGATGTAGGTAGCTGAGACAATTTTCACGTTTTATTCAAAAAAAGAAAAATAAAACGGCCAGAGTTGCATCAGGCCGCCGCGCATCAGCTTGAGTGCTTTTGCATTTTTTCTGTCCACAGTGAAAATCCCAGTAATTTAAACTACTTCGCTGATTTATTGCGCGTACAGTATAGCAAACTGTGGATATAAATGGAACAAAGGGAAGCATTCGCGCACCCCTGCATGCCGCGGTGTAGTAAACATGACGTTGCCCAGCCTCTGCGTGCTCGCGAGATGAATACAGCGAAATGTGGCATGAATGCTTACTGGTAGCTCATAGGTGACCCTTCAGGTTCCATGCCAGTCCTTGTTTCTGTCACTGGGGGGGGGCACTTTGTTGCTGCTCGCATTGCTCCTGTACTCGACGTGCATCGAACAGACGCATTGGCAAGGGAAGGGAGGGGCCATTTTCTCGCGGGCTTCTCCAGTCAATGTATTGGACACTCGCTGGCTTGATGCCCTGCTGTCTCGGACGTCCCCACTGTTGTGGCAGCTCAGTGCACGCAAGCTCCGGTGGCGCCTCTTAAAACCTACGGCTTGCAAGAGGGCGAGTAGGGGCACAGCAGCCAGGATGTGACTCCATGCTCCACTGAAACCCGCCGGGCACTCGCACGCTGCCTCCACAATCGCCCCACTGTCCGTCTCAAAGGTGAGGCACACAACATAGGGACGGCACTTTACTTCTGGGAGCGAAAGCAGCTGCTGACCACATGGATGAGGCCCAACCTGCAAGAACAGAGAGAGTAACAGTAAATATCACTCAGGGAAGAACAGGGCTAGTCCGCAACAGTTTATGGTAAAGGGACCGAGCAGAAAACAGTGTCCGCAAGGAACAGCCTCAAAATGACCAGATTTTGTGTCTTGCTTAATACTGCTGCAAGGGCAATAATCTACACCTCAAACAGCAATGATGTAAAAATTGTTTGTCAAGTTCGAGCGTGCAAGTATCTCTGCATGCTTTGTTAATGCATTTTCAAGAGAAGGAAGTTTAACATTTAAAAACCTCACAGTGGGTAATGATACCAGTACCCGCATAATCGTGTTCGTCATAACTTACGCAAGCAATAATATGATTATTTTGAACTCACTTCCAGAACCTTTCGAGATAAACAGGTAAACATTCTGGCTATACCGATGACCCATCGAATTAAAAAAAAAATCTTCTAGTTCAGTGAGTTCGAGTTAACGAGGTTTTACTGTATTATCTATTCGTGCACACCAAAAACATGCGCTTTAGAAACAAACACAATCACCCCATCGCCAAAAAAGGAGAAGAAAGACACACAAACAGATTTTTTTGCGACAGAACATGCGCAATAAATAATGAAAACACACAAAAAAAGAAAATTCAAGGCGTATGTGCGCTTTTGTAGTTGACTTCACCGCAAAGCGCGATTGCTTTGCGGCAAACGCGCGGGCGGACGACTATCACGGAAAACCGCCGCAACCTTTCCGTAAACATCTTCACCAAAATTCATTCCGTAAATTCGATGTGCAGCATTTGAAAATACCTAATCCACCCACTAGCGGTACGGTCTGGCGATTGTCGCTTTCCTCTTTCAGGGTTACTGCAACAGGGTCGCCGCTACTCATTTGCATGGTAAACAACGGTGAACAAAGTGCTATACAAATGCTCATACCGGTCAACTCGCGTCAAGTAAAAAAACAAAGAAGGATTTACTTACTGCGAGTCGCACGTGTTTGTCCGCACCGATGAAGGCGAGCAATGCGCCTCGGTGGCTAGGCGGCATGCCCTGCTCCGCTGCCGTTCGGATGGGTCTTTGGCGCGGCACCCCGGTGGTATGAGTCATCAGGCACAGTCGGCAGCGCAGACAAGTCCTTCGTCCACAATCCGCGGTTGGGAGCCGGAAAATGCCGTCCAGTTTGAGCCATACAGCGTTACCGTCACCTACTCTTCCACATTAAACAATACGAGACTTCCCGATCGGCGACCGTACCAATATGGCCGAAGGTCTCGTTTATATCAGTGTTGCTAGATCACCAAGCAATTTCGCATAAACTCTATTGAGGCGCACACCTGGCAGTGCGTCTGCCGCGGCTATGACGCAACACAATCCACTGTAATCCAATCCAACCCAACCCAACCCAACCCAACCCAAGCCAAGCCAATCCAATGCATTCCTATGCCCCTCGCGCTTGCGCAGAACGGCCACCATACCTTCACGGCACACGCGAAACTGCTCAACCTCGGCCAGCGTAGCTTACGCTACAAAACACACAGGAATCGTGGGTAGAAATTTATTATAGCGCGGGTATGGTAATCACGGCGCATGCTCTATGAAGGCCCTAGGACCTTTTTATTTTGTATGATTTTTTCCATGTCCCGGGGGTGTGGCCCGCAGTTTTACGATTCCGGGGATTTGAGTGGGCGCCGCAACGTGGTGTAACGCTCGCTAGCGATTCCTGTCTACATCGCTCTGGGACCGGATACGATCTGCTGGATCCTAGCCATTTACAGCTTTGCTGTAAAATGTGCATGAGAACTCACGGGGTGCACCCATAGGCATTATCATGGCAACATACTTTGCCAAGCGTTGTCCAATATTGACCTTCCAGAGCTTGGCCAATTGTTGGCTTGTCACCTTTCCCAAGCGCCAGCCAATAATGGCGGCCGAGGTATTGCCAAGCTCGGACACATTGGCCACTGATGATTTGCCGGGCTTGGGCTTGGCGATTTCTGCTGCTTGGGAATGTCTTGTACACATTGAGGTTCGTATGTCTTCTAGTCATCTTAGTAAAGATGACTTATCAACATCTCACGGAGCTCAAGACGTCGGAGATCTTGCAGAGGTGTCCTGTAGATATCACTCTTAAGACATCTTTGAGACATAAAAAATAGACGTCTTATAGCTAACTCGCATAGCGCAAGATGTCTAAGACCTTGCAAGACCATGGTAGACATCTATAAGACGTTTTGTGTTCAGTGGGATAGCTGGAACATGCAATCAAAAAAGCTAGTCACACCTATACGGTCCAGTCATAGGTACACATCGAGTGCATTAATGGCCACCCGCCGCGGTGGCCCAATGGCTAAGGCGTTGCGCTGCTGAGCCCGAGGTCGCGGGCTCGATTCCCGGCTGCGGCGGCCGCTTTTCTGATGGAGGCGAAAAGCAAAAACGCCCGTGTGTACGAGATTTCGGCGCACGTTAAAGATCCCCATGTGGTCAAAATTAATCCGGAGCCCTCCACTACGGCGCGCCGCATCGCCTGCGTTGCGTTGGCGCGTTAAACCCTACAATCAATCCATGTATTTTGATCTTAGCACGCTGACATTTTGATTGTAATCATGCAAACATTGTAGTTTGTTTCCTTCTGTTTCACCATGTACCATGTCTTCCAATGTAAACCACTCCCCTCTGTAATGCCATTTGGCCCTGAGGGTATAATAAATAAATAAATTAATTAATTAATTAATGGCCGATTGAACACCATTTCCATTGTGATGCAACTTCAAAACGGCATTCACCCTTCCGCAACACGCGATTAGAATGTAATCTCTTCGTCGTGAGGCATTCCCTTGAGGATGAACAAAGGAGTCCGAAGCGGCTAGGTGATGGGTTTAAGATGGGTCGGGCGGCGGCCCGGATCATATTTGTAAATGTTAGGCGGACGCTAGACACATCGCCAACACTTCTTGATAACGTGATGCGCACGCTTTCTTCAATGCCAGGCGTTCGTTACACAGCATAGCAGAAGGAGCAAAGATGTCCGAAGCGGCGAGGTGACGGGTCCAAGATGGGTCGCGCGGCGGCCTGGTTCCTACGTGCCAAAGTTATGCAGGCGTTAGACACATCTCCAACACTTCTCGATGACGCGATGCACACGCGTCTGATGTGAAATAACGCTACAAACCGCTTGTTTCTAGCCGTCTTCTTCCCAAACATACACACACACCAACCGCACTTTGATGTTTGTCGCCATGTTGGCTACCCAACGAAGACCATGGCATGGCTTGGCTTGACTTCGTTGCAGTCTTTCCGGCTTAGATTTCTTGCTTGTCTTGCAACTACAGTGGTATTGCAACTCTGCTTCTTGCGGCCTCGCAGGCACAGCACTTTTAGCGCTCTTAGCTCCCATCAGGGATACGAGTGTAATAGCTTTTCCTTCACGGTAACAGCCAGAGTTACTCAATATATCCAGTAACTTTGGGTAACAGCAGCGTCAAACGTCCATGTGGATTGTGATCCAAAAGATGTAATACAACGGATCATTTAGGGATCATTCGCAATCCATTGTGATCCAAAATAAGCTCTAGCATGGACCATTGAGGGATCATTTATAATATCTAATCCTGTGGATGTCCCGTGAACGCCCAGTATAGGATCCAGGACGTTTGGACCATTTGAGGACGTCCTCAGGATGTTTTACGTTATCTGGGACTTATACAAGCAAAAATTTCTTGGCGGCGTGCATCTGACACATGAGTTTCTTGAGGACAGATTGTACTTACAAGGGGTCGCTTTTGTTGGCTATCGCCTCGTTTCCGTGAAGTCCAGTCCCCGAGAAATTTGAGAACGTGCACAATGAAGCGTCGCTGTGCCACACCTAGATGAAAGTCAATCAAATTATATAGGCACGACAGTCACGTGCTCTGAAAAATCACTACCTCCAGTGTAAATCAACTTAGATCCGTGTAAATGTCACCCAAATAATAGCGTGTTTTAAGCTCTGATGTACGAAACCAACTTCGCCATTCTGCGAATACGCTCTTGGAACATCCTTGCGGTATACCAGTCAGGGCTCAACGGTTCGCACCAGCCCCTGCAGGCGTGTCGCTCATGCAATTGGTATGCCGATTGTCTGATCTTATAGTGTGAATTAGTTATTTTAGGCACCCACCACGGTGGCTGCAGTGTTGTGCTGCTGAGCCTAAGAATTGAGCCCAAGGACGCGGGTTCGATTCCAGGCCGCGGCATCCGATTTTTGTGTGTGTGTGTGTGTGTTTGTGTGGAGGCGAGAAGCGAAAATGCTTGTGTGTTCGAGATTTCGGCGCACGTTAATTAGATTACCAGGTGGTCAAAATTAATCCGGAGCCCTCTACTAAGGCGCGGCTCATCGCCTGTTTAGTGTCGGCGCGTGAAACCTCATATCAGTCAAACCAGATATTTTATGGCGAGTTTAACACATCATTGAGCAAAACACAGCTGCTGAGCACCGATAAAGCCGCGCGCAGCTTTCACCCTCGACTGTGCGCTGTCACGCATGGCCAGCTACCGGGCTGTTTTCGTGAGTCTTTTAGAAATGCCGGTCGCGTGCGTTTTTGTCCATGTCCGGGGTCTGGCTTAAATGGAAGGGTCCCGGAATGGAGCAACATTAAACGTCCGGGGTCTGGCTTCTCTTTGAAGCCAGACCCCGGACGTTTAATGTTGCTCCATTCAGGAACCCTTCCATTTCGCCTCCCTTTAAATATTAGAGACCACCGGCATGGTGCTCGCCCTTTCGCGTCCGCGTTTCGCTAGACGCTGCCCTCCTCCACCGTGGATACAGGAAGTGGCTGCTGCGTCGACGGCGTTGCTGGTGCCGGTTGCTGCGTTGCCGGCGTTCCTCGGCGTCCGCGTCTCTTCACGACGCTGGGACGCGGTTTCACAGAGGAAGAGCGTCGCCCCGGGTTAGTTTTCAGCAGAGCCTTCTAGAGTTCGGTCAGGGGGAGGAGCCTGTCATGCTGTGACGTAACGATTACGAAGTACATCACGAAAAATTGTTGTCCCACCGCCATATTTACGCACAACGTCATTAAAAATCGTCGGTTCCGCCATATTTACGCCGCGCCCATAGAGGAAGCATGGGAGTCGCCGCTGAGGGCTCCAGGGGAGGGTTCCGCGGAGGAGGGCAGCGTAAACATGGCGGCGCCCGGGTGTGTGAGGAAGCTCGATCGGTCATGTAAGAAAACAAGGCAGTGGAAAGCTATTTTCACGCCGATAAGCAATCCCTGTCGTTAATAGTCAACGCTTAGGCTACTGGCGTATGCGTGCAGAGTGTTACCGGCCGCTGTAAATGGTATTTAGTATTAGCGCAAGCTCATTGTCGGCCGAAGTGTTCCGTAGGCTTAATTTACGCGTCGACAGACTGTGGGGCTGCCGTTGAAAATGTTTTGTCGGCTGTCTCGGAGCAGGTTATTAAATTGGGGAGTTGCGAAGAAAAAAATCATAAAATCATTTGCGTGTGGACATGGGCATGTCGAAGTAACAGCATGTATCCGCGCGACCGGCTTTGAAAATCGGGCGACCGCACCAGCTCTGGCGGCGGTCAGCTGTTACTGCAAGAAAAGCGCCTGGTTTGTGCCAAAGAAGTTGCTGTTACTCGGTAATGTAGCGGTGTTGTTCAGCATTTTTTCCCCAGCGTTTAACAAGTGCTCAGGGTCACGTAGCTTATTTAGCCCCTAACAAGGCTTGTTCAACGCGCACGAAATATTTGGGCCGTGTTGGTAATGATCGCAACAACACTTAACGAAGTTTGTCGCTTAACCTGTCGATTGCCTCGTCGTGACATTGCATGCCCAAGCGTCCGTTCACTTGTTAGATAAGGAATGAATAGTTTGAGGAACAGGTTTTCATGCTACCTTTTGTTATAAACCGTGACCCAGCACTACGTATATTGTAAAAGCGCCTTGTCAAATAGACGAACTTGAATACCAAGTTTTTACGTTTGGTGAGCCTTGATCGTCGCCGACGGCGCATGCATGTGCACGAATATTTTCACCGTTTATGACTAATAGCTGGGTTAATTTTTTTCCCTTTTCATATTCAGTTTTGTAAGTTGTGGATATTGTTTTGCATGCATTAAAATGTTGTGCAAGCTGATTGAAGACCGTTCGTGTTTTTTTTTATCTTCACGGAAATAAATAGAAGTTACTGTACCAGTGCTTCATTTCTCAAGCTATTTATATCTCCGTAAGTGCAATGAAATATTGCATTACTCACCCTACAAGAATAGTTCCCTTTCTGAATTGTCTGAATTTATTTCAGACGTTCCACCTGGGTTTTACAGACTAAATGGGGAAGGCTGTATTCATCAGTCTTGCAAAGGTAACAGAAGAGCTTAAACGTTCTCTCCACAAAGCACAACCGTTCAAAAATTGTCAAGTTATACTCACCTGAACTCTCACCTGAACTGGAGCTCACCAAAATTTTTTCTGTCGGCCGTGTGCTTCTTAGGTGTGCGTAGGTGTTAGGTCATGCATTTTTTGATATGCCAGCTCTCACAACGTGCAACATGCTTGCAGATGTATCACTAGACAGCATGACATTTAATAAAGCAATCGTCTGAAAAAAGCCTCATAAGAAATCTTTTGAGGTGTTTTATAGTCCTTACCGCAGCGTACATGTATCTGCTTTTGAAGTGTCACCTATGGTGAAGCCAGTTTGTTGTTCAAAAGGCCTCGTTATAATGGTGGTATACTGTAAATAAATTAATTTGGCTGTCAGCTTGTAAGAACAGCTTTCAATGAAAAACGTGCCTTGCAATGGTGACCCTAAAGATGTTTCAATTCAAACTTTCACCGAGGAAGTCACACTGGCACTCATGTTATTGAAAATAGACAATAGGTAATTTTTATTCAAGTAGATTTTGAATTAAAAGGTAAATTTACTTTTTTGAAGCAGGGAAGCAACCGTAAACAATGATGACACACTGTTTTCATTGGAATAGTCTACCTAAATTTCCCAGCTGTAATTCACTTATCACTAATTTTAGACATTACTTTTTTGTAAACAGAGTACATATGTTATAAGTTATTTCCCTTTTCCCTGACTACTCTTCTCACATGGATTAGTAATGTCAGCCACAGATACACAGAAACTTTATCAGTCACAGGATAGCAGAAACAGATCAGAGGCCTAGGTCGAGGCAGCCGCTGAAAGCTTTCATGGTGTGGGTGTCCAGTTCCAGTTGTTCTTTGAGATTTGCCGCAACAGCCAGCCACTCGTGTATTTGTGTGGTTGTGTAGTCTTGTTCAATATCAGTGGTCCATGAAAAACAATGTTTATGACAAAAAATGGTTCATTCAAATTGGCAACTTTTGCTGAGCAGTATGGAATAAAGCCAGAACAGAACACAGAAACGCCTTTAGGGGCACTATGTACTGCAGACAGAGTTACATTGAATTTTCATAACCTCCATACTGAGCAGGTGCATGTCAGAAAGGCAGTGGAAACAGTTGACTGCTTTTGATGCACAATATGAGCAGCACACAAACTTTTCTCGAGAGAGGGGAGCAGTATCATTTAAAACATTTTAAAGTGCAGTCAAACAAAAGTCAATCTGCCTGAGATCTTGAACACGCAAGAAACAGTTATTCTTGTTAAAAAAACGTGTTAAAGACGTGTGTTAAACAACTTTTGCTTTCCTTACAAGTTGAGTTGAGGGCTTCTTTATTTTGTAATTATACACAAATGCTGGGAAGTCACAAGTAAGGCATGACCAGACCAGGCAGGAATTGTGTAAGCTGTTTTGCAGATGTTACCAGCCTTCTTGTTGGGAGGCGGGCAAAACCTTGGGGAATTAATCACAACGGCCTCTGCACAAAGTAAATCAATTCACTGTAATAGCTTGAGACTTGTGCCGTTGTAGGACATCAAATAGGCCACAGTGATTTTACATTTCTTTTTTCAGTTTCAACAAAGGCTGCAGTGTACACAAACTTCTTTTCAGTCTGTACCGTCCTAGATTCTCATGCAATGTCAAATGACACCGTTTCTGAGGACAAGGTCATGCCGTAGCTTCCAGCTCCTATGTCTGTGTGAGGGCCACATTGCATCTACGCCAACTGCACGGGAGGGTTCCAAAATCCCTGCGACACATTTTCTGACATCTTGCCCACTGAAAGAATAGCCTGGAAAGAAAAACAAAACAACACCTGTAATTGCTCAGTTTATTCCACATTAGTACAGCTGCTTCTTAGTATAGTAACTTTTAGCTCACCACTTTGCCTAATCAAATTTAGAGGTCCCATTCCAGAAACTCTGCGTTGTAGTTTGCCAATAGTTATTCTTTTTTCCGCTTAGCTCGACCACCTTTTAGTGGTCCTACAGGAGTGTAATTGATGAGCGTCGAGTGTACGTGTTGCAGACTGAAAATTTTCAACCTTATCAGGGCGTGTTGCAGCCTGAACATGTTCAACTTTATCAGCTTTTCCATCAATCTTTATAAGCGTGTAGGACACCATGCTTGTAAGGAATGAGGGAGTGTTTTTGTTTTCTCTTGTCTTCTTTCTGTTGCCGTACACGGATTCCCTCCTTACATCCTTTCAGAATGTCATGCGCACAACTGTTATCAAGAGATGCTCGGGAACCGGGCTTAGGTCAGTTAAGTCCAGGCTTTCTGCCGTGTTGCGGGGACAAGATTTCCTGGGGCTGTTTAGAAAACACAAGTTAGCGACACCCCGCTTTACAATCTTCGAGTGTCCAGACGAGAAAGGAAGTAACGGTTGGCATGCTCGAGGCTCGTACTGCCAACACGGACAGCCATCATAGAATCGTTGTTTTAGGTCTATGCATTTTATTGTCTTGTCCGGGAGAAGTTCACGGGTTAAACTGAGCGGCTGCAAATGCTGAGGGAAAGCACTGAGTGTGGCAGAACAACTTGGTTGATAGGCAACAGCACCTCTAAACACAAGGTAGTCGTGCACAAAGCGAACAAACGTAGCTTTGTTCTAGCTTTGCTGTAGCGGTTCAAATAGCCTGTTAGTCTGTCAAAACCTCCGAAGAATACCTCAATGAGAACTGGAGCCACACAGGACCCAATGCACATTTTGCTTGCTGGCAGATAAATGCTGTCACACCAATCCATGAAAGTTGACTTTAAATAAAGTGAAAACAGTTCGATAAACCCCTCCACTGTCAAACCAACAAAATTTTGAAACTTGAGCATCCCATAAATGTCGATGCTCTATAAACTCCAACAGTCGGCCATAAGGTAAGCTGTAATACAAGTCTTTAGTCTTAACTATTCGAATGTCGTCGGACGGCACTCTAGCCTTGGGTGCAGAGATCAGCTAGAGTGCCGTCGGACGGCACTCTAGACACTGCGAAAAAGAAAAAAAGAATTCCAGCGTTCAACGTTATCGTGGCAACACTCAATTGCTCGGAACGAGGAAGACAGGTTATGCCGTACGCCCCTGCAAGGTGATGCCCAATGATAGTAACTCCCAAAAATTGAGGGACGCTCACATTTATAGCAACAATGATGGAGTAAAGGTCGTTGCGGCAGCGAAGAAGAAGCAAATCGGCTATACAGTCGTGGACTTGAACCGTCGTGATGGTCGCGAAGGCTACATAGAGCTTCGCCACCTTCAAGTCTTACGCGTTGGTGTGAGCTTCCTTCATCTTTATTGAAATTATCCCGAAACAAACTATACGACAATTACCCGCTAAGACGACACTAACATTACGCCGAGTTTTATTTACTTTCTGAAATTGCCTAGTTCACAGGGAATTTGCACATATTGTGCAACTCTCGCTTGGTGTAGTAGACTGCGAAAATTACTTTTGCCCTCACGCAGTTCCTTAGCACTCCCTCTAACAACATAAGGCTTACTCCGTCTTCTACGTCCAATAAATGTATTCACCCATTCGATCATTTATGCTGTTTATTTAGTTATTGTCAAATAGAGAAAATTTGTCTGTTTTCCTGTAGCAGCCTTTCGCACGTATTGGACGTTTTTTTTAGAGGGGAGCCTGCCGCTTAACTTTTGCTACTTTATTTTCTTGCATGTTGAGGGGCGCTTATTATTTCGTTTTCGGGCGCGGCCCTCTGGTAGCCGTTATCTGGGCCTCGCGACGTAGCGGGTCCTCGTAACCGAGTGACCGAACGCAGCAGCGATGGAAGAACGAAAACGGAGAGGAGCGTCTAGCGAACGGTGAGAAGGAGGGCGGCACGCGTGGCTACGGTTCTCTCACTGCTTTCCCCTCACTGGGGTTTCACGCGTTGCCGCACAAGGAGCGCCCTCTCCGTGCCCCACCCCTCCACAAACGAGCACGTGACATTTGCGCGGGAGGTTCAAACCCGATTTGGAACAACATATTCTCTGGTTCTCTTTCGTGGCTAATCCCAGCAACGTGACTTTGCGCGGGAGATTCAAACACGATTTACAACATGCTCGGCGGCGGCGACGCGTTGCGTGCTAACAGCAGAGTATAGCGCGCACCGCCATGCGTTCGCTGATCACACGATCACTTCCTGAGACGCAGCAGATATGCGCCGTGACCGAGAAGACTGCAGCTAGCGTTGCGCACAAATTTCCCATTTGGGAGTGTAGAAATAGTGCGTGCATTCTTTTCAAGCTATCTCTTCGTGAAAACAAAATAGTACCAATGTGGTTGTTTAAAAGGACTGTTCTATCCCGACAACAATGGTTAATTTATAACGAACTTCCGACAAATAAAGGAGGTAATTAAAGAAATCAGGATTAAATCAGGCTCGGGATTAATTTTGACCACCTGGGGATCCTTAACGTACTCCGAAATCTTCAACACACGGGCGTTTTCGCGTATCGCCTCCATCAGAAAAGCGGCCGCCGCGGGCGATAATCGAAACCGCGTCCTTGGGTTCGGCATCACAACGCCTGAGCCATAGAGTTTCATACTAATATACACTAGAGGGAAATCTGGCGCTACTGTCTACGCGAGCTGCGCTCCAGCGAGCGTTCCGTCATGTACCGGGCAGGCACTATGGTCAGGCACGTTCCACTTGTCCTTGGCATGGCTCACGAACAGGCTGGAAAGTTGCCTCTGGCTGCAAAAAAGCAACAATATTACTCCAGAAGAATGATCAAATTTGTTTTGTTATAATAAAATTAAAGCTCCAGAAAGATTTATTTGTCAGGGATTATTTAGAATCTTCATGCAAGATTAACATTAAAACAATGTTACCCGTTTTTGTTGATTTTGGCGTCGAGACAAAAAAAAGTAGCCATGTGCCTAACCAAGCCAAGTAGGCGAGGAATGTCGCTAGCTGGAATGGCGCCGCCCACGGCGGCCCGCAAATGCAGCGTCAGATTTCCCTCTAGTATATATTAGTATGAAACTCTATGGCCTTAGCCACTGAGCCACCGCGGCGGGTGCTCTGCACAAGCGACGAACGAAAGCAAACAGTGTCATTTTTATTGATTTCATTCCACACTTATCCTTCCTTCCAGAATATATCTATTTGATTTTTAGAACCTATATATTGGGGACTTCAGCAAATCGTAACTTCAATAAAGAGTGGCCGCTTTCTTTCTCCCAACTGACCATACAACGTAGCGATGGAGAGCTGGGAGCTCTGTGGCCCCGGATATTTCCACTAATGTCGGCCAAATGGCCAAAGAACCCGCAAAAAAAAAAAAAAAAAAAAAAAGCTGCAAGCCGCAATTCGATGGGAATTTCGTTGGGAAGCCTTCCTGGCCCAGTTCTGAGCCAAATAAAGCCATCATCATCATCTTCTTCTTCTTCTTCTTCACTGCCGTCGTCGCTGTCGTCGTCACCACCGACCTCTTCTTCCGCCCTCTTAACGATGACGATGTTCTCTGGTGAATGAAACATACTTAATCGGGATATCGGCCAAAAATCGGCTGCCGGAAAAAGGCCCGTTCCTCCTCTCCGCTCTCAAACAGTGCACAAACATTGTTGGGTAATCCTCAGAGTTGGTAAGCTGCTACAGTGTTGAGAGGGAACCAGCCAACCGTTTTTACAGCCAAGCTGTACACCTCTACGCCCCAACGGTTTCATCACCGTGGGCAAAAATGATCTCCGTGAGCAAAAACGCCAAGGCGCCAAGACCTAGGGCGCCGAGTGCGTGCTTCAGGATAATCAGGCATACAACACAGAGCTCAGAATTCGTTTAAGGAAACCACAAAACAAGCATCTTCTAAACCGCATTATGGATGATAAGGCACCCGGGAACAATGGGAACACCCTCCCCCTTGTGTTCCTGGTAAAGATTATATTTGCAGATTACTTTTGAAGGCTAGGCAGGACTATACTCGGTTACAACTCAAGAACGGCACCACCTCATGTAGTGTATCACTCCGCCAAAGCTCCGGACCCGTGACGTCAGTGCGCGCGCGTTTTGAAAGGGCTTTGCTATGAATGCGTGATATCGTCTGCCTTGTCTCACGCAGTTTGCTTGTCGTCACTGGAGTCGTTTATAAGCATGTGAAGTCCAAAAAATCACGGGAACGGCTCACGCCATGTTCAAAATATTCCCAGTAACGCCCTACTTGCGCCGCGCGGAGAAACATCCGGCTGCAGTAATAAGGCACAGCGGCAACTTCCGGTGCCGTTCTTAAGTTGTCACCGAGTATAGTGTCACTAAATAGAGCAGTTCTTGCCCAAGACGCCGAGCGCATGACTCGGGCTAGGCATGACCCAGCATTTGCCGCCAGAGAAGCCGAGCCACTTCTGCTGTTGAAATGCTGTTGCACGCGTTACCTTGAATTCGCATTCGGAATGACGTCAGCCGCGCGCAGCCGCAGAGCAGCGAGGGCAGGCTAAGCCTGCCCAATTTGACCGACTAAAACGCATAAACAACACAATGGTGGCGCCCATGAACCGTCGCTGTGTAAACAAGTGTCACGTAATGCGAAATGAACAATGATCATTGCTGCGGCATGGAACAATAGGAGAAAAGAGTGCCGATATCCTGAATCCTTATCTAGTGACACTAGCAGAGCGCAAGCCCGCCGAAACGATGAGAAGCATTTCATACCCTCCTCCAACACCATTTGTAGTGGAACAGCGTAGCTGGACATCCACTTTCGCAGGGCAGGATGGTGACGAATTTTTAAAATGAAGATTCTTTGTATTTTAGGGTCATTCTTTGGCTACAATTCTGCAAAAAATGCGTCATTTATTATAACCATGAGGCCAATTTCCAGAACCGCTGCCTCTGGGGTCATCATCACTGTGAGTGAACCGGCGTGAGGTGGGAGTGGACCCTGGTCGACGCCCAAGGTAAGGCCGACCACGGTTTGAAATTATGGGGCTCTAGTGGAGTTGGCTATTATGACATCAAAGCTCAGATAAATTTCAACATGACAGCTGCGCTAGGCCGGAAGAGGGTTGGAAGACATGTAGTTTGGGTGTGCTCCTTCCGGTAGTCCTTGAAATCCTTCAGTGGCGTTCACGCGTAAGCACCTCGCAGGCTAAGGCTCTGCAAGAGCTCTTTTTATTAGCGGGCAGCGCGTACCACTGTTCTTCAAATGGCGCTGTTGCGTTATCAAGCAATAATTTGTGTTTCTACGATGGCTACCGGGGTGGCACAGTTGCACATGACGTCATCACCGCCATTTCTAGTGCAGTGCTCTCAGCCTTTTCAGCGCTCTTAGAAATAAGAGCGGCTGGTACGTCCACAGCCTTCCATTGTGAACGCGTGCACCTACATGCAGGTGTACAGGTACGTCAGGGCACGCTATCTATATGCTCCACTTCGACCATGAGGACTGCCCAGACACGGACGTAGCTTACTAAAGAGACACTGAAGGCGACCAGTAAGTTGGCTTCAAACAAAAGTCTGACCCTGCCATAGCCATTTTAGCGTTTATTCGGTGCCGAAAGATGCTGTTGCATACGGGAAGGCGTCCCCGAGCCGAGCTCCGTCGCCTCCGTCATGCATGTGGTAGCGTACGTGGTGGTGAGCTGCCAGCAAATGTTGCTGCCTTGGAGATGACGACCAGAAGCCGAAGGCAAACTTACCTGGTTTACTGCTGGGCGATATATGAGCCGAAGAAATACAGTACAGTGCCTTTGCGGGTGAGGTTACAGTACAGGACTCGAGAGGAGTGACTGCATTGATTCACTGCTCCAAAATGAATGCACTTCGGCGCTTGGAGCTCGTATTTATACCCAAAGCGACAAAGGACAAACAAGCCATCCCCCTGCTTTCTGCACACGGTTGGACGTGGTACAGACACACACAAAGCTCTTTCCAGAGTTCGTGAGGAGTCGGTAGTAGCGGCGCACGCTGAGTCCGAGAGAGGATTCAGAGGAGGTCTGCAATGCCGCGCCTGCCTCCGGGTCGACTCTAAACTTGCTGCGTTTGCCGCCGCCGAAGTTGGAATCACGCCGCCTTTGCGCCGGCCGTTCCCAGGCCCGTTGCGGCGCGTTGGGATCTGTTGGCTATCGCTACAAGCTTGAGTCACGACAGAGAGGCAACCACGCGAAAGGCGCTCGTAGTGGTGGCTCTGCCACAAAGCACAAAAGCGCTGCACGAAGCCTGCAGCACAGCGGCTCGCTGATTCGTAACAATGCCTTAATTGCTGAGCAATCGCAAATCAAACGCTGATCAAACGTGACACAAACAGCGACTACAGCCGCTGTTAGCGTCACATTAAATCAGAAGCAAGCGAGGCAGCGGTGATGTATAGCGGTGTAGAGGCACCCGAATACAACGCTACCATGTACCGAGTGGTTTGGTCAGTTTCAGTCAAATCAGTAGTGCTTTCTCAAACTCCCACGTCCTTTGCAGCTAGGTACCACTAAGTAAAATGTTCCTTCATGGTACCCTGGATCGATACTGACGCTTTATTGAAGAATAACATATTGTCCTTTTGAGGCCTCGCGAATGTTGGTGTCGATTTGAACCAACTGCTCGTGTGTGGCTCGCACGCTTCCCCAAAAAGCGATACCGCCGCCCAAGGTATGAACGAGTAGCGCCATCAAGCGGCAGTAAGGAAAGGCGATGCGCATGTACAGGCAAATTAAGCACTTCTGTTGCAAGTTGCGTGGTATAGCCAAAGGCGGCGGCACACCCCTTCACGTTTTCGCTGTTTTCTACCTTATACTAAAAAAACCTACGCGCAAGAGTGGTATATTCGTGTTCTCGGTGAGCTTATCTTTCGATCTAGAGCAGCGTGCATGTTGACTTCAGTTTCCCTTTAAAGGAGCCATGAAGACGAAATACAAGTTGGGTTTATTAGAAAGACTGCTTAGTCCCGATAACAATGATACCAATATCAACCCAATCTTCGAACAAATAACGGAGATATTAAAGAAAAAGTGTGAAGCAGTCGCGACCCCCTGGCCAATTTCCCGCAACTTTTCTATGACGTCACGGAACCTTGTTTGTGCGATTGGCGGCCGCCTAACTGACCTGTCGCGGCCTGTCAGACGACCTGTGGACGTCTGTAATGGGGCCTCTATAGTTTCATTTGACTGCATCACTTGAATGCTAACCTGCAGTTAACGCACTGAAAATTGTGTTTTATTGTTGGCCCGTATGACGTCATTCTTGCTCATAACACGTCACATGTGGCGCAAAATTTGAAAGTTTTTAGATACTTCTTGCTTTTTTTTCGTTAAAAAACATCTTTCGTGGTTGTAATGGAGCTGAGTGAGATACTGAATCCTAGTTCTTTCAAAATAAACAAAGTTGTATTTTCTCTTCATGGCGCCTTTAAGACATGCTTTGCCAGTAAATGACACCACTGCCAAGGAAGCAATTTTTCTCGTTCTTGGTGGGGGATGGAGGAGTTAAATCAGCCGCAATATAAGCTAAGCGAGAGCAGTGCGTGGTACTCTTGGTTCTGTGCAGTAATGAATCCTGGACCGTGTATTCGTCCGCAAAGAACCAAAGCTCTTTTCGGGCGTTGCGCGAAGTATCGAATGCTCTCGGGTGGCCGCGAAAGTATACCTATAGGTAAAGCTGGTATGAGTTTTGTTTCTATGTTAAAATGCTCGTTTCTGTGTTGAAAAAAATATCCATGTTCAGTTTTACCCCTTTGTTACTGGACTCAAAAAGTAACCAGCTTTGACAGCCAGAAAAATCGTAACGAGAAAATGGCTTTTTCCTTGCAGTTTTTTTGTTTCATTCGCTTTTTATTATTGCTAGTTCGCAGTAAAGTTGTAAACGTTGCATAATTACCGTCTAATTTCAACACATGGCCGTCCACAGAGGTGGTATGGTTACAGAAAGCGGCTGTAACTCTTGTTCCGTCGAAACTATCCCGAAACAAGTATACGAGAATTAATTCAATATTAACACGTAAGTGTTTTATTCCGGAATACACAAACATTTGAGTGAAGTCATATCCGTCACGGAAGTGACGCCAGTACAACGAAGCAAGCGGCCGGTAAAGGGAGCACCCTTGCACACAGGGTCTTCTTGCGGGGAAGCAACCTTTAGTACTAACGAGTACGTTATATTTCTGGTTGTTTGTTTTCGAGTTTTATATTTTAACACGAAAGTGTTTTTATGCCTGGATACACCAAGATTTCACTGACGTCATATCCGTCACGGAAATGACGCCTGTACACCTTTGCCGAAAGCGACCCGCCAGCAGGACGTCGCTCGCCAAGCACAGCCACAAGACAGGCGCCGACCCGCGAATTATGCTCAGCTGGAGATTTCGCTACAAATTTCACTTTCGTGTTTTACCGATTCCTATGACAGAGGAATCAACCACAGTTTTTTTTTATTTCACGGAAGTTATGCGTATGTGTCTGCTGATTCGATCAATATAGTAAGTCACCTCACATAAATTACGATAGTTATCCACTTATACAGCTTCGCTGGCATTCAACCTTCACAGTATAGTGGAGGGGCTCTAATTCGTGTTTTTTTTTCCTTTCTGCGGCAGCATCTTCTCAGCCCTTCCTCGAACTCCCGAGCAGCCGCGCAATCGACAACATCCGATCCAAGATGGCCGGCGCACGCGCGATGTCGATGGTGACGGCGCGCCGCCGCATTTTCGAAATTTCCTTCGACGAATACGTGGGCACCTTGAACGGTATTTTCAACGTCCTGGAAGTTGTAAGTAAGAACTATAACTATGCAGTTGCATTAGCTAGGGAATCAACATCAGCCAAAATTAAACGGATAGACCACCGATTTCTGTGGAGTGCATGTTCACTACGCCGGCGTTTCTTATGTTGGGGAAACCACAAGGAACTTCTAAATAAATTAGCGGAAATGACTTTAATCCGGCAGTAAACTTTCTGGAACCTGAAAGGTGGCGCCATGTAGTATCGTGACACTATCATGCCAACAGCTCCATCGATTTCAACGTGTGATTCAAAAGCTGCACAAAGGAATATAGAAGGGTGCATTATTATTGTTATAGCTGGGGAGAAGTTTTAGGGGCGAAGCACCTTAGGGGCTCGGGCTGTCGTCGTCTCATGTCGTCATCGTCTCATGCCTTCGTATTCTCATGTAGTCACGGTACTAAAACACCGGGACGCTCGCTTTCTAACGCCTTGCGCTAAAAGGTAACGGTTACTAAAAGAACACAACCGGGACCCAATTCTCTAAACAAGGGCCGTCCTTTTGCAGCGAGCCGTTGGCGCCATGCAAATGCACGTGTTCGAGCTCGGGTTGGGGCCGTGGCTTTGGGGGGCCCACAAGGACCAAAATCCCTTAGGGGAGCACTGTAACAAGGGCGCAAAGCGACACGCACTTCCTCTTGTTCTGCATGACGCTTTGAACTCTTGTTACAGTGCTGCCCTAAGGGATTTTGGTCCTTGTGGACCCCCCAAAGCAACGGCCCGAACCCGAGCTCGAACACACGCATTTGCATGGCGCCGACAGCTCGCTGCAAAACGACGGCCCTTGTTTGAGAACTGGGCCCCGGGACACTCGTTTTCCAATGCCTTGCGCTAAAACGCTTCATCTCCATGGGCAAAAACGCGTCTAAAAGAACACACCGGGACTCTCGTTTTAGATGCGAAGCGTCTTATGGTCGAGCCTTGTCCCGCGCTGTTGGGCCGGCGTCCACACCTCCACTGCGCATGCGCGTCTCCCCTCTATTCTGAAGGACGCACAGGGGAGGGCATGAGTCGCTGCCGCGGAACGGCAGCCGCGAGCAGCGCATCCCGAACTCCGTGCACGTGAAGCGGAAGGTAAACGTCAGCGCAGAGAAGCCGTGTTGCGCCGGTTTCATTCGCGCTTGCTTGCTTGCTTCTATTTCGCTCCGAACTCGCTTTTTATTTTATGTTTTTCAAATTTGCAGTTCTCCGCTTCGAATTTCAATTCTCCTCCGTCTTGCACTCTAAACTTTTTTTCCTCCCATATACTCCATAGAGGTTCTTTTTCGCCTGTCCTCTAGTGGTCCTCCCTGTAGGAGTTTTTTTACTACATGGAACAGGGAGGTTTTGTTTACCTCCTCAAAACAGGGAGTTTTTAGGTTATAGAAAGGAGGTATTTAGGGAGTGTTAAGAAATGTTCGGGAGAATTTAAGGAGGTCAAAATGGAGTATTCTTTACTTCCTGAAGGGCGTTTTTAAGTGATGTTTATGGAATTTTTAGGCGGTTGAATAGGAGCCTATTATGGCTCCCTTTGGAAGTACTTATGTTCGTTTAGGGGCGTTTTTAGGAGGTTCAAGGGAAGCATTTACTTCTTTTGAATGGAGTTTGACGAAAGCTTGGGGAGTTTTGTAGGCCTTCCGAAAGGACGTTTTCAAGGCCACAAGGGAGAATGTCTAGTTCCCTGCGGGAGTACTGATTTCACACGGTTTTTCTCGATTTCAGGTTTATTTCAAACGAACTATCGCAGACAAGTTTACATGGTACATGGTGTACACAAGGAGGTTCCGAAATAAATACTTATGGCGACCTCATATTAGAAATCACAAATGGTACATTGCTAAATAACACGCCGGTTAGGAATTGAAGACAGCAATACGATGCTAGTTGAACAAAACGTAGAAACAATATTACTACAAGAACTGGAAATACGCGAAAAACAAAGATAGGCACAAACACAACCGCATGGTAAGTGAAATCATTATAGAATACTAGAGGATCTAGAACGCGTCAGTACTTATCAGAACTTATCAGTACGCATCAGCGCTCAGTACACAGTGAAAAAAATGGCTGCAGTGGTTTACAACAACAAAAAAATTCAGTGGGTGGTGAAATGAGCGAGAGCTGTCTGCTAGTTGAACAAATTGTAGAAACAATAATAATACAAGAACTGGGAATAATTGAAAAACAGATAGGCACAAACACAACCGCATGGTAAATGAAATCATTATATAATACTAGAGGATCGAGAACCCCTCAGTATTTATCAGAACTTATCAGTACACATCAGTACAAAGTACACAAAGTGAAGAAAAAATGGTTGCAGTGGTTTACAACAACAAAACAATTTTTCAATTTGTCGTGAAATAAGCGAGAGCTGTGCAACGATTTGATATTGAAAGGTAACAAGCGTTTTGTAGGTGGTAAAGGCACAAGAGATAAATGATGTAGGAGACAGACTGCAGTGAGATGGCTATGGATAAATGAGTAATATAAAGAACGAAAAATATGCTGCGGAAAATACCAGTGCGTTTTGATAAAGACACAAATGCGCCAAGAAACGTGACCGAGTCTGATGGGTTAATTGCAATGATATATAACAGAATGGGTGGTATCGCGACAGCTTCTTTAGAGTGAGAACAAAAAGCCATGAAATTCGTGTTTTTCGGATAATTTTTAGTTGATTCATTTCGCACCAGTTGCCAATATTGTTTAGATAATTGTTTCTAGTTAAATTAGTTTGTTAATATTATTGCTTCACTGAAAGATAGCTGTATTATGAGCATACAGAACGGCCCATCAAATATCCCCTTTTCAGTAAAAAAAAAAAAAAAGAAAAAGACCCGCCGCGGTGGCTCAGTGGCTAAGGCGTTGCGCTGCTGAGCACGAGGTCGCGGGTTCGATTCCCGGCCGCGGCGGCCGCTTTTCTGATGGAGGCGAAAAGCAAAAACGCCCGTGTGTACGAGATTTCGGCGCACGTTAAAGATCCCCAGGTGGTCAAAATTAATCCGGAGCCCTCCACTACGGCGCGCCTCATCGCCTGCGCTGCGTCGGCGCGTTAAACCCTTCAATCAATCAAATCAATCAATAAAAAAAGAAAAAGAAAAAGTCAGAAATATAATACGGAATTCTTTTTGACTACTATCCAATGATTACAGGATTGAAAACAAATATTAGTGAGCGATATTGATGCGATAAAAGTTAATTAGTTCTAAATCCTTCACACGTGGTTTGGCGCAGGCAAGGTCCAAAAAGCCATGTTCCACAAATGTTAGAGCTCTGTGTGCCTTCTTGGGATATTGAATGTTGAAAATCCAGAACGATGCAAACAGGCTACACAGTCCTCCCAGTAAAGATGATGCAGTCAAGACACGCTGGCCATCGATGTGGAGGCTAACTTCCCCGTTCACGGAATGCAGGCAGGGAGTCAGAGGAACATCTGCCTGAAAAAGAAAAAAAGAAAAAAAAATGCCCCACACGTAAAATTCAAAACAGACACTATGGTTAAATGAACTTAATAATAGGTACAGTAAGAAAATTGTAAGGCCAGGTTCTCTGCGAATTCCAGTACCTAAATTAGGAATGCAAAGGCTTCATAAAACCAAGTGCCAGTACATTAACCGTCGTGGCTTTTGCAGCAATAAAAAAAGATATTACTTCCGCACAATATACTCGAGTTCAACTTTAAATGACAGTGAAGATAAAATGCAAGTCTCTGTAGGTTGATAGATTAGTTTTTGTTTTTGACTGAAAAACACTTTGGTATTGCATGATTTTGTTAACTGCTGTTTCTTGCTTTAAGTTGCCAGCTTGCATCTATTCAAGTGAGTGGGCACACAGTTAAAAATGCAAACCCCTACACTGCCTCTCCCCTACCATGGTGGCTCACTTTCATAGAAAAAGTGGAGCTTTTGCGAGCTGGACGGCTGTTGCAAGCCGTGGCAATACTCACTTCTGCTGGAGGGGCCAACTTGGTTTCCGAATGCAGCCTTGCCTTGTACAGCACAGCCTATCCTGCCTTAAGATCTATGAAGTCATTCAACTCGATCATGTATCAGGATCTGCAGAAGAAAATCGTGTCAGCAAATAATGAATTCATGCCGGACAGGCACCCACTGTTTCAGTTATACTTGCAGATACCTCCACCTATTTCCCTCCTGGTGTTACATCCAAAGCTAATTTGTTACGGCTTGTCTCATCAAGTATGGTAATTTGTCATAACACAGCAAGTCATACAGGAAAGTCCTTCACTGGGTCAGAAAACACTTTCTTTTTTTACAGTAGTAATAAACTAGGCGACTCAGTCATCCATATTCTGACACCCTAATATTCTGTGTCACCGAGCTGACAAGCGTGATTGGTGCATAAGGTCATTTGTAGCCGCAACCGTTACTACAGCCTTGTTAGCTAACGTAAACCTCGTTCATGGCACCAAATTATTGTGATTGCATGGCAACAAAAAAAAGAAAAACAGCTGAAATGGAAACGCCATTCTCGCAAACTTACCAACGCTGCATGCCACACACACCTGCCTTAGTTAATTTACCGTGATTGTAGAAGTTTCCGTCACGCGAAACCACAGTGCACTTTTTGGAGCTGCAAGCCCCGTGTCAAAATCGGGTGTCAGATGAATCGAGTAATTTTTGTGTATGGTCTTACTATTGATTATGACAAATTTATTACCAACAAAAGAAGAGTGTGTGCATTGTTCTTGTAAAAAAATGATATTCTTTTTTATGCCCGGCAGCATTGTGTCATGCTACGGCAAACTCTGTTCTCTTCCATAAGGGCATGAATTTGTGTTTTTAATTACGTGGCCTTAGCTGGCGACTGACGGGCCCCGATTGTATACAGACCCCTCATTATCATCCCAAAGGGAATAAAAACATTTAGGTTTCGAACCACGTCGCCGTCGTGGTCCACACTATATGCATTTAATCGTTCGATAGGCTCATAGCATCTTTTACGCATGTCACCGTTTCCTTAATAGGGTACGCTGTTAGATGTGAAGAGTCGACTCAAGCGAGCAAACAACACCACCGAATCTACAGGGCACAGTTTTCGAAGGGGGTGGCCGTCTGATCTGCGGCTTTCGCCGACCAGAGCGCTAAGAATGAGTCAGAGCCTTGAACGAAAACAACACAAAGACTTATATTTGGACAGGCAAGCCATCAGGAGCGTTAACAAATAGATATTACAAAGTAGAGCAGTTAACTAAAAAGAACACGAGCAGTTCGATGCATATGAGAGACACAGTCCCACAATATTCACCGACCGCGCCCGACGATGCACCGCTGTCGGAGGCGATTCGGCTACCTGAGTAACCGTCACGTTGCTTTGAAACGACGCCGCGCGCGACAAACGATTTCATCTCGAATGCCCTGTTACAAACCGGCCTACAAAAGAATGAGAATGCATACCCCAAAAGCCACAAACAAGTACAATAAAACGAGTGTGCGCTTTTTTCTTTGCCCGTGCGTGTACGTGCTGTGTGCGGCACGGGTACTTCGCAGTTAACCCTATCCAAACGTTTGACAAACGCATCGACTGATGAAAGAGCACTTACCAGCGAGCTGTCCACAGCTGTCGCCGTATCCAAATGTTGTTAGCGGCCGTTCGTCGTGTGACAGGGGCACATAAAAATCTTTCCACCAAATGGCACTACTAGTCCTTCTCAAATAAGAAAAAATGATGGCCCAAGGCGAGGCGCTTGAATCTCCGGCCGCACCAAGTCACCGGCCGCGCCACAGAACAGGGAGGATTTTAGAGAAGCAAAGGTCTAGCTTTGCCTGTAGTGCCAGAAAAAGCGTAGTGGCGGCGTCGTGAACTACCCAGTACGCCCGCTTGATGGCGCTGTAAACACGGCTTTGTAAACATGGCGGATGCTTTTTGCACAGGCCGCTTGAGCTCCTTAATAACATGGCTGCCCTCGCACGGCGGCCGCCGGCTCGCTGCTCCACGGCCGGACTCGACTCTCCTCCTCCCGCGCGCGAAAGGGGCGTCGAGTCCGGCCGTGGCTGCTCCTGCTGGCTCCTGGCTGGCACGCTGGTCGCGTGTTTACTTGCGCCGCGCTAGTGAAGTGATGTTACGCCAGGTGACCAGATGGCCTCGACTGGCACAGACCACAGTGAGCAGCAAGTGAGAACAAATCGTTTATTGACATCCGCAAGTTTACAGAGGCCAGGACATCATTTCATTTCGATCGCTGCAATTGTACGTCGCTTTCGTGACAACATTTTTTTTTTTTTGCCATAACAACTCGTTCACTTGCGCTAAGATTTCGAACGAAGGGCACAAATGAAGTATTGACTGCGACAACGGTTTTCTTTGCACCGTCTTTCTAGCGGAGTGCATAACACTCACCTTCTGTTGGAAGAATCGAATATTCTGGCCTCGACAGCTGCCTTCCGATGCGGAATTTCCCACATTTGTCATTCCACAAGCACTCAATTCCCGTGTTTTGCCAGTCCTCTCAACAACTGATGGACGCAAAAGCACATAACAGCAATAACAGTCACGAAACCGGTGCTCCGCGCACATTGAAACGGTCGGCCGTTGCAGCGGTTTCAATTTGAATTGGCGGCTTTGTGGTTGCGAATTCAGAAACGAGGTGGTGCACCAGTCGGCTGTTCGTAAAAAGTTGCGTACATTTTTGCTCAACGGATGTTTGATGCGGAACTTGTTAATAGTATTTTTAAATAACACATTGTAAGCGAACTGTGTGGGCTCTTTGAGTCACGGAATGAATGTTTTGTATTCTATACCAAAAGTAACATTTTGCCTGCGCCGTCTGGTGGGCTTGATGGTCGAAAACAGCGCTTTAGGTTGGTCACGTGGGGCGTCGATTTTTACGCCGCCTATAGGGAAGACAGGGAACGTCCAAGCTTGAGAGGCCTGGCCGCGCTGCATTGATAGCACGGACTCGTTGTTTACATCCGGGCAGCAAGTCGTGCCGCCAGGGCAAGTTGAGTCGCTGCAGTCGGGTGTGTTGGCGCGCTGGCACAAGAATTTAAATTGTCTATATATGCGCAAGCAAGCCAAGCAGATGAACATTGCAATTGTTTGCAACGGTGAGAACTGTCTCTTTGTTAGCAGCAGAGTTTGACAACACCTACCTCCAAAATAAACAGATTGAAACAACACGGCCGCGCTGTCTGCTTGTGATCGCGCTGGCTGAAGCATCTATACGGGTATACGTACGGTATCGGTTTTGTAGCTGCATGCAACTGTCACGTCCTGCTTTCTCGTTCTAATTAGCATTAGTCCACGGTTGAAGTGCTGACACACGGAAACAACACAAGACTAACATGGCGACCGCCCGCTTGAGATGATTACCCCAGATGGGGAGTTTATTGTGGACGTGGTTGTTTACAAGGGACCGAACGCCATCTCACAAATGGTGTTTATGTGGTTCTCAATCCTCCCTTTTGCTACACGGATGGGCAACGGTACTACCATGGAGGTTCGTCCACTTGTTTAGACCATGCCTAGGGACTACATTTTTTGCTATAAGTACTTTTCAGGGCACATTACTTGATTAAAACTCCATTTCCGGCTAGTTTGCGTTTACAGTGTGGTAATTGGGATGTCGCGTGTGTCAGCACCGCCACCTAGAGAGGATATCAGCACGGCGCCGTGTTTCATGAGAGAGACTTACAATCCACTAGTACACTGCATGCTTCGCCCCTCCGCAGGTTTCACGTTAGTGGATATGGCCCGGTTTTTTAAAGCGCATCTTTTTGTATGGCGTATACAGTTTGAATTATGTTGTCGCGCGGCTCGCTGTCGTGGTTGTCAATTTTGGCAGCACTTAAAGCTGGTAGGCCTAAAAATTGGCCGCTTATCTGCTCTTTTCGTTTCAAATGCCGACAAAAGACAAAACACTTTTAAAACGCAAATGTTGACAAAAGACAAAAACTCCCACCTCCCCTCGCGGGAACCCCTGTGTAGATGCGACGCATAGGCGGAGCGGCGAAGGGACCGCGTTTTATAGCGCGCATAACGTTGAGGGGACTGCGTACGCCGGTCCCAGTCGATGACGACGTTGGCGTACTTGTAAAGCGGCGTGGACTCTAGGTGTTTGAGCCAAGCGTGGATGTTGCTTCGCCGGAGAACGGCACACCGGTTATATGCGCAGCGCGCCCGAAGGAGAGGAAACCGCGGAAGAGAGAGTACTGCACATGCGCCGGCCCCAGCGCGTCTGCCGCGGCTATGACGCAACAGAATCCGACACAATCCAATTTAATCCAATCCAACCCAAATTCAATCCAACTCAAGCCAATTCAATCCAATCCAATGCCCCTCGCGAGAGAGTGTTCGCTATCGGAGAGGAGAGGGGGTGAGCAGCAGAGAGCGCAGCTGGCGCGGCGAGAAGTATGGGGGGGGGCGGACAACGCCGACGACGACGCCGGAGGGACAAGGCGAGTGAATGAGATGCTCTGCATCTAAAAGTCTTTGCCGACATTTGCCAAGTAAATGCCTCCCTCTGCTTTCCCGCTCACCTCTCATGCTGTACGTTCTTTTAAATGCGGAGCATTTCAGTAACTCACGATGTCACCCCCGTTGACGTCCGTAGTCCGCACCCCTCCCTACTATATAAAAAAAATACTATCCGGCGCCTGGTTTCGATCCCTCGACCCTGCGGGCGGAACGCAATGTACATGGTGCTCTACCCACTGCGCCACAAAGCCGACACGGAATGGGACGCTACGAACGCGCCTTATATCCTTGACTCATTCAAATTACTGCTGACGAGCGCTCTCTCGTCAGCAGTTGCCACAAGTGCAACAACATTAACGTAACGCAAACTACTTAACGTCGTGCGCCCCCGGAAATGCTCTGCATTTGATCGTGCCCCTCGCGAGGGGGATGTTTCACTGCGTCTTCTCTCGGTCGCGGGACGCGTGGCGCCATCTGGCGGAGGCGCGGCACAACTCGTAGCACTTTGAAAAGATGCGGCGCCAGCCAGCTGTGTGTGTGCGTGCCGCACTTGTACAAATGGCGAGTGCATTGGCTGTCCACAGAGCAAAGTTTGTTTTTTAGTGGCACTACGCATACCTCTCCTCATGTTGTAACGCCGAAGAGAGGGTTGATAGTGTTTGACTGATCTGGAGTGGAAAGTGCGTGAGAAGTTACGAAATTGATGATCCGAAAGATGGAAGCACCGGAAGACGTTGACCGCTTTATCAACAGTGGATGGTCGAACCGTTTCGTCGTGAACCGGGAACAGTTAGTTAGTTCTTTTTTTCGGCTCGGTTTCAGCGTGCTCAAAAAATAACTGTTCTGGTTCGGTCGGGTTCAGTTCCAACAAAAATATCGGTTTGGTTCCGGTTTTCGGGTAGGTTAAGTTTCGGTTCCACACCCTGTTTTCATTTGTTCTCGCCGTTTATGTTCTTTCGTTTTTTGTTTCCTTCTTAATGAAAGTTATCATTGTTCATTCTGCTCATTCCTCCTTTTTTCCCTTCCTGGCACGCACTATTTTCTTTCATTCATGATTCACTTGGTTCGTTCATTCATTCGTTCCTTCACGCCTTCCGTAAACTGTGCCCCACTAATATTCCTCGTTTACATCTGTTTTGTTATTATTTCTCAACCATCCTTTCTGTCCCTCGCTCTTTTCTTGTATTTGTGAGCCTTCGAAATGCCAGAATGTGCCCGCCCGGTAGAGCTCCCACCGCAAGATTTTTCATGCGCATGTTAATGATGTTCGTGTGGCCCTCTTCACGGGCGATCCTGCTTCACCGATATAGGTTATAGAGAAAAAAGGGGGCATGAACGAAACTTTGGGGAGAGCATTGGCCAGCTCTGTCGTCGAAGATCAGCTGCGCTTGATCGGAAGGGCTGTCGACGCGACCCTAGCTCAAGACATCCTGGAATGAGGACGCCTCTCTGAAGCCTTTCCTTGGTTTCATTAAAGCTTTTTCTTTTCCCCCTTAGTCCTGCTTGTGCGCTCTCGTCCACCACCACTGTCTCCCCCTTATCCGGCACGTCTCCTTGTTTTTAAAGGCAATAGTCTCTCTTGGGTACTTGAACGGGAAAATTTTGGTCTGTCTGTCTGTCTGTGTCTGTCTGTCTGTCTGTCTGTCTGTCTGTCTGTCACTCGATTCAGCCAGCCGGCCAAAGTGATACAGGTGCTGCGCAACAGTCTTATATACCCACAGTCTCTAAACGCCTATACAAGTCCGGTGGCAGCGTTCATACTTGTCAACATTAATTGTTGAACAAGAACAAGGCACTACGCAAACATAAGGCAGAAAATTAATACATAAGTGATATTTGCAGTGTTCCTTTACTTAAATAATTATGGATGCTTGTTTCTGCGATAGCAAATGAAGTACTACATTACCGTAATTACCCGATTCTAACGCGCCCCCGATTTTAACGCGCACCTGATTTTCCAGGCAAGAAACCGAAAAAACTTGCACCTCCGATTGCAACGTGCAAGGAACTTTGCGAGCAAGAAAAACGAATGCGAGAGAAACGGGCGATTTATTTCCCGAAGTAATCTCACTCATCTCACACCTCGTCGCTCTCCGAGAGCTCCTTGTCGCCTTCCGCTGACCGCAACATTTCGTCATCGGTGCCGTGAAGCGCGTTCGCGATGCCACACTTCTGAACGAACCTTCAACCATGTTCGATGGGATCGTGGCCCACGCCTCGCACGCCCATCCCGCGAGCTTCTCCAGACGCGTACGCTTCAGCCAACCACACGTGAATGCGTGGGAGCCGCTCGTAAGCCGTGGAAGCGGCGCACCTTCATTGCCGCTGCTGCCATTGCTGTTATCAAGCGCGCAAGTGGAATAATTTGACGATTTATGTGAACGCCGATAGTAAAGACTAGGCGCCTAGATCCGAAAACTTGTTGCTAAAAGCTTTGGCGCCATTGTTGCGTCTTGTAGCGAGTTCTAGCGACCGCAGTCTGCTGGTAGCGGGGCCGGTCGCCGTCGTTTCGTCGAGCCAGGACTAGGGGAGAGCTTAGAGCAAACTCAACAGGTTTAATTTACATTTTTACAGTGAGTTGTCGAGATGAAGACAGAAGACGGCTCTTGGCGGGCCGCAGCACGCCCTTTTTGTTGACCCCCGATCCCTAGTTCCCTAGGTTAGGGATCCCCATACAAAACAATGCGGACCAATGGTGATGTGTACGTTCCTCGCTGTGAAGCACCGCCCTCGGGTAGGGGCACGCCTTTCAGGTATGTCGGCAGATGCACAGCACACGCACACACACACACCCTTGCCACTCGTCAGGACCCGCGCGGCGCCGCGTATTCTTTTGGTGTCTGCCGCGCGCTGCGTTCCCCAGGGAGCCTAACAGCACAGACTAACAAGGTTCGTGGAATCACTCCGGGAAGGGTTAATGGCTTGACCATTGCCACTGCCTTCTTCGCTGTGCTGCCGCCGCCACGGGGTTCCATTGTCCGGTCGTCGCCGTCTGGGCTTTCACGCGCACACGCGTTCAGTTGCTCAGGCCGGGGGAATACCGGCGGCTCCTTAATCCCTTTTGGGGCGACAACACTCAACGCCGCTCAAAAGCCGCTGTCAATCAGTGGCCGCCGCGGCGTCGTGTCGGCCTCCTTTCGTTTCCGTCGACAAGCGGTGGGGTGGTCGACCGGCAGGCGTCTGACCCGCGCAAACATGGCGCCAGTGAGTCATAACACCATCTTGAGATGGCGATGGCAATGGGTGGAACAAAATTTCAGCTGTTTCGCCAGTTTCGGTTTCGTATCCGATTCTAACGCGCATGCGATTTTTCGGCATATTTTTCCGGAAAAAAGGTGCGCGTTAGAATCGGGTAATTACGGTAACTGCAGAAAGCCGTCGCCTGCTGTTGCCTGCGCATCTGGTGGCATTTAAGAGATCAAATGGCAACTGTAACGAAAGGTTCCGCTAGATCGGCTCCACGTTCCGTTTGGAACGCTCGTGGAGTAGGGCAACGTGGTTCTATAAACGTTGCAGTAGGGTGACTCGATTCACGCGCGTCTCCGCCGTATACGGCAGCGCTGGCATCGAGGCACCTGACTTGGAGCAGTGGGACGCGATAAATTTAAACTGACTTGAGCAAACCTCTAGCGTGTTATCTTGGGAGGAGCGAGACGGGAGAAGAACAGCATGAGAGGTGAGCGGGAAACAGAAGGGGGCATTTACATCCCAGGAGCGCCAGTCGACTATCGTCTTTCGTCGACATTGGCAACGAAAAAAGCAGATACGCCGCCATTTTTCCTCATTAATTAACTTGCCCTCTCATACTTCTGGTCCTCATGGTAGTGGAGCGAGTAGCCGATGATTATGGATATTGGGTGGCATACGTGTACGTACGAAGGGGTAAGTCTTTGCTTGGAGCTAGGTGTAGATCATATTCTGTGACAATTGAAGAGAAGAGACGAATTTAACTGAAGTGCAGGGGCAGCGGGGCCCTGCTTGTATAAGCATAATCGATGAACCAGTCCTGGGTAGTCCCTGGGGGCCATATATGGGCTGCACCTCAGCAACTATTCTCTAATGGCACGCTCAGGAACTCCACGTCTGAAGGGTTACTTCAAGTCTCGCCACTCCGCGTATCATTACCGAACCGTTTCCCGTCTGTGAGTGAGTGAGTGAGTGAGTGAGTGAGTGAGTGAGTGAGTGAGTGAGTGAGTGAGTGAGAGAGTTAGTGGGTGATTGAATGTGAGTGATTGAGTGAGTGAGTGACTGAGTGAGTGAGTGAGTGAGTGAGTGAGTTACTGAAAGTGAGTGAGTGAGTGAGTGAGTGAAAGTGAGTGAGTAACTGAGTGACTGACTGAGTGAGTGAGTGGTTGAGTGAGTGGTTGAGTGAGTGAGTGAGTGAGTGAGTGAGTGGTTGAGTGAGTGGTTGAGTGAGTGGTTGAGTGAGTGAGTGAGTGAGTGAGTGAGTGAGTGAGTGCAACCTTATAGAAATGTAAGTAGGGGTGTTTGATTTTCAATAGAGCTGGAAAGGGTGGCTTTCCCGTAGGCAGAGACGGCATCATTTACGCTCATACCTGCACGTGCGTGCAACCGCAGGGCGGCGGCCTGGTGGTATACATGGTCGGGGGCGGCCCCCAGGAGACGGGCCCGCAGCGCTGCCTGACGGGCACCGCGTTCACCTACTGGTTCAACGGCCTCTTCATGATCCTCTCGAGCTTCCTCAGCGCCGCCTCGGCACAGATCCTGCCGGTGCTCT